>NC_090923.1:86417413-86720444 GCF_040938575.1 Ambystoma mexicanum
TGGTAACGAAGTTCCAGAATGCCCAACGTCTACCGGCCTTCGATTTTCTCAGGTTGCTCGGCCTCATGGCATCCTGCATTTTTTTAGTACCAGAGGCCAGGTTGAGAATGAGATCCCTTCAATGGGCACTCAGAACTCAGTGGTCCCAGTTCTCAGGGAATATGTCGGATCTTCTGCAAGTCCCGAGCGCAGTTGCTCAGCATCTTGTATGGTGGGCTTGCAACAACATTATTCTCAAGGGAGAATCTTTTTGGCAACCATGGCCGGAGATAACAGTAGTGATGGACGCCTCACTCACGGGGTGGGGAGCACACACCAACGATCTGACAATCAGCGGTTGTTGGTCTACATCGGAGTCCAAACTACACCTCAACCTTTTGGAGCTGAGGGCAATCAGACTAGCGCTGAAGGCCTTTCTGCCCTCTGTACAGGGAAAAAATGTCCTGATAATGACAGACAACACGGTGGCCATGTACTACCTCAACAAAAGAGGAGTAGGGTCACTACCACTGTGCAGAGAGGCAATGCAGCTATGGTTCTGGGCAATACGAGAAGGAATCTCTCTCGACAATTCACCTAGCCGGAGAGAAGAAACAGCGGCAGACGCTCTAAGCAGGCAGAGCACGGTCTCTCACGAGTGGGGATCCCCTCAAGTGGATCTGTTCGCCACCGCGATCAACCGGAAGTGCGATCAGTACTGCTCAAGGGAATTTCCTCAAAGAGGAGCTCTGGGAGATGCATTCGTAGTGGTGTGGAAGTTTCCACTGCTGTACGCGTTTCCCCCAGTCCCCGTGATTCCTCAAGTAATCAGGAGGTTGAGAAAGTTCAGGAAAACCATGATCCTAATTGCCCCGGATTGGGCCAAGAGGACGTGGTACCCGGACCTTCTAGACATGTCCGTCTGCCCTCCAATACGTCTTCCACAAAGAGAGGATCTTCTCTCGCAAGAGGAAGGTCGGGTTCTCCATCCAGAGGTCAAGACACTCAACCTTCACGCATGGTTTCTGAGAGGTTGAGATACAAGGATTGGGATCTTCTGGATGACGTAATGGAAGTCTTGCTTTCGGCCAGAAGACCAGCAACAAAATCTTTGTACAGATGTCGCTGGAACAGGTTTAGTAACTGGTGCAAAGATAAGGATGTGGACCCTTTTTCAATGTGGCACTAAGATGGTGCTCTCTTTTCTGTTACATCTAGCCAATCTGGGGCTCCAGATAGGAACAATAGAAGGATACCTTGCTGCGCAGTCCATTTTCAAGTGCACCGTGGAAGAGGTTTCATATTTCAAAATACCATTAATTATTCAATTCTTAAAAGGGCTTACTAACGTATACCCTCCAGTACCTTTTCATGTCCCAACTTGGGATTTAAATATAGTACTAACATTTTTGACTTGCATACCTTTTGAGCCTCTGCACTACTGTCTACACTAAAGACTGTCTGTAGTGTTGTACTTATCTATTTGCACTGGGTGCACACAGTGCTGCTGATGGTAGAACACAGCTATGTCATATGGAATATGGGACCTGAAGGTTCCAAGAGCTACAGTTGGGAACACAGGATGGGAGAACCTTACTGAAAGGATGTCATCTGTTTAGCTCCCTGCCCCTTTCTATATAACTAGCCCTGTAACCCTGTAACTTATAAATAAACTCACTCCTTTTATATATATAAAAAAAAAAAAAAAAAAAATCATATGAATGTTAGATGTTCCATTATGGGAGCAGCCTACAAGGAGATACGTTTGGTACTTGTTATAGAGAAATAACCCTCCAGCAGCAGTCAATTAATGGAGCAGGGGAGCACCAGCAATGTTACCCGTTCCGTTGTAGCGAAACGTGAGGTACTGTTTGTTAATGTTTCATTTATTTAAACAAGTATTGTCTCCGGTACTGCTGAATCAACTGGAGAGTGGGAGCACCAGCGAGCGTTTCCCGTTCTGTTGGATATAAGGTACTGTTTATCATTTTATTTTCGCTCGCTGGTGTGTTTAATGTGGATTTTATAGAACATGGAAGTAACAACAATGTCTCCCGTGACAAGCATTGTATCTACGTGCAATTTATGGACAATATGTGCACATTATAACTTTTCAGTGAGAATGCCATTTGAATTTGTTATGCCCCATTTTTGCTGCATAATGAAAATTTGGGAAATTCTTTTGGTTTACTGCTGACATATTCCTTCATGTAATTCATGGACATTTTACTTTTAAGTACAGAAATGTTGCTGGCTGATTTTTCATGTGAATTTATGCACTTCAATCTATTTAAATGTTTATTAGTAATGCAATTTTATAATGCTTGCAACTAATAGGAACCAGTCAGTGTTGCCATAATCTGAATGTTTAGGGTATGTGCCACGGTAATATATGTTACTTTGTATTGATGCATATGCCAATATTTTAAAGGGTGACTGGGTGTGATTGCACTTACTATATGAGGATGAGTGGGTGTATTTATGCATAACACTATCTAACCAACAAACAACACAAAGAAAAAAATTATTTTTTCCTGCGTGTAGTGTTTAACAATATTATAGGATTTTCAGGTCTTCAAATGCTGAATTTCATATATATTTGCAATGCATATTCATATATTAAATGTGTTATTTCCAAGGGGAAATATGTTCATTAATAATATATTATCCAAGATGTGGATTGGAATAAGTATAATTTAAGTGGCACAGCATCGTTCTGTTGTCATGTTAGAGTATAATATTTTTTTTTTGGCACAGCATCGTTCTGATGTCATGAAATATATAAGTGAAATTGCTGAGTGATCTCCATGTTAAAGGAGATAGCCCTATGGTTAAATGTGACATGAATGTTGCATGGTATGTATACCATTTTTTGGGCATATTACATATGGCATGCATGTGAAGATATTACCGGTTTATTTTCCTTGGCCTAACATGTTTTTTTAAACCTTGGATACTTTCAATTTTTGGCTGCATTCAAAACAATTTTTTTTTTTCCCAAAGATCATTTGCACTTGGACTCAGATCTGATCAGTCTCTGTCGCGGTGTATTCTCTTCTCGCGCTGTTTTTTTCCAGCTGCGTTGTTTTAATGTGATCTTTGTTTTGTGAGTTTGCTTTTCTGCATTTTCCCACTTTTCATTGTTTCTTATGGCAGGGTGTGTATGTGAATATGTGATGGCGCAAACCACAGGTATTTCTGAGAGGAATGGTGGTGTATGTAGTTATGCAGTTATGGTTGTGAGGCAAATGTAATGTTGATAAGGATAAAATATAAGAGGTTCATATGAATGTTAGATAGTTCCTGATGGTTGCGTGAGTATGCGGTTGTGCTGGGTGTGGCAGACCCTTGTCTCCAGGTGGCAGATGGAGTGGGAGGAGATACGCTCTGATGGTTGAGAGTGTGGCAAGGAACGTATGTGCTCGCAAGTGGCAGTTGTGAGGCCCGGGAGTGGCAGTCCCGGGCAGGTGGCGATTTGTGTACTTGGTTGTTTTGATTGTTAGTTACGTGAATGTGGATACGCTTTCTTGGTTGTGAATGTTGTATAGGTTTTACGGATTTGCAGGAGTGTGTAATTTTGAGAGCCTCTTTTAATGCTTGGTTTGTGATACTTTGTTTGGTGTTCAATTGATGAGAGGGAGATGTGTAGTGTTGTACTTATCTATTTGCACTGGGTGCACACAGTGCTGCTGATGGTAGAACACAGCTATGTCATATGGAATGTGATGGGACCTGAAGGTTCCAAGAGCTACAGTTGGGAACACAGGATGGGAGAACCTTACTGAAAGGATGTCATCTGTTTAGCTCCCTGCCCCTTTCTATATAACTAGCCCTGTAACTCTGTACCTTATAAATAAACTCACTCCTTTTATATATATATACTGGTCTCCTGTGCCTTACCTGAATCCAGATGTCTTCTTACCATCCCCGATACTACACTGTCCTTCTTGTGGCCCTATCATCAGCCCGCAGGGTTAGTGAACTTCAGGCTCTCTCATGCAAACCACCATATACTGTTTTTAGTCCTTAAGGTTAAACCGTCCTTTTTACCAAAGGTAGTTTCGGACTTCCATTTGTCACAAAAAATAATACTACCAACATTTTATCCTCCTCCTCATTTGGGCAAGGAAGAGGAGAGACTGCACAGACTAGATCCCAAAGGGCTCTTAGTTTTTATGTCTCAAGGATGTCTAAATTACGACAAGATGACCAACTGTTTGTGGGTTATACTGGTCATAAACTGGGCTTATCAGTAACAAAACAGACCATATCCTGCTGGATCATTTTGGCCATAATTGAATGCTACAGATTGGCGGGAAAAGACCCACCAGATGGGCTTCAAGCCCATTCTACAACGGGAATAGCTTCTGTGGCTCTAAAGAGGGGAGTTCCGGCAGCAGATATTTGTTCAGCTGCAACTTGGAAAACAATGCATACTTTTATCAAGCATTACTGCCTGGATACTGCCTCCTCCAATCAGGAGTTATTTGCCAAGGCAGTTCTGCATTTTGTCCATCAAAACTGTAATTAGTACTCCCACCTCCAAAATTGCCACTGCTATGGGAGTCTATCATAAGATGAGAAATACGTGGGAGGACACAATCCATTCGAAGAACACAATCCATTCGAAGAACAAGTTACTTACCAACTGTAACTTTCTTTCGACTGGATGTTCCCCCCACGTATTCCTCATCGACCCTCCCATCCTACCCCGCAGTACAGTTTACGTTTTCTTACTTTCCTCTCACGAAGAATGTATCTGTCATGGGGCACACCTGGGTGGAGTTCCTATATTTTCATCGAAAAAACAGAACTGAAGCAACGGGCGCGGCTCGAGCTATTTATACCATCGGTGACGTCGACAGAGTACAGAGTCCGTCGAGGGACAATCGATGCCACGACATCAAGCACAGCGCCCTCTGCCGAGAATTTTTTTTTCCGAAGCAGCAAAGCTGGAGATGACGATTTATCATAAGATGAGGAATACGTGGGAGGAACATCCAGTCGAAAGAACGTCACAGTTGGTAAGTAACTTGTTCTTCTGAACCAGAAGACCCTTCGGTTTCTCCCCCAACCTCCTAATTATCAACCACACACATTCTGCTACACGTCTTTGGCATTAGAGTGAAACATTCTTAAGTTAAATGAAAAAGTGCTCTTCCCTTCCAAGTAATCTTTGGAGAATGCATGTCCTGGGACAAAGGCGACTGTAGCAAGATTGCTTGCTTATTCTAATCCTACAAGTTGGATCCTCTATGAAAGGTAGTAAATCTCACTTGGTCATTGGCCTCCACATGCTCATTACACACAATGTATTAAATACAAAAGCCAGATGTCTAACCAATGGCTAGAGCCTGATATTTGCATCTGTGGTATACCAAAAACCTGTTGTAATAGAGGAAATTTGCAAAGGGGCAACATGTGCCACTCTAATCATGGTCTGCCTTCATTACTCGAACACCAGCTCCAAAGCGGATCCTTAGTTTGGGTAGGCTGTTTTCAAGAATGTGTGCAGAAACTGCAGTTGTCAATCTTGGCACACTTGTTTACCAGTCTCCGACTTTGCAGAATGTTTTGGAATTCATCCATTACTAATGGGATAAACTGACAGGATAATGGAGTTGGGTAAAGTAGCGAATACTGTCCTAATCTTATTTACTCCATAAAGTCCACCCACATCCTTGCCAATAGGCATCCGATATTTACCTGCTGGTGAAAGGACTGGGGGTGGGACTGGGAGCATGTGCAGGGTAATTCTTGGTCTGGGTGGTGGGACAATTTTATTTTGGCATTAATGCTGTTGCACAGTGGGTTGTCTATGCCAAGAATGGTTGTGAACAAATGGTGGGATGGTATCTGATTTTATGCATCTTTGTGTCATTGGTGTCATAACATACTACTCAATATAGAAAATATTCCATAATGACGCAACATAAGTAGTGTCATATTTGATTTGAAACCAACACTTCTACGTCTTAATCGGGGGAGGGGTGGCAAAGATTTCAAGTTGCAAGGTACCATCTTACCTCTACATATACAAACAGCACACCACTTCTTACTTGTCAAGAGTAAGAAATGGTGTGATTTCACTAGCCAGTGGCGGCGGCATATTTTATACCCTGGCCTAAATACTTTTGTTAGCTTAAAATACATGTTCACTTTTGTTCTTTGATTTTTGCATCTAATACCAGAAAATTGTTCATTTAAGGTATGTAAAGTTTTGTGAAGTGTATCGTTTTAGGGCACTTTTTAAGATGCCTCGCATAAACTATTTAAGGATGACTGTCTGGTATCCGAACATATCGTCCGAGATTGTTCTTTTAGCTTTCCCTTCTGACAGTTGGATCATTGAGTGCAGGCTCTTTCTTCTAAGGAGTCATACATTGTGTTTCAAGTAAACAGTGGTCAATTTTTTTCAGGACCATATTTTTCGTAAACTGTCGTTATTTTTCATAAATTAGGAAATGTGTTCTTCCAGCATTACCTTACCAGAAGTAAACCTTTCGGATCATTGCTGTGACCCATCAATCTTCCACTTTAGCTGCTTTTTTTATAAAAAGTTTTACGTTGAAGGAAATGTTTCCTGCATTCCTCTGCACTATGAACTTCATGGGAATTGCTGCATATAGGGCATTGTCCACATTCCAGCAGAACAAGGTACCATCTGTGACATTTCAGAGACTCTTATCTATCTCAAAATATGTAGGCTAGTAAAGTGGGTAATGTCAAATGCTTTTTACAGGCAATACTCCTTGGAGGCTGCATCAAAGAATGCATCTTCTTCTCCATGGCGTGCAGAAGCTTGAACTTGGTCTGCAAATATTGTCCGTGCCAACCGTGTGATTGAGCTGTATGGTCTGGTTCCCAAGCAGTTGGTTAAGGGGCGGTTAAGGGGATGGAGAGTGGGATAAAAGATGCGTAGTCTTTGCTCTCCCATTTACAACACGCTTTCACTTCTTTTGAGCAGATCATGTTCTCCAACCTTACTGGGTGGTGGTGGTGGTGGTGGGGGGGGGGGGGGAGTGTTATATTGCAGTTAAGTATTTGGTTTTTATAGAGGTAGTTGCATGATGGACTCGAAGACCCAGAATAAGACCACAATCCTAAACATGCCTGCGGTGCAGGCAAATACCAACCAGTTGTGACGGATGGAGAGTAAGGCCTTAGTTTACCAGAATCCCCATAAATGTATTGCTCGTTTAACTTCTCATGTTTCTCCCAGGATCAACTTGTTTTGCATACGAGACCAGCAGTACCCTCCCATGAGGTGTTTAGGTTATTTTAAAAAATATATAGATCTAATCATGCATAAAGCTGCCTTTTAAATAATGAAATAACGTTGTCCTTTCCCCCTTTTAGTGTTGGCATGTGGCAGGCCTCAGGCCACTGCAGTATACAAAGTGTCAGAGTATGCAAGACGGTTTGGAATTCCAGTAATTGCAGATGGTGGCATTCAGTCTGTAGGACACATTGCAAAGGCTCTTGCACTGGGGGCTTCCACAGGTAACACATCTTGTTTGGATTGTGAAATGTTGACAACGTACTTGTTTTTTGAGCATGGACACCATAATGTACAAAGATACCTAACAGGACAACTGTTTTGACAACCTCACAGCTAATTGCTTAGGCCCTCTTCTACCTACATGATTGAATGCAGAACATTTAAGAGGATGACTGTTATAGTGTATATAGTCTGTTATATTGAATCTCCTACATTTGAGATAGAGAAAGTGGGATTGACCAAGTCACTGATCCCTTTAATTGGTTCAGAAGTTTGGTTTTGGTTAAAACATTGACCAGGTCTATTTTGTATTTTTTCAACTGCTAAATTTCCAATGAATGATCGATCTACAGTGTAGCACTCAGTGTTGCTGCTTTCTTGTGTTTTGCCTTCTCAAACAGTTTGAATAGATTCTGCAGATTGTTAATGTCCTAAAGGTTGCAGTGAATTGTTATCAGCAAAAGCTGGCACTGTTTGTGGGCTGAGTCATGATCCGGGTGAAGAATTCTTGGGTGGATCAAGTCTTGTGCCTCAAAGTTAGTTGCACTAAATCAAAGGCCCTTAACCAGCAGTCTAAGGACTGATTTTGTTTTAAATGGGTTGAGATGAAATTGCCTTTGGTAAACCTCTCCAAATCTTGCAACCCACTTTATAGACTAATCTCAGAGGTGTTGACTGAGCTACAAGACAATATATTTAGTATGTAGGCTGTTGCTTGCTGGCTCAACTGCGTCCCAAGAAATAAGAAATAAATGCTGAAATGCAGGTTGTCCGCTGCACATGTTTGGAGCAAATTTGGTGTTTTCAGATCCATTCATCCTGTGACTGACTCCATAAATAGTAGTTGAAGAAGCAATTGCAATTCTTTTCAGAAGTACAGAGTCTCTAAGCTACTTACTGAATTTAGAACAGTCCCTTAATTACTCTTCCTAAAATCTAACTGGTTCTTCCTACACCAGAACTGAAGATGCAACTTTCCTACATTGTGCTGTACTTGCATTAGCATGCAACACTTTTCACCAAAGCAGGCCCTTAAGTTATTTATTAGCTTAGAATTGTTGCAGAGTCCCATCTTTCGTTTGGCATTGCATGTAACCAGTACAAAGCGCTTTCTGAAAATTTGTATTCCCAGAGAGAGACCGAAAACATCCAAAAATGGGGGGCCATATAGTCTCGTTCAGAGATTGTACTATTTAAAGTAGCACTTGAATATGTGGAGCGTCACACATTAAACATGCGGGTGGTATTTCCAATTTCTTTGAATGCATCCCACATGCCTTACGTATACTTCCTAGGTCTATATTGAAATGTGTATGAATACAGTTAGGTTTTTTCTCAGATTTGTAAAATCAAAGTCTTGAAAATACAAGCAAACTTTTCTCTTGCAGTTCATCACAAAAGTAATTTACTCCCAAACGTTTAAGCATGGCAGTCTTATGACTTCCGAAAATGAACTTTTAGGACTTACTCTACCAAAAAGTTAGTGGAGTTCTAAATGGAACTGAATTTCCTGTACATGTTAAGTACTTCATTCTCGGATATGGTGACAGCCTGCATGTTTTCAGTACAAATCTAGGTCATGGCCAACTCAGTGCTTCATTTTGAGGTTGATAATCTGAAAACCATTTATTTGGGTAATAACCACTACTATTACAGCATTTAAACATTTTCAGTGTAAAGTGGGACAAGCAATCAGTAATAAATTGTAAGTATGTGTGACGAAGTGTCATGTGGTGTTAAGGAACCAATGAGGAATTAAACTTCAGTTGAGATAGGAAGACCGGGATACGGTAAGAGAAAGGAAGATACTCCTTGGGAGAAGGTTGGAGCAAGTGATGGTGAGAGAGAAAGCTACTTCAACTTTAGAAGTGAGGAAGAGATCATTTTGGAGATTCGTCTTGAGGTGAAGGAGGGGTGTTTAGGGTCTAGGAACAAATTCTTGTGGAGAGGGGAGCTTAGGATTTGGAGGTGAGAACATTTTATTGCAAGGGAGGAGATAGTGTTTCAAAGGTTTGTCTTCATCAAGATAGATGAAGCAGGATTCTGCGGTAGAAAAGATATGATGTACATTTCTTTTACATTTGTTAGAGGGTCCAGTTGCACACATGTTAATAGGAATCAGGAGCCCACCCACTGGTCATACTTGGGAATCCCAGGTCGGGTCCCAACTAACCCACTCGGACACTCTTAATAATATGAACCATTGAGTCACTCAAAACAGACCCCACACACCCCATTCCCTGTTTGTTGGAGACGAGAAAGACTGACTCATCCAATCACTAAAGACCAATACGGGAGACCAGTTGTGACGACACCTACCCTATATATGGTTCGGTGTGTTATTGTGAAATATTGAAGGCCTTGCAACAAACATTATTGTTTTTCCACCCCATTGCACCAAATCCCCTGCCCTCCACTTTAAAACAGGGGGTGTTTTGGCCCTAACGCCAATTTTCTCCTTCTCGACAACATACATCATCCTAAACCCACTGCTCTCATCTCTCTCTCTCTCTCTCTCTCTCTCTCTCTCTCTCTCTCTCTCTCTCACACACACACACACACACACACACACACACACACACACACACACACACACACACACACACACACACACACACACACACACACACACACACACACACACACACACACACACACACACACACACACACACACACACACACACACACACACACACACACACACACACACACACACACACACACACACACACACACACACACACACACACCCCCCCCCCCCCCCCCCCCCCCCCCCCCCTCCTTCCATTACACAAACACACTTCCTGAACCCCCATTTATCCCCCGCCCTCACCATGCTACATTCTACCTCAAAATACATTTGCCTGATTCGGCCATGTCTTCAGTCTGCCTTGCCTAACGGCCCCTGCGTGCACTTTGTTAGGGAGAATTCTCAGAAATGTGCCGATTCCCTCCACCTTAGAGACCCCCTGCAACTTTGCTGGATTTTGAGGAGTTTTTTTTTAACCTGGAGAGAGTGAGACCCCTTTTCTCACTCATGTACCTTAATGTGAATTTTACGCGTTTCTTTTTGTTATGGAGTCTGCCAAACTCCATAAGTGGCATCTTTTACATTGTCACACAGCACCTACAGTGCAGTGGCACGGGGGGGGAAGTCTTTCAGATTTCCCAAGGATTAAATACCTTCTTGGGGATAAACTACTGTTTCCCAGAGCAGTAAAATGAAATTGACTTCACTTACCGTTGTAACTTTCTAGACCCAGCACACACTATCTTACAATAGAGTGCTGGAGGGGTTACTTAGTATCCCCTGTTTCTAAATGCTCGGGTAACATTTTTTGTTACCCTCTCCTCACTGAATGGCTGGTGGCAATGGTTTTGTTTTTGAACTACCATGGTTTGCATTCACTGCGACTGTTCGCAGCTCGGTAAAGCAACCGCAGGAGCCATCTTTTTCAAAATGGCGCACAGACATCCTTAACAAAATGGTCCCCGGTCTTCTTTTTTCGCCACGTCTTTGTGGAAAGGTCCTTCTAGAGATTTTCTCTGCGCGCCAAACCCGGTTTGGTCTTTGGTCATTTCGCCTTTGGCAGGATTCAGGAGTGAAGCCTGCCTCTGGCTCCAGAGTGTCTGGGGGTAGGCAGGAAGTGACAGAAGTGCCCGAAACTCCCTGTGCTGGGTCTCCTAGGAGACACAATGCACTCTCTGGTGATTGGCTGGCTGATTGTCCGGCTAGGACAGCCATCCTGCTGGTTGAGTGACAGCTAGGCCGGAATGAATGGGAGAGAACTGAATAAAAGGCGAGTCTTTTGGCTTGGAAGGCAGAGTCGACCACTGGACGAAGGAAACTAAGAAGAGCTTGAAGAGGATGCCTGATGCAACTCCTGGACCGTTGGTTTGCCCGGTGAAACCCTGCTACAGTGCCGAAAATCCAAGTTCGCATCGACAGAGAAGCCCCTGCAAGGACGAATTCTCCCTTTGAGTTGGTGGGACCAGTCAACTCCAAAGTAAGCCACCTGGACACCCATCTCGGAGCAGGTTGAATTTCCTCAGAGTTGCTAAAGGAAACCGTATAGCCAGGGAGAGGGAGACCAGATTGTGTGCTTTACTTTTAAACTGGCCTAAAGCTTTTGGAAGATCCTCTAAACTCCCAGGGAGCAGGACTGACCAAGCCGGAGCCCCCTCAGCAGAGTGCGCGACCCCAGAAGCAAGGCCAGTCCATCTTGACAGCCAGGAATCACATAGTTGCTATTTGCGATAGCCGCGAGAAGCTGAAACGCGAAACTGCCAATGAAAGTGAAGTTTGCCGGTTGCAAGTTTTGACCATCCGAGTGCAGGAGTCCCCCAAAGTCTTCACTCTTGTACCCACGACTGAGGCCCAGGAACAGTGAGATCTATAGAGCTGAACAGGAGCAGAAGTCATCAGCTGCATCTTTTCTTCTTTGCTAAGGTACTGTAAAACAAGTCTAAGAACTTACCTCTTACTGTGGAAGTGCTTGTAACTTCTGCAACTCAGAAGTCTAATCAGCTTGTGGACCTACATTTGATTCTTCTTTTTATCAAAGACTCCTAAGAACTTGTGCAAAGACTTTTCCATTTACTTACCAGAAGTGCTTCATCCTATCCAAGACTTTTGCCCATTGACTTTGGCTTAGCCTATTGAAATGTATGACTCTTCTAACAGGGTCTGAAAGTATTTGCCCTGCTTAAGAATATTGGTGATCTCTTGTGTTCTAATAATCGTTGCCTTTTACCAACTTTTAAGAGTGTTCTGAATGCCAATAGTAGGATATAATGTCCCCAGCACCCTTGTTATTGAAGTCACCTGTGGGTGTGGGTTGTCTGTGGGCCATCCCAAAAGGTTCTTGTCTGATTGAGAAACTCAGAGTGTACAGTATTGAAGTGTATGTGTTTTAATATTATATTGCTCCCTTCTAAAGAAGGCTTTACAACTGACTGTTAAATTAATAATTCTTTATGCAAGGAACCTTGAGTGTAAGAGTTTATTTGAATACCTGTAACTGTGAAGCTTTGTGAAACTCCACTACTGCTCACATTTCCTCTCTTGAGATAAGCCTGGTTGCTGAACACGCTACCAAATCTGTTTAGTACAAGCTTATACCAAAGGCTGGGTTGCCTGTAGTGTTCCCAGGGGGTACTGCATTCAAACTTTGCCTAACACACTTGTCTGCAGCAGAGGCGTGAAAGTTTGATTTAGAAAACCGCTCTGCAGGGCTTTTCTAAATTGTTCCACTCTCCCAAAACCAAATCCCCCACCACCCCCAACAAGTGCACATAGTGATTCTAATGCTTGTGAATCTGCTGGAATCACATGCTGTGTATATAGTCAACATCCAGTAGTAATCGCAGAGTATTGCATCTTTTTTACCAACAGGGACATCCACCTGGCTGTGATTGTAATACTATCCGTGACTTGTAGTGTAACCAAGATCCCTCGTACATCGAGGTCCCCCCAGATTGTTCTTTACACCATACTGGTTGGTAGCTTTCATGATTAATGATGAGATTTATTGCTATATTCGTTGCATCCTTGAAACATCATTTCAGCAATTTCATCGATGGCCGTTCTGTTTATCGTCCTGTGAATCTTATTGAATTCTTGATAGCTGCCAGCAGCCAACACATCAGCCTTCGGCCGAACAGTTGGGTAATTATTCTCAACATTACCTTTTAAGAGAATGCCTTTTCTTTCTTTTCCCTCCTCTTCTTTCCCTTGTCTGGCTGTTCTTTTTCCACTTAATGATGGAGAGAACTCCATTTAAATATTGCCCTTCCTGTAATGGGAAGTTTCCGTGAAGGGACACTTATAGTGTAATAACTGCTTACCTCGTGACTACAACTAGTGGCGTTGCAAGGCCTGTCAACACATTAAGCCTAAGATGCTTAAAGTAAGGCACACAAATCGGCGAGCCCACTACGCCATGCAGGCCGAGTCTCATTAGCCCACTGGCGCTGTCGCATCGAACGAGGATCCCTCCAGCAGCCATGGCTACAATTCAAAGCCAAAGATACTGTTGTGGAGTCGATCAGCCTGCATGCCCATCACCGGCCCCTCTGGGCATGCCGAGCGTACTTCTACAGGGAGACCACCCACTGGCGACAGGGGCACGCATTCTCACACCACCAAGGCTAAACACAACCCCTCTGCTTCCTTTGACCGTACCGTCAGTTTCGGTGGGCGTGGTAACCCTGGGGGTTCTCGACCATCTGCACCTCTGCATGTGATGCATGATTCCAAGTCTTCCACTCCACAGGATGCCGCCCCTAAAGTTTCAGCGCCTGTTTCCGACACTTCGAAAGACACAAAACGTACCACTTTAAGTAAGTCTTTAAGAATGACTCCCTTCTCTTGTGGATGGGTTTTTGAACCAAGTTCGATTCAATAAAGTATCTTTAGATAGTTCTTAGCAGTTCCTTTCAATTGAATCATTCAGTTCTAATATAGTGCTCTTCAGTTTTGACAGTCTTTTCTCCTTGTTTAATCTTCCTTCATTGTACTCCTCTTGTCTTATTTTTAGATTTGTTCCTTTCCTTTGTGCCACTTTCAGGTTCAGATCTTGTCTGAAACGAACCTTACTGTTCCAGAGGTTTTCCTACTCTTTTCTTACTCTTTTCATTCTCTTTGGTTACTTTGTTACAACTGAGACGTGTATAAGCACTCCAGTGATTATCTTCGGTCCCCCTCCTGGGTCTCCCGATTTCCCATTACTCTCCTTATGGGTGCTTTTGGCCCACCCAATGGGACATTGAGTATCTAGCACTCCAGGTTCTAACTGCATGTCCTGCTGAAAGGAGTCCTCGTACATTTCAAACACGAAGAAAACCTACTTCAAGCAATCTTTATAACTATTTCTCCAAATAAAACCGATCCATGACAAACCCTGCTTCAAAACAGTCTACAGAACACATAAGTGAACGTTCTTTTGAAGGGATGGAGATTAGATCAAAAAAGTCCCTGTTTATTGTCGCTTTCCCAATCACCCCAGTGAGGAGTGTGACATACGTCAGGGCTTCAGTGCTAAAACACTGAGGGACAGGCAGATGACTAGCCTGCTGGCTCAACAAAGGGAATTACTCCAACCCCAGAAGCGGAGTCCTCCAGGTGCATGGCAGTAGCAATACATTCTGGGGGGGAAAAAGACCCACCGCCACCATATAAAAGAAAGCAAGGTCCGAGGAGAGACCAACAAAAAATATACACACTTGTGAGGTGCTGTTATCAAGCCAGGCCTCACAAGAGCCTATACTATTGACTGGTTCATCGGCGAAAGGCACAGGTGGGGGCTCCCGCTATCACCTGCGGTAAAACAGTCACCGAAGACCTCAACACCGTTAGCACAACCAGTACCACAAAAAGGCCCAGTCAGACCACTGTCGTCAACGAAAGATCAAAAACCGTGATCCATCATTGACGGCCCACTCATGGACGACTCACTTGTCGACGAAAGCCCCCTCAGGCCGTACCGTTGACATGGCACTAGACTTAATTGTGCACAGGCATCCCAAACACACTCGTCCATGAAATAAATCGCATACGGCAGTGCAGAGGGAATCGCAGCATCACTATGGATTGTCATCATCCACGACCAGGCAAGAGCCATGCACAGACGTAACAAAAAAAGGCTGCAGAGCCGGAGGGCGGCAAGTCACCAGGCCTGCTAAAATGTGCAGCGTAATCTGCGCCAGAAAGCCTCCCCTGCAGCATAGAAGAGGGGCATATACAAAAGGAGGTGCAAACGTTCATGTCACAAGTATCGTCAATCAACTACTCTTACATCATGCCAGAGGGAATATTGCTGCATCGAATAGTCTCGGACTTTGAGGCACAACAGGGTAATTCACCAGACTCTGACTCGGCCATTGTAGAAAAACAAACAAAGGAGAGGCCTTTGCTGCCAGCACGGCCCCCCAACTTCCAATACACAGTCCTCCGGTAACGCCTAAGGCAACTCCTGCCCTGGCTCCACACATCCCTGTACCAAGCCAACCCCTGTTAAACTCTCAGGTGGTGTTGTCACTAAAAGTCTTGATCTTGCAAAGCCTCTTGGCACAGCTTAATACAATGTTACTACAAGTGCCACAGGTGGCACTCCCAACATAACACGAAGTGCACCAAGAAGCCCAACGTCTCCTGGAAAGTCCAGATTGCCAAGGAGGTTAGGATCATCTACCAGGTTAAGATCACCTACCAGATTCAGATCCCCGAGAAGATCCACATCTCCCCATCAGCCCCATCCAAAAGAAATGGCCAAGCGCATGATACCTAGACCCTATAGGTCTTCATCACTAATAACTGGGTTGCCCGAACGGCTGCTAAGACATTTCCCACCTAGAACAGGTGGAATGGGCTTTCAAACATGGAACCCAATGATCTGCAGGACAGTATCACTACGACCGGTCCTCCACCCAATAGATGACCCACCGGAAGAAGCGCCAAAACAGTCACCACCGGATTAAATGGGAGCGGTCCATTCTATGGTCACCAGTGTGTGCCAGCAGTTTGGCCTTGCACCTTCTGACCAAAAGAATGTTTGATCATATGAGTAAAAGACGAAAAGCAAATAGTATCCTTTCCCATCTTCGATCACATCTGGGAAGAAGGCCACCGAACAGTGAAACACCCCTTCACTGAGCCAACCATTAAAGCAAGGCTGGTGTAGAGTTTTAAGGCCCTGAATCCACGTCACAATGCCTCGCTACTAAATCTATCCCTGAATCAGTGGGATCAGCTGTGGCTGGGTGTCGAAAGCCCACTCCGAAATGCAAGAATGCACAGTACCACCAGAAAATGAGGGGCGTAAGATAGACGCTTTTCGGAAGAAGGTCCTGACAATCGGAGCCACTAGCGTTGGCGGCCAACTCCCTGGCCATAATGGCAAGGTGTTGTAGGATGGAAGCCATTCTAAGCCACAACTGCCAGAAGAAAAAAGAAAGAAGCAATAACCATCCTAAAGGCAGGAGAGGAGGCGACGCGACCAAATATTGCTGTAGACCTTGCCGAAACCAATTTTAAATAGATTGGCAATGGGGAGCTACTAAGAAGAGGCTGGCTCAGCTGCACTGTCCTCCGGCCGGAAGTCCAACACAAGATGATCGATGTGCCTTTTTGCTGGAGATAATCCATTTGGAACCAAACTAGACGTCGCTATGAAAGCAGACATTGACAGTGAGATCTCTCAAAGCGTTACAGGTGTATAGGAATTTTCGTCCCTTCTGTGGAGCATCTGGAAAAGCCTGCTAGTCTTCCAAGAGGCTCAAGGGCGTGCAGAGTACCTATTACACTCAAGGGTACAGAAGAAACTTCTAGGGTTAACACAGGTCGAAAGACTACAGGCAATTGCGGCAACGCAAAGGGGCTGCAGCCTCCCAAAGAGGAAGGCAGGGTTATCATCAAGCATCCCTCTGAATCATCCACAAGGCTGTCTGGGGCCGGGGGACCACTCGGTCTGCAGCTCTTTCTGGCCAACTACTCCCTCTGTAGACGCCTGCGTTCCTCTGGAACCAACTCTTTGTGTGAAGCGGTTTGCTAAACGGAGCAGGTGGTTGATCGCTTTCCTTAGCGTGCTCCCTTCTTTGGAACAGCATCCCTCTTCGTCTTGAGCAGGACCTCCTTAAGTTCCGTAAAACCTCAAGACCTTCCTCTTTACCTCTTCCGCCCCTCCCCCTTTACCCTGCTAATGGCACTGTAGCTTAACTGGTGTGCAGGCCCCTTATGCATCCTCGGGGGGGGCCTGACCTCCCACATCTTGTCATCCCAGCTGCTGTCTATCCTCTGCACTTGCCTCGGCTCACCCTCCACCACTGGGGGTTGCACTTCCCTTTTTTCATAGCACTTCACCTGCTGCTCTCCATGAACACCACAGCACCTATACCATATCCCTCTCCCCTCTGCACTTGCACGTTCTGAACACTCCCTCTTTGTGTTGTATTTAATTGTTTAACATTGTTGTAATTGCATTGCCTTCACCCCCTGTCCCCTCCCTGTTGCCTTGTGGGTGCTTTGATACAGTATTTGTGTATCGGTGCCAAACAAATGAGCACTAAATAAATAAGCGTTACTTCACAAATCATTGAAACAAGTGTAATGGGAAATATTACAGATTACATTTAAGAGTGGTATCAGATAATAAAGTGGGACCTGAGCAATGACTTAGGCACAGCAGTCCATCTCAGGAACGCAACAGATTCTTCAACACCTAGGATTTACCATAAATTACAGCAAGTCCTCTTCACAGCCATCCAAGAATCTAGTCTTTCTTTAAGCATAATTTACCACAACTGAAGTGCTTGTCAGGCCAACAGACCGGATCAAAACTTTAGCATCATTGATCCCACTTTCAAACCAGGGCGATGGATGTTCATTTACAAATGCATGGTTCTACTAGGCCTAATGTCATCTTGCATCCCCTTAATCCTCAATTGCAGGCTTCAACTAAGGCCCCTGCAGGAGTTTATAGCCAACACATAGTCCCACATAACTGGATCTTGGGAAGACCAGGTACAAATTACCCCATTGTTCACACACAAACTCTGGTGGTGGACCCCCACGCAGAACAGACTGTTGGGAAATCCCTTACAGGAACCAAAACACCAGAAGACACCCGTCACAGATGCCCCCACATCCGGTTAGAGGGTGCACGTAGACCAGCTTCGCATCAAGGAACCTTGGACTGACAGACAGCTCTGATTATAAATGTTTTAGATTTGAGAGCAGTTGGGCTATCTGATCGTTCTACTGGTGTTGCAGGGATCCACAGCGAGTTCTCAGACAATACAACTGCTATGTATTGTATTAGTAAACCAGGTCGGACAAGATCAACAACCCTCTCCCAGGAAGCACAGCAGGTCATGGCACTGGTGATCGCCAACCGCATATTTCTGCAAGCGCAACATCTCCCAGGGATCCAAAACTCAGTGGCAGACAGCCTTAGCAGAGCAGCACCACAGTGCCATGAGTGGGAGCTAAAAGACTGGTCAAATCAGTGTTTGCACAATGGGGACACCCGCCAATAGACTTGTGTGCCACCAGACAGAACAAAAAGTGTGCATGAGTCGCAAGCAGAATTCCACAGGAAGGGTTGTTGGGGGAGGGGGAGCGGGGAAGAGTGCTTCTCTATATCAATGGCGATTAATCCTAATTGCACCAAACTGGCCACGCCTACCGTGGTATTGAGATGGCTCTTTATCTGACTCGTTGCTTAGTTACTCCAAAACGCAGCTGCCCACTTGCAACAAATCTGCTTTAAGGCTCTGTATATTGTACATTGGGCATTCTATTCCCAAGGAGTGGAGTATCTACAGGAAAGGTTTTGTGCATATGGACCTTTTGCTCTCTAGATGCTTGGCTTCTTCCTGTCCCACACTATTGGCTGGAAACGGTTGGCAGCTGCTCGTTCTTGGTACGGCCGCCAAGCTTTGGATCTCCATTCCTTTCCCTCTGCGAGTCACGAAAAACCATCTGGCCTTCCACCGTGCCCAAAAACGCACCCTTTTTAGGCGGTCTTATTCCTGTCCTGTGCGATTACCCCAGTGCCAAGATGCTGTTGGTGTATGTGCACTTTATAAAAACAGTTAACATGACCTCCGACCTTCGGCGGACCAGCCAATCCATCTGCAGGACCACACCGACATATCTCAAGACCAGGCAAAGTGCTGCACCACGACCTGCAGTCTCTGAAGTTACCAGCATGGCGCCTGACTTCACAGAACTCTGGCACCTAACCATACCACACAAATTTATGTAAACTCTTAGCACGCCCTACACCAACCACTCCTATAAGCTCAGGTGGAAATTATTCTGTACATGGTGTGCACAACCTGTCCAACCACTTTGTACGTCCGGAACAACTCCTCCCATACCGGTTATCTTTAGCAAAAGGAGGCCTCTCCCACTCATCAAAATACACCTGCTGCCATCACCAGCTACCACCAGGAAGAGGAAAATATGCATCTGTACAGCAACAGGCTTGTTAAACCTTTCCTGCAAGAGCTGTTTTGGTTATTTCCACCTACCAGAAAGGCACCACCAGAATGGACTGTAAACCCATCTGAGCATAGCTCATGAGGTTGCCGTACTGCAAATCTCATGTATAATGGAAGGTCACCTTCTAGGTAGCGTCGACATGCACCAGAAGGGTATCAGAGTTGCAGGTGCTGGCAGTGAACGAGCCATACTTGTGGTTTGGGAGGGATAACTCCCCACTTAACCCCTAAGGTCCCAACTGACTTCCACGAAACTGTTACATGGGCTGTGTTTTTCAAAAACGCTACATCACCTGCAGAAATTGCATTTCACTCCCTAGAAGTCAAGAGCAATTATGTATTATCTGGATAGGACATAGTCATTCAAAAACTACACACACCTTTTTTTTTTTAGCTTTAGGCCCTTCAATTAAAGGGAAAGCAGTCTCAAAGCCAGGATCTCATCAGCAATCGTTCTGCCATACAAAGGAAAATAAACAGCTAAAAACTCAGTTTGTGCCCATTGCACAAGAGCCACAGCAGTGTTGGCGGTTCTGTGGGCTGATATTTCATTAACGGGCATATGTCAAGTGGACACTGGGGCGGTACCACACACGTTTATGCTACATTACTGCCTAGAATGGCAACATGCAGCAGACGCAAGAATGGGGAGAGCTGTCCTTCAGCGTCTGTTCCAGTAAAGTAGGCCTTTACTCCGTCGCCAAAAAGTTAACACTGTTGTATATTCTATTCACAGCATGTGAATATGAAAGATCCAGTGCTGGAGAAGGAGTACTTTGCTTACCAGTAACTTCAGTTCTCCCGAAATGGTATATTTTATAGATTCACATGCACCCTCCGTCCACCCCTTTGGTAAAAGCTGGATAACTGGAGTTGCAGGTAAGCAACTTATTCATTAATGTAAAGCTAGTCCCTGGGATCTGTCATCCAGTTGACCAGGATACGCCCATCGCTATTGAATCCAGTTCCTGGGGGTGGACCAGTGAGGGAGGATCACCTGGATGGGGCTCCTTGGGGAGTGGGACACCAACGGGTGATACTTGTATCCCCCCTTCTTTCAACTGTTTCCCCATCCAACCACATAGGACATGCAAAACCACTGCCCCTCCCCCTGTTTCCGACACCAACGCTTTCACCCGACACAATAGAGAACGGACTAACACCAGAGCAGTTTACCTGACATGTCTCAATACAAGGGTCAGGCAATTGATCAGAATCACACACCTGACGGCCCTTTCTCTTCCCCACAGGTATAAAAGGTGGAGTAAGAGCACAGTATGAGCAAGGCAGACCGCACGATGAGGCAGCTATCCAGGTCCAGCAGTTTAAGAGGAGGTGAAAGGCGGTGAATATCAAGAGGCTGACAAGGAGAGACACGACCTTGCCCTTTCCGACGCAGACCCGCGAAACCTCTGCAGAGGGAATCGTAAGACCGAGGACAATAGCCCAAGTGTGCTACAACAGATGTCAACGGTACACAGAGCGTGTCGACACCGATAAGCGAGAGCGAGGGAAGCTCCTGTTACTGTGGTACCGGCCTTGACTCCAATTGCAAAGAAAGCCAAGCGGTTCATCACAGCTGGTGAGTCTAGGGGAGAGTCGATAATAGCCAAGCTGTGGTGGATGAAAGACGCAAAGTGGCAAAATGAATTAAGTTCAAAAGAACTGTAATGTGGGTGCTAACTCGAGACTCTGATGGATCCCAGTGTGAATGAAAACTACAGAAACCAGATAGCCGCCAAGATGGGTCAAAGTGGTCATACAGGAGGTCTGGCAAAATCCCTGTACAGTCGAAAGCCTTTGATCTACGAACTTGAGAAAGCCAGGGAAGTGAATCCTGCAAACCTTTATGAATGTGATGCTGTCAAGAGTGAACCCGACCGAAGGATGTCGACAAACTGTTTAAAAAGACATTAAGATTTGTGAACAAAGGAAAAGCCTTAGTGAACCCAGAGAAGGGAGGCTGAAAGTAAAGATGGGTCAGCGCCCAGAACAGAGGGGACCCATGGGTGAAAATTCCTCACCCAAAGTGAAACCAAGAAACAAACTTTCACTTTGTTTAGGGAACTTTTGTTTTGTTGACTACATCGGGACCTCTAAGGCAAGAGACTTTCAAGAGAAATGAGATTTAGCCATCAATGGTCCAGATAGCCTTTAAGTGGAACTCTCGACTCGTGCTGGGGAAAGCTAGAGTGTGTGCTATGCTCCAAGATCCCATCTTACCCTGTGTTCAAACGTGGGGAAGGGAGATCCAAGCGATCGCATCCTGACATATTATTTGTGGACACTTCTTTCTTTTCTTGAAAACTATCCCACACCCTTTTAGTATTAGTTGTAAGGATTGGCAATAGGTTTCTTAGTATAGGCCCTTTTTATTTGACACAACGCCACTAGGACTGACTTATTTTCATTTGATGGACGCTTGCTCCCACCTTAGATTTCGGTTTAGATTAGGCGTTTTTTCAACCTGCGTACAGTTTAATAAACACCCTTTAACTGTGATCTGTCTTTACTGTTGCCACCTTGAGTTCCACACAGTACCCCTGTGTCCACCACAATGGACTTGTGGTCACGACACCACTTGCCGTCCACTTCAGCTTCTCTCCAACGTGAGGTGTCGGTCTGCTACTATGCTCACTGGCAAAGTTTGACTCTGCACGTCCAGCTGTTCTTTCCCGTATCGTGACAAGCTGCTTTGAAGCTTGCAGGTTCTCTCCCTTCGAAGGTCTCGTCTCCCATTCGTATTACATGTACGTGGGGCTTCCACCGACGCAGCGTCCCAAGTCCTTTCTCTTTGTTTGATTACGACTCTGTATTCTTCCAGTGGGTTTCCTCGTCTGTGTTATGTTTCTTTCTCCATAGGTATAGTTAAAGTATTTGGATAGCAATAGTAGATTCGGAGTGGTTTTTCACGGTTCCTTGTTGGCTTTGGTCCGAGATGGGTTGATGAGAATTTGGTTAGGGAGTTCCCCATAAGAAACGGGAGGCTTTGTCACTAGGTGGGGTGTCTCTCCTGGTGAGGTTCTGCATGCCTCTGTACCTAGGGAGGGTATTGCGTCGCAGACTCACCTCCCTAGCCTCGCAGGGAAAGGCTCCCCTCTGGGGGGAAGTGACAGAATCCTGCGATTCGTCACATACCCTTTCTCTTAGGTGACTGACTTCCCCTTCTTCATTGAAGGAAGTCTGCATGTCCCTGTTCCTTCCCCTTCCAATGTTGCACCATGAAACGAAATGACTAAAGGTCTAAGAACCATCTCCTAAATCGAGCAATGGCATCCTTTCTCAGGCTCATCTAACTGGGAGAATGACCAGTCTGGATTTTCTCCCGGTTAAGTAATATTTGAGGTGAGTTATGGCCCACCGGATAGCCAGTACTTCCAACTCAGTAACCTAATTCTGTTCCCTTGGGAAGAGTTTCCTACCAGCATCTAGTACCAGAGGTTGTATGCTGTCGTACTCTTGGGACAACAAAGCAGAGACCTGTTTTCAAGGCATCCGTTTGTAAAATAAATACTTGCTTAAAGTCTGGTACCTTCAACACTGGTTCCTTAGAGACTAATCTTTAGCCCATTGAAACTTGCTTGATCTTCACTGTTTCATATTAACTTTTGAGGATGTGCATTCCTGAGTTTATCTGTGAGATTAGCAGCAATGCTGGAGTAATTTTGGATTAATAGCTGGTAATAACCAGTTAGTCCCAGAAAATGGACAACGTTCTCTCTTGGTTTTGGCCGGTGGAATTGTACGGCTTTAACTTTCTCACTCTGTGGTTTGGTGAGGGGTCAGAAATTTGTGACGGACATAAAAGTAACATTTTTTCAAAGGTTGCCATTTATGAAATCAAAAAGGGTGGGATAAACCCTTATCTTTTCCTATCCTAACAAGGAGGTCCCTGCCTAGCAAACAAACTAAAGAAAATAGACCTAGTATCTGAAATGTGCCTGACCCTCACACTAATGCATATTCCAAAATTATACAAGGAGCATAAGGCTAATTTTAGATTAACAAGAACATTTCTCAATTCAACCTTAAAGGGTTTTGAAAGCACTCCTTGTGAACAGGGTTGGGGCTCCTTTCCCCTGGATCAATTCAGGAATACTTTGAGCCCAGTTCTGATTAAACAAAGTTCTGATCAAGGTAATGCAAAGTCTCTTCCATTCACTGTCTTTCTACTTGACATAGCCAATAGCTTTTCCACAATGTTTTCTCACAATTCAAGACAACTGGTGTTTTCCATAGTATTCTTCTTGTAACAGTAAATGTGGTTTTATTTGTAACACCAGAAACCCAAATCATTGTTCTTTTCAAAATGTTCAATTCACAGCTTCTTCAAATGAACTACTTTTCTCGGGATAGCACCACAACTCATGGTGATGCCACAACTTACCAAACAAATGATAAGGTCAATAAGTTATTTGATTTAACAAAGGTCTTACCAAAACACCCTTTTATCAAAACCTACTTCTTCAAACCATCTTCTTTCGTGGTGTACTCGCCTGCGAGGACTAACTACTATAATCACTTTCCCTGGATATTCTCCTGTCAGGAGGAAAAAACTTCAAACTTGGCAGCAATATTGATACCAAGATTCTACACACCTGAAAGGATTGTTGCACAATAACTGACTTTTCTTATAGCCTCTAGGCAATGTGTGCAGGTTTTCCCCAAACTGAGAACTTGATAGAGAAAGATTATTCTCAGAGGTGTCTCAACTATTTCTTTACCACTTCTTGACTGTTATAAGTTCCCCTAGTTGATATCCCAGAAAGGGAGCGTTGTGCCCTGTTTGCCTCTGTATGGTGTAGGTATCTTGGCTCTTGACAATGCTGGTTTTAAGCTTTTCCCCAATTGCAGTCTCTCCCAGCCTCTTGGCTATGCTTGTTATAAGCTTTTCCCAATTGCAGTCCCCTATAAGGGAACTTACACTCTTGCCACTTCTGCTCTGTTTCTTTAATTGTTCGGTCTTCTGGTTTATGGGGTTTCTGCTCTGCTTAATTAAATGTTAAATTATATAGTTGTAACACTTTTCTTATACAGAGTGCATCGGGGTCCGTGTTTGCATCTAGTCAACTCACCGGCTTTCTTCGGAAGCTCCTTGTCACAGTCGAGTGATGCGACAGACCTCCAGCTTCCTGACTGCTTTTCTGCATCCGCATAACTTTGAGCTGAGTGTCTGTCTTCGGGAGCTCTGTCAGTTCAGTTGACCTGCCACGGCTTCTGTATCACTGGTTCGCCATGTGCTGATTTGGGAGCATGTCTCCTTATCAGCTGGGCTCCTTCTACACACGCCGCTTCCTGCTGCACGTCCACTGCAATGCCGTACCCCTTTACTCTCTTCGACGGCATCAGCTGCCATTATTTTCTCTGGAGCAGTTCCTTCGCCTCAAACAGGCTCTACTTCAGCTATGACTTTTCGAATGGATTGTCCTCCTACGTATTCCTCATCTCTTGACACATGCTGTCCAGCAAAGAGCGCTGTGCGTCGATGGCATCGACTCGGTCGCTCGAAGGCCTCCGTTGGCTTCAATTCTGTTCATCCGCAACAGCTTCGACGAAATACGGCACGCTTCTCACATCTTGTGACGTCTTTGTTAAATCTTCGACAATGTCTTCATCGACACCGATGTTCGTTATTAAAAAGTGTCATGATATCGGATTGCAAATGTCACTCACTGATCCTCACTGAATCTGTCTCTGTGGTGCCTCAGAGTGGACCATGCCACCTATGAATGCTCCAAGTGCCAGTTTATGACTGGAAAGGCCTTGAGGGAACAGAAGAGAAAGCTGAATAGGCAAAAGCCCTAAAGAAAATGAAAATCCCCTACCCGATACATTAAACCTTCTGATGACTCGAGAGGCGACTCTCCTCGGAGGAAGAAGGCCGAGCGGTCCAGGTCGAGGGGTGGCTCACATCACTCTTCTTCGTCCTCTAAGTCGAAGAGAAGGCACTGTAGGTTGACTTTGTCATTGGAAGCTCCCCCAGAAAGAGTGGCTTGTCCAACCAAGAAATCCACTCGGCTGAGTGGGAGGCCTTCAGGACTGAAATGTTATTGCTTTTCAAAAAGCAATAACCAAACCATGTTCCTACCACGCTTTCGAAAGAAGCCGGGAAGGAAAGGTCTCGGCATAAGTCTTGTGCACCCTCGAGCCTGAGACAAAGGCCCAATCTGCATCATGAGCCTTCGAGGCCTCGATCCGATGTTTCATCGAAGGATCACTCGAGCCATTAACACAAGTCTAGGTCGTCGACACCTTCAACACCACCAACACCTTCGATGCGGGCGGCACCTGCCAAACCATTGACATCGCGGAAGGCATCGACACCTGCTGCGCCATCGACACTGAGCGCCCCAGTCAAAGCTATGGCACAGATAAAGCCTTAATGACTACTTCAGCATTGAAGTCATTGTCAGAACCCATGATTCCTGTCAAAACCTATGCCCCCAACCTAGGAAAGACTTTGTCTTGTTCTTCAATTCTCGAAGAGCAGTCTGATGAAGAGGACCAATTTGGCCTACAATATGGTACGGCTAATGTACCAGTGAGTTTCATTGCAGAGGAGTCTAGGACCTCTGTGATAATTTGCAGACTGCAAGTGGGGTGGATACCTTTCCAGAACTAGAGTTTTGGAAACCGGAGGCTGGGGAGCATGCAGATGCATCCTACAGGCAACTCATGTCAAAGGTAGTGGATTACATGGTAGGCTGCCATTACCGTACGAACAAGATCTTACTGACACTCTAGACAAAGGTCCACAGTCGGATCCCATCTTACCATTCCATTTTGCTTTACAGAAAAGGTAGGGGGCGAACAGGGCGACACCGGATACCAACCCGGCTGTTCATTAAAACTTGAGAAAAGTACTGCCCATCCAATAGTGGCCCCGACTACCTGTCAAAACACCCCACTCCGGAGAGTCTGGTGGTGCACGCAGCTGCTGTGACATCGAAACAGGCGGCGTACCCTACCATCCCTCCTGATGGGGACGACAAACGCATAGATGGTTGGTTGGGCAAGGAAGGCATTCTCTGCAGGGAGCCTTGCACTAAAATCTGCCAACTCCACTTGTGCCCTCGCAAAGTTTACATTCACTCTCTGCGACTGCATTTCCATGGTGGCGTAGCACATTCCCGAGGGGATGAAAGAGTCGGCTTCTTGGCCATAGTTGGAGACAGCAAAGTGGCCATGTGCGAGTCTCTTCAGTCAGGTTTGGAATCTGCTGATGGCATCAGCAGAACCATGGCTACCAGCACAGTTATGCGCAGGTTTGCGTGGTTGCGTAAGTCTAGTTTTGCACTCGGCGTGCAATCCAGACTGCTCAACATGCCTTTTGATGGGTCTCACCTTCTTGGCAACAAGGCTGACGAGAGTCTTGTTGATGACCTCAAAGGCAGCCAAATCTTTAGGCACCGCTATTGGGCAACCTCAGCCTTTTTGACCTAGTGGACAACCTTGGAGGGGGTAGATCTTTTCACTGCTACTCCTCAGTTGGTAGGGCGAGAGCAATGGCCAGTCAAAGGGGCCAAAGAAGATTTCCTCGTGGTGGACGAGGAAGGGATGTAAAGCCAGCTCAAGCAGCAGCTCCCTTACCGTCAGCCGCTGCATCAGCTGCCTCAAAATCTCTGAAGTCTTGAGTCAAAGTTCACAGGGGGGGGGGCAGGCTGTCTCAGTATCTAGAAGAATGGTGCAACATTACTTCGGGTTCATGGGCTCTAGAAACCATAGCACACGGTTACTGCCTTCCTTTTAGAAGGAGACCTCGGAACAATCCACCGGGGAACCACTCTGAGGATTCCGGATCCGTTCCTTGTGCAGGAGATTTTAACCCTGCTGGAGAATGACGATATAGAGCCAGTGACTGTAGCTGAGAGGAAAAAGGGTTGGTATTCCCCTTATTTCCTAATTCCCAAAAAAGACGTGGGACTGAGACCCATCTTGGACTTGAGATACTTGAAAAAGGTCCTTGCTGAGGAAAAGTTCAAGATGGTCACTCGGATCCTTCAGGCCCTCCAACTCCAGGATTGGTTGGTGTCATTGGACCTTCAAGATGCTTATTTTCATGTGCCAATCCATCTCAAGCACTGAAAATACCTGAGGTTGGCGGTTCTCATTATCAGTTTCGGGTTCTGCCATTCGGGCTAACCTCCGCCCCAAGGATTTTCTCCAAACTGATGGCAGTAGTGGTAGCGAGTCTCGGGAGAGGGCGGATCAACGTCTACCCTTACCTGGACGATTGGCTGATCAGGGCACGTTCTCGCAAACAATTCCGGGATCATCTCAACATCTGCCACTCCCTTCAGACTGGGCTTCTCCCTCAATTACAAGAAATCCCATATGACACCTTCTCATGAACTCCAGTTCATCAGAGCTGTACTGGATACTTCCTCAGGAAAGTGCTCGCCACCTGAGGTGAGGGCTCAAGACATTCTTCAGATGGCTACCAAGTTTCAGAATACCCACAGTATACCGGCCTTCGATTTCTTTTGAGGTTGCTCGGCCTCATGGCATCCAACATTTTTCTGGTGCCAGAGGCCCGCCTTAGAATGAGATCCCTTCAATGGGCTCTCAGAACTCAATGGTCTCAGTTCTCAGGAAAGATGTCAGACCTACTCCAAGCAGTGTCTCACAGGATCTTCTGTAGTGGGCCTGCGTGGACTCAATTCTGAAGGGAGAACCTTTTGGGCAACCACGGCCGGCGATAACAGTAGTGACGGACGCCTCACTCACGGGGTGGGGAGCCCACACCAACGATCTGACAGTCGGCGGCCGTTGGTCTCCAACTGAGTGCCAACTACATGTCAATCTTTCTGAGCGGAGGGCAATCAGGCTACGGCCTCCCTGCCTTCTGTAAAAGTAAAGAATGTCCTGATAAGGACAGACAATACAGTGGTCATGTAATGCCTCCTCGAGAGGTGGTGTAGGGTCACTAGCACTGTGTAGAGGCAATGCAGGTCTGGTACTGGGCAATTCAAGAAGGAATCTCTTATCAGCAATTCACCCATCCAGAGAGAACAACACCGCGGCATACGCTCTGAGCAGGTAGAGCACAAGTCTCCCACGAGTGGGAACTAGCTCAGGAAGTCCTTCAAGAGATCTTCACCCTTTGGGGAACCCCTAAAGTAGATCTGTTTGTGACCGGGTTCAACCAGAAGTGCAATCTGTACTGCTCCAGGGAATTTCCCCCAAGAGGAGCTTTAGCAGATGTATTTATGGTAGACTGGGATTTTTCACTCCTACGTGTTTCCTCCACTCGCCGTCATTACTCGCATGATCAGGAGGTTGAAAAAGTTTGGTTTTGCTTTCGGCTAGAAGGCCAGCAACAAAGTCTCTATACAGTTGCCACTGGAATACAATTTGCAACTGGTGCAGAGAAAAGAAAGTAGATCCGTTTCTAAGTAAAACACTGGATGTCTTATCCTTTCTGCTATCTACAGCTAATCTGGGTCTCCATATTGGTACTATTGAAGGATACTTGGTGGCACTGTTCATCTTTAAGCGCTCGTCCGAGGAATGGATTTACAGGTCATAAGCTAAGTCCGTTGTATCAAAACAGACCTTCTCCAGATGGATCATTCTGGCCATTTCAGAATGCTAATGGTTGGCAAGGAAGGATCCTCCAGAAGCGTCAAGGGCCATTCCACCAGGGGCATAGCTACCTCTACAGCCCTGCAAAGGGGCGTACCAATTAAAAACATTTGTGAAGCGTCAACGTGGTCTACTATCCACACTTTCACAAAGCATTATTGCCTGTAATCTTCCCTCTGTCCGGATGGTACCTTTGGTAGGGCAGTCCTGCATTCGGTCCATGAGAACTATTAAAATACATATAAGATCACTCTATTCTCTCCACAAAACCGAATACTGCTGTGAGTCTGTCAAAAGAGGAGGAATACGTGAGAGGACACAATACATTCGAAGAACAAGTTGCTTACCTTTCGACTGGATGTTCCTCCCATGTATTCCTCATTGCCCTCGCATCATACACCTCAGTCGAATTTCCTGTGCTATTACAACTTCTGTTCCTTGTAGGCCGAGTACGGTCTCTCCTGTGTTTTGTGGGTATTTCTGCTGTAAAAGGGAAATGAACAGAACTGAAGCCAACGGGCGCTGTGCGTGCTACATGCCTTCGATGACATCACCCATGACGGAGGCCATCGAGGGACAACAAGTCGACGCCATTGACACAAACGGCCCTCTGCCAAGAACATTTTTTCCAAAGCATCTGGAGCTGGACAATGTGTCAAAAGATGAGGGATACTTGGGAGGAACAACCAGTCTAAAGAAAGTTACCAGGGGTAAGTAACTTGGTAATCTCATTGCAGCTGTACTTCATTTTGGGATTTAAATATCCTGCTCAGGTTCTTTGGTCTGTAACTAGACTGCACCTTTTGGAAAGTAGCATTCTGAATCTTTACTGCTAGAGCCCTCCCTCGTCTCAGTACCATAAGCATTATGGATACTGAAGTCCATTGGGGACTGTTTGTTCTATTTTGCAATAGGCCATCAATATTGTAGGAAGTATAGGGGAATTGTGAGAGGTCACCAATTCCCCATGGCATGAGTTCCTCCCATGTGATCCTCACACATGCTGCCGTCCCCATGGTAAAGATCAGGTAGTAGTTGCCTTTGCCTGGCCACATGAGGGGAGGCTCATACTGGGGTCCTAGTGATGATCTCACTAGATTCATTTCAGGATGTACTAATCCGGTGCCTACGAAGATGCCTAGATATTTCACGGTTGATTGTGCCAAATGACACTTTCGGGGTTTGGCTGTTACGCCATACTTCTCAGGGCTCAGACGATTTCATATAGATGGAAAACCTGCTCTGCCCAACTCTCACTATGGATGATGATCTCGTCCAAGTATATCCCACCAAAGTGTGAAAATGGTCTCGAAGCCCTGTCCATCAGGTGTTTGAATGTGGCAGAGGCCCCATGGATGCCAAGTTACAGTGCCTTAAATTGAAGGCTGGGGGGTCGAGAAAGTGGTTTCCTCTCGGTCTGCCGGATTGCAAGGGACCTGCCAATACCCATTTGTAAGATCAAAAGTGGAGATGTACTGGCGGATCCTAACTTATCAATTAGATCTAACCGAGGCATCGGGTAACTGACGAACAGGGAGAACGTATTGCGTTTTCTGAAGTCGCTACAAAATCTCCACGATTGATTGGGTTCTGCAACCAATACTATTGGTGAAGACCAAGGAATCTCAGATGGCGTGATATCGGCCTCTATCATGTTCTCCATTTTACTCTGGGATACTATAGGGTTTTAGGTTTGCAATCTTTCGCTGAGGTGTTATAATCTATTGAAAGACATCTTTAGCCCTCCCTGGTTGATCCACTAACGCATCCAGGAAATGGGCTACTAGATCCCCGTCTGCCTGCGGAGATTGTAATGGTTTACAATTTTAAACTTTTTATGCTACATTAGTCACCATAAAAATTATTTTACATATTATTAAGAAACAAACAAATGATGACAAAAGAAAACAATTCATATAAATTATTAAAATATTGATAACACCATATTATTGTTAGGCAGAATCCTGTGCAGTGCCCTTAGGGACCACTACACACAATTAAGACTACAGGTGGCAATACAAGTTTTACCTTTGGTACAAGCATGTACTACTATGTCAGAGTGGAAGCAGTGGCAGAGCAGCCAGGTTTATCTGAAGAGTATATGAGCAGTAGCAGAGATTACACAAAGGGACCACAATTACTGTGACTCAAGGTTTCAGGTAGAAAAATAGTACATTTATTTTTAAACCATTTGTTATAAACACAACACTTCTATTAAACTCAAATAAAAACCACACATTAAATATACCACAACTAACCAATTCACTTTGTACAGTAAGTCTCAAGGTAAGTACCCTGTATTTGAATGAACCGGTGTTACGAACAAAACAGGTTACCGCGAATATGATTGTGATCACTTTTTGACAGTTCGGTCTACTAAATAAACGCGTATCCGTGACATGAAATGCTACCGGGGCAAAACACAATTGGCACCTGAGATACCCAGAGGGAGTTGGAGGCAAAAATCACAGGCAATATTTTGGTTAGGCAGGCAGAAGCAAGAAACACTCAGACAGGAGTTCAAAAGTCAAAGGGCCTGAGCCATGGTCGAAAGATACCGGGCCTGGTGCCGAAGATCAGTCAGTTCACGATTCGACGTAGCCAAAAGTACTTCGATATTGTCAATGTTCGGAAGCAAAAGTTATTAGGAGGGAAGACAAGGGCAAGCCTTGGAAATTAAGAAAAGGGATTCACCCAGTTTCCTCAAGTAGAACACAGTACCTTGTTCCAATGGTGCAGCTGGTGCCCTGGTGGTAGTTCCTGTTGGTTTCCCGCAGACCCACGATTCCTGGAGTTTCGTTGTGAAGGACTACGTCTGAAGGGGGTCTGCACCACACAGGGATGAAACAGGCAGCAGCGACGAGGAAGAAAAGGTGTGCTCCTTAAAAACAGGAGAGGCTCTTCAGGTGGCTATCCAGACCACTAAAGCAGCGTGCAGCGATTTTGACCAAGGAAGAGGATCCTCTGGCTGTAGAAGGTGAGCTGGTTAGCCCCACCAAGCTCAAGGGAAGAAGACTCCGGACTGGATCTTCTCTAAGTCGTTGAAGAGAAGATAGCTCAGGACTGCAGCAGGGCTTCACCGGGACGGGGTAGTTGCAGCAGCCGTTGTTCTCTCTGCTTCTCTTCGGTTCCTTGTAGTTCCAGTGGTGACTTGCTGACTTCTAGCCCAAGAGACCTGCCTTTTATGCGAAAAACCCCCATTCACAGAGCCTGGCTGTCAATCACCCAGCAGGGGTGGTTGTCCAACCCGGACAACTACCCTGGCCAATCATAACAATGTGCGACTTGGGTTTCCTAGGATACCCTGCGCTTGGGGTGACTACACCCCTTCCTCACATACAGCCCACCTAGACACCCAGGCGCCTTGAGGAGGGCTTCTGGACAGAAGCCCGCCAAAAGGCAGTGAACAAAGAAGGCGAACCTAGTTTGCCACGCAAAGTAAAACACAAGAAGGACTTAAACAAAAAGAAATGGCAAATAAACCCAACCGGAGCCAAAAGAAAGACTTATTTGGTCAAGCGGGTTTATGTTCGAGGCTAATATAGCCAAGAACAGTACCACGTTCATCTAATATAATCGCGATAGAAAGGTTAGGGTAGATGCTACTGCCACCAGCCAAGTACGAATTAACCCTTTCCAGTACTCCATGGAAGATGGGGTGTACTGGATCTGTGGTAGGTTGACTAAGTAAAGTTAATGGTAACTTTACCCTTTTCTGGGGGACAGTAGTCGCCTCAGAAATGGAGTCCAGGGAAGTCTCGAAGACAACCCTGTGCCACGGCACTGAAGGTGCTGTGTGACACACAAAAAGAAGGGGGTTACTGAAGTGGTGTACTTCAGAGTCCACAATCACAAAAAAAGGTAGAAACACAACAAAACACAGGTAAGAGTATTTTTGGAAAAAAAATAAGCTCCAGAAGTCCAGCAAAGCTGCTGGGGGACTCACTAGGTGAGGGAAATTAGTCATAGATGAATTCTCCCTAACACTCACATTTCCAAGGGACAGGAGGATTTAATCCACTCTTGGATGGACCTCATATCTCTAGTCGATTACAAACATCCTAGAGAGACATCAGCATTTTGGTGGCGACTTCCTGCTCTGTGCTCAATGGAAAAATCAAAGCCTTTTGGGTTTTCCCCTTTCATTTGCATCAGACATCTCAAGGGTTGGTGGTCAGTCTGAATGGTGAAGGTAGATCCATACAAATATGGTCTAAACCTCTTCAGTGCCCACACAATAGCAAAGCATTCTCTTTCTATTGTTGCCCACCTTGTCTCAGGATCCTTTAACTTCCTGCTGATGAAACAAATGGGGTATTCCCTACCTTTCTCATCCAGTTGACTAAGGACTGCACCTATACCTACATTAGAAGCATCTGTTTGTACAATGAAGGGTTGGTGATGGTCAGGAGCTCTTAGGACTGGACCTTGACTTGACTAAGGGCTTTCTTTAGACCTTCAAAGGCTTGATTGCACTCCTCATTCCACCTGACATTTTTAGGAAATTTGGGAGAGGATAGGACATTCAAGGGAGAAGCTATGGTCCCATGGTTCTCTCTGAAGTTCCTATAATACCCAGTGAGACCTAGGAAGGCTCTTACTTGGGTTTGAGTAGTCGGGGTGGCCCAGTTTTGTACAGCTTGTACTTTGCTAGGCAATGGCCTTATTTAACCTCCTACTACCTCATATCCAAGGTAGACCACTGAACTCTGACCAATTTGACATTTGATTGCCTTGATGGTCAGATGGGCCTGTTCAAGAGCCTGCAATACATAACCTAGGTGTTCAACATGTTCTTTCCATGTAGGGCTGAACACTGCAATGTCATCCAAGTATGCCATGCAGAAGTCCTCCATCCCATTCAGAACTTGATTGACCATCCTCTGAAATGTAGCAGGTGCATTTTTTAATCCAAAAGGCATTACCTTGAATTGGTAGAGGCCAGCTGGGGTGGAGAATGCAGTTTTCTCCTTGGCATGGTCTGTCAGGGCTATTTGCCAATAGCCTGACGTTGGGTCAAATGTGCTGAGGTACTTGGCTGCGCCAGGTTTGTCCACCAGCTCATCTGTCCTAGGCAAAGGATGGGCATCAGTCGTGGCGACTGCATTTAGAGCTCTATAGTCCACGCAGAATCTCGACTCCTTGGATCCTGCCTTTGGTACAAGCACAACTGGGCTAGAATATGGGCTAGTAGAGGGTTCTATTACCCCGAGTTCAAGCATCTTGTTGACATCATTCCTTATGTGGGATCTGACATTGTCTGACATCTATAACCCCTGCTTTGGACATGCAAACAGTCACCAGTGTGTATGTCACGCTGGCCCCAAGGGGTCAAGCCTGGTGAAAGTGAGAACAGGGAGGCAAACTGATTTAACAGTAATTCACACTCATCCTGCTGGTCCGATGCGAGACTGGAAGAGAGATTAACGCCTTCCACTTGCTGAGCTAAATGTAAGCCTCTGAGGAGGTCAGGCAGAGGTTCACTCTCCTCCTCCAGAGCTGTTGCTAAAAGAAAAGCTCCTATGTCAGGTCTGGAGACATAAGCCTTTAAACGGTTGGTGTGAAAGACTCTGGGAGCCTCCTTAGGATTGCCCAAGTCCACCAGATAGTTCACCTCTGCAAGTTTACCCACAACCTTGAATGGTCTTATCCAGTGCTTTAAGTGGGGTAAGAAATTGAGGGGGGGCCCTGATTTGGGGGCGTGGCATCCGCTGTGGGCGTGGCCTAAAAGTGCACAAAACATAGTAGGGTGCGCAAACAAATATATAAATGTAGTAGAGCATTTATATATTTGTATGCGTACTAGTATGGTTTGTGTATTTTTCAAGCCTTCTTTTATAAACATTGCAATGTTACATATTTCTATGTTTATAAAAGGTGGCTTGAAAGTGTACAAACCATAGTAAGTTGCGCACACTTGTGTGCTACCATACTACGGTTTGTGTACTTTTCAAGCCACCTTTTATAAACATAGACATTTGTAACATATTTCTGTGTTCATAAAAGATGGCTTGAAACGTACAAGCCATCTTTTATAAAGCGTTGAGGACGGACAAAACCCAAGGTGGTTTTGTCCGTCGACAAAGCTTTATAAAAGATGCCTTGAATTGTGTACGTTTCAAGCCGTCTGTTATAAACGTAGAAATATTTCTACGTTTATAAAAGATGGCTTGAAACGTACACATTTCAAGGCATCTTTTATAAAGATTTGCCAAAGGAGACAGGCACCTCGGGCTCAGTGATCGCTGCTCTGAGCAGAGATCACAGAGCCCAAGGCGTCTTTCACCCTCTGGGAACCCGCGGGCTCCGTGATTTAATCTACATATTAAATCATGGAGCCTGCGGGTTCACAGAGGGTCAGTGACCTGGCGATGGCCAACAAAGGAACTGTAACTTCCCTGATGACCCCTCAGATGGGGGGGGTCATCAGGGAAGTTACAGTGACTGACAGAAGTGCCAGCCAGCCTCAGCGACGCTGTGGCTGGCTGGCACTTCTGTCCACTTGCCTAACGTTACACTGGCGGGCGCATCTCCCGTCGCGGCTGCGGCCGTGGCGGGATAATGCGTCCTGCCATGGCGTGGTGGGACCGGGGGCCCCGGCAGGGCCCCGGCTCAGCCCCACTTTTTGGAGACTGGCGGGGCCCGGCCCCGGCAGGCCCCGGCCCACTTAAAGCACTGGTCTTATCCATTTGTTCTGCAAGGCTCTGTCTTGTGGGGACCATAACACGAACAAGCTAGTCTTGAGTAAACTCAACCATGTTAGCCTTCTGGTCATGCCAATGTTTGACCAGAGCTTGACCAGCCCTCAAGTTATCACTTGCCTCTGCCATCATGTGTGACATTCTCCTCCAGAGACCTATCACATAGTCAGTCACTCTGACTGGCTTGGGGGAAGGAGCACTCTCCAACCCCTCCTTAATCAGGGCCAATGGACCTCTGACTGGATGGCCATAGGTTCTAAGGGACTGAATCCTACTCCCTCCTGAGGTACTTCTCTATATGTAAAGAGAAGGCATGGCAGTAGAAGGTCCCACTTTCTTCTAAGGGTTTCTTCTAAAGCACCTATCATGCTCTTCATAGTTCTGTTAAACCTCTCTGCCAGCCCATTGGTTTGGGGGTGGTAGGCAGTTGAGAACTTGTAGGTGACTCCACAGGTTTTCCATATGGTTTGCATGTAGTGGGACATAAAATCTGATCCCCTGTCAGATATTACCTCCTTAGGAAAACCAACTCTGGTAAAAATACCAAGTAGGGCCTGAGCCACAGCCGGAGCCGTAACAGTCCTTGTATGTATAGCTTCAGGAAATCTAGTGGCATGGTCCACTACAACCAGGATAAACCTGTTGCCTGAAGTTATGGGAGGGTCAAGAGGACAAAAAATGTCAATCCCAATCCTCTCAAAAGGAATTCCCACCACTGGGAGAGGCACTAAGGGTGCCACATTCTTGGATCCACGCTTGCCAGAGGTTTGGCAAGTGTGGCAGCTTCTGCAGAATTTGTCTACCTCTGTACCGATCTTAGGCCAGTAGAAGTGCATAGATAGCCTTTATTTGGTCTTCTTAAAACTTAAGTGACCAGCCAAAGGTGGTGCCTCATGGGCTAACTGCAGAAACTGGAGTCGGTTCACTATAGGTACTACAAGTCTGTAGAAGAGGCCATCTTCCCAGTGCACCCTATACTTCCCAGGCTCAGTCCCATTGAGCTGAGAAGTTGCCAGTTGGCGAAGACCTTCCAAGGTAGGACACTCTTTTGTCCCTTACTGAAATCTTCCCTGTTGGGTCCACTTTCTGCCAGTAAAAGCTGCAGCTCAGGACGGCCAACAGGGTCAAGATCTCCTACCAAGGTAAGATCCTCTTTTAGATCCGATTCCTCAGTATCTGGTTTGACCATACAGGGTTGAACCTCACACTCAGCCTCAGCTGGTGTGGGAGTCACAGGGGTGAATTTGGACAATCTTGGAGATGTCCTTCTGGGCACAGGAGTGCTTGCTGTTTTCTTTCTGGCAGACTTAGGTTTCCCCTTTGTCTTTTCTTGCCCTGCAATGGCAGTAAGTCCTGTGGACTTGGGATGATAGCTTCCTCTATCATGTCCCCAGGAGAGCAGAGCCTCTTAAGGTTCCCTCCCTTGCAGACCTTGTGAACTCCCGCTTCCTTCTGCTGGGGGGCCTGGCGGTGCTGGACTCAACTCCAAGAGGTTTAAGGTCATTACCCAACAGGACCCTTCCATGTACGTTATTTTGCACACTTACAGGTATTCTGACAGTCATGTCATTACACTGGATGAGAGCTGATAACTAGGGAAGCATTTGCACAGGACCTCCAGCTAACTTGGTTAAGTGTTTGGGTGCCTTAGCAACATCCTCCACTTTGAAAAAAACATTAATCAACCACACAGTTATACTGGCTGGTTGATTAATGTTCTGCTGGCTCCAGTGTCTCTGATGGCAGGGGTCTCCTGACCATTCACAAGAACACTATCTTTAGTATTATCTGGGATTGAGTTATAGACATCGAAGTTCTGTTGTTCCCAAAGACCCAAGGACACTAAAACACTAGCTGAGACTCTCATGGGCTCATCAGCTAGTAGCTGAAAGTTTCCACTGGTCATAGGTACTTCATCCACCTGGGAAAGGCTAAGGAGACAGTATTGATCCCTGAAGGTTTACCCTTACACTTGGGATCTCCTTTCACATGGCCAGGCAACCCACAAACAAAGCATTTTCCAAATGCTTTCTGGAATGGGGGTTTGCCCTGGCCTCCATCTGGTGTGGGACCAGGTGGTACACTAGCCTGATTCGGTTTACCATGTGGCTTACCCTGGTTAAGTTTGGGGCCCACTTTTGAATTGCAATTATTGGACTTCTTTGTTGTCTTTCTTTGGCTGCTTCCCTTCATCCTTCTGGGTAGCCCCAGAATCTTTGTGAGTGGCCCTGTTGACAACCCACAAGTCAGCAGCCTTAGCTAGCTTCTTAGGATCTAACTCCTTTGAATCAGCTAAGCGCTGTCTAAGCTCAGGAGAGCATACATCAAAAATAGATTCCAACATTACAAGATTCCTCAAACTTTCATAAGTGTTCACTTTGTAACCCTTAACCCAACCATCTTAAGTTTTTCAAACATTCACACAGCCAGGTAGCCCAAGGGGTACCATCATGCTTCTTGAGGGTTCTAAAACCTTTTTTTTTTTTTTCTTTTTTTTCTTTAAACGTATTTTATTGGTTTTTGTTGAGGAAATACGTGCTATACAACATGAAATTAAGCAGTGATGCAAACAAAGGAGGAAATAGTGAAGGGGGGGGGGACAGAAAATCTAAAACCTCTTAAGATACTGGGAAGGGATCTTCCCAAACCTAGCTATTAATGCTAGTTTCACACATTCATAATCCTGTTTATCCTCCTCTCCCAACTCCATTACAGCATCACTTGCAACAGGGGGGAGCCTAGAAAAAAGCCAAGGACTCAACTGATTCCTCGAGATACCTTGAATCCCATGATTGTACTCCAACAGTGCCAACCAATCCAAAACATCAAGTTTAGTCTCATGCATACCAATCATTTCCTTTGGCATACGGGGTCTCTTAGGGCTGGAAGACCTTGAAGACTCAGGGAGAGAAGCATTTTCTAGAGACAGTTTCTTCGTTTCTAGTTCATGGTTCAGCTCCATTTCTCTGAGCCTTACCTCTTGATGTTTCATGGCAGTTTGTGCATCAATACGTTTCACTTCCAATTCAAGTCTCATTTTCTCAAGTGCAATAAATTCAGGAGTAAGTGTAGGACCTGTGGTGGTCCCTGTGGACACAGGTTGTGCATTCTGAGCAGGCAAGGGAGTTGCAGGGTTTCCTAGCAAGGACTCATCTACTTCTTCACAATTAACACTCTCAGAATCAGAAACCTCAAAATCCACATTTGCTGGAGGGGTAGGTCCTTCTGACCCACTCTCCAGGCGTTTTCCCATTAACTTTGCAACCAGTTCAGTTTTCTTTCCTTTACCAGAGATATTCTTATCCCGACACATGGTTCTCAGAACCTCAGCAGTATAGAGTAAAAGACTCTCTTCAGTGTAGCTTTCCATATTTGACATGATTTCTTCGTTAAATAGAATTAGTGGTGTTAGCCTTGTGGTTAGTTGAACCCAAGCAATAGCAGCACTCTAAGTGTAATCACTCTACTTCCAAATCCTCACCGCTGTACACCAGTGTTAGGTAGAATCCTGTGCAGTGCCCTTAGGGACAACTAGACACAATTAAGACTACAGGTGGCAAGACAAGTTTTACCTTTGGTACAAGCCTGTATTACTATGTCAGAGTGGTAGCAGTGTCGGAGCAGCCAGGCTTATCTCAAGAGTATGAGCAGTAGCAGAGATTACACAAAGGGACCACAATTACTGTGACTCAAGCAATTACTGACTCAAGGTTTCAGGTAGAAAAATAGAAGTACATTTATTTTTAAACCATTTGTTATAAACACAACACTTCTATTAATCTCAAATAAAAACCACACGTTAAATATACCACAACTAACCAATTCACTTTGTACAGTAAGTCTCAAGGTAAGTACCCTGTGTTTGAACGAACCGGTGTTGCGAACAAAACAGGTTACCGCGAATACGATTGTGATCACTTTTTGACAGTTCGGTCTACTAAATAAACGCATATCCGTGACATGAAATGCTACCGGGGCAAAACACACTTAGCACCTGAGATACCCAGAGGGAGTTGGAGGCAAAAATCACAGGCAATATTTTGGTTAGGCAGGCAGCATCAAGAAACACTCAGATACAGGAGTTCAAAAGTCAAAGGGCCGGAACCAGGGTCGAAAGACACCGGGGCCTGTTGCTGAAGATCACACAGTCAGACAGTTCACGATTCAACGTAGCCAAAAGTACTTTGATATTGTCAATGTTCGGAAGCAAAAGTTATGAGGAGGGAAGACAAGGGCAAGCCTTGGAAATGAAGAAAAGGGATTCATCCAGTTTCCTCAAGTAGAATTTAAGTCTCCTCTGGTGTGATGGAACTCTTTTGCAAATCCGTAAACCTGTTGGAGATGTCTTTCAAAAAGGCCATTAAACCCAATGTTAGTGATTCTTCTCCCTTGCAGAAGCCATGATTCCCTTGAAGACAATGTAGAGATGGTATTTAGAAAGTCACCCAAGTGTTTTGTCCTTGAGTCTTTTAAAGCTAAGAACTCTGTCGTTGGGTGCATCTGAGTTTCAAAGGGATCCGCGCATAGTCTACATATATAGTAGCGCAACCTTTCCATCCGCCATTTGTTACTTCCTTGGTAGGGAAGAGATTGAGGCGAAGTCTCAGGAACTCTAGTCTTAGAGTTGGCAATGGAAATTTCTTAATGTAGCTCAGTGTGTCCCCTCTTTTCCCAGGAAGATTTCCCAGTTCACCTATTTTAAATGAAATAATCTTGTTTGTGTTTATCCAATCAAGGTCAAGTAATTTTCTTTTTGTGTCCTGGGTTTTCCAGCAGACTTCGGAAAGGGCCAATTTTTTTAGTATCTCTGAGCATATGCTCTTCCACTCAATCGGGGATCTTTCCTGGTTTTTCTTTAAGGCGTGATGCAATAAATCAAAGCCTCCCTCTCCCGGAGGCTCCAGGCATTTTCAAAGGAGGGATAGCGTTTTCCACTCCAGAACAGCGTAGAGAGATGTCAAGCCTAACTCTACAAATTATTTCGACTGGCAATGAATTGGGCAGATCTGGCGTTCTTCTCCAGAAGATTCGATAACCGGAGAGGGGGAGAACTTACCATACCTCTGTTTGATCATTCTAGCCTGAGAGGCCAGATTCCTGGCTTTGGATTTTAGGATTTCCAGGCCAAAAGAGTCTGTTATTCGAGGACAGGCCGGGGTATGTCATTTCTACCCTTTAAGGAACCAGGCTTTTTTGGAGTGTTGTGGGCACCTGGCATTGCTCAGCGTTAAGATATATTTTTTTTTTTGGATTGATAGTTTACGCTTTGCCGTCAACGTAGATTGCCATTGTGTACAGTTGTCTTTGCAGACCGATCTCTGTTTGGTCTAAGAGCAAGAGGTCGTCTGCATAGAGGAGTCTCCCCACTGCTGTTCCAGAGATTCGTGGTGGAAAACATCTCATTTACAAACTCTTCTTCGATGTCAGGCGTAATAGAGATTGAAAATTACCGGGGCCCGGCGACACCCCTGCTTTTGGCCCTTTGAAGTAGAAATTTCCTTGGAAAGGGTTCCCCATTTGTCGAGCCTTTCTCTGATCGTGGTTGACTTATGGAGTAGTTCCAGGGCTTCTTAGGTGTAACGGGCAGCCCCATTTTTCGCAATTTAGACCAGAGAATATTCCTGTCTATGGAGTCAAAGGCACGTGCCAGATCTCGCAAAGCAATATACATTTTATTGTTGGTCTTCGAGCTTTTTATCCTGCACTTAAAAAGATTAACCAGGAATAGGTTCAGAGATGTTCCTGTGCCTTTTTCTGAATCCCGCTTGCCAGGGGTTCTGATGCTTTTGTAGCCTTACTCCACAAATTTAATTCCTTTTAGTACAATTGCTGAGAACAATTTTCCAACCACATCAAGAAGGGCAATAGGTCTGAACCTACCAACTATAGGCCTATCCCTATCACTGGGTATGTATTGGTTCTTGCGGCGCGGCCCCCCTGTATTCTCCATTCTCATGACCTGTTTCCAATAGGGTTGCTTGGGGGTCCCATTTGAACCATTTTTTTTTTTGATGATGTAACTTTTGAGTTTGACTGAGTTTGACTCGGAGAGCCAGTAGTATTTGTTACACCGGCCCTTCTTTGCAGGCATGTTTCGTTTACTTGAGGTGTGGCAGCCTTGCTATTTCCGGAGACTACTTTTCCAACCCTTCCCATGTGTACACTTTTGTTCATCCTAGTATAGAAGAATCTTTGCGTTCCTTGCAGTGAAACTGGTGTAAGTCCCCTGGGCCTCCACAGCCTTGATGCCTCTGATTGGAAAGGGCCATTAGTTGAAATTTCTTTGTTTCGAGCCAAATGTGTATATGGCCTCCTGCCTTCAGAGGTTGCACACGGCTTACAGCAGTTAACTTTTCTGCCCCACCTACACCTTGAGGGGGGATCCTGCTTGATCTTTAGAAGAGTCTTTGTCCAAGGAACAGTTGCATCCTTTAAAGTTGAATTTACAGAGTCTTTTACGGCGTCATCTCCCACAGCTTCCTTTCAAATATTTCGTCCTGCAGCATGTTTTTATAGGACAGTGTTTTGGAAGAGATTTCTACAAAGGGGCTCAACCGACAACCCCTGGGCTGTGAAATAGCCGTAGCCCTGCTTGTGTCCACATTTATGACCATACTACTAGGCCCTGTTACAAGTGGTAGTTCAGTGAAACATGGCCCGAACGTATCACCTGTATCGTCTAGATCAACGGGGGCTGATGTGGCATGTAGCCGGTCAGTGGTGGGGCTGGGAGGCAGGGGCCAAGGTCAGGTCGACCAGATTCGTCGTTTCCTTCTGAACTTTAGTTGCTTTGTACACTAGTTCAAAGTGTTTTTCACTATGTTTATGCTTTGTGATCACGGCAGGGTTTATAAAGCTGTCACTGCCTGTGCCTACTCTTACCTGGAACTTGCAAAACGTAATAGCAAGCCTTGGGTTACTCTCCCGCCGCTTTTTGTCAGAGCATAAGAGTAAAAATTAAAGTGGCACGCGTCTGTCATTTAACAAGAGCGGTGGGACCCCAAGGGGCCTGAGTGCCCGGAAAATGACCACAACGGCCACAACAGGCACACAACAGGAACAGGAACACAAGGCCGGCTCATCTAAGGATACTGTGGCCTTGCACTCCCTAATCTAGGACTGATTCCACTACCTCAGCCAAAGAATGTTAGGCAGAAACTTGTGCCGTTCCCTTAGGGACCACTAAAAAAGATTTAAGACTACAGGTGTTTGGCAGTAAACCCACTAGGTAGCAGTCTGTACCACACATTCACTTGGTAGCTGTGGCTGAGCAGTCAGACTTCCCTCAAGAAGAGTTAGGCAGTATGTAGAGTATACACAATAGGTACATAGATACAGTAGCACAAGCAAACACTGACCAGAGCTTTGGTGTAAAAGTATATCCTTATTTATTTAAAGACACACTTGTGAATTACACTAGCAACAAAGAGGTAAGTAGATTCAGCACACAGTCACTATTATATATATACACAACCCTAATTACTTATTAGACAAGTCTTGATGAGAAACACCACTTATTTTCAGACAGAGGTGAGCGCTTAACATAAGATGGCACTCTAATAAGTTTTTAAAAAGGGAGGGAAAACGGCAGAGTTATGGAAGCACACAAATTTCAATACTTTTAGAAGAACCACAGTAAGGCAGCATAGGCAGAGTTCTACTGGAGAGCAAGGAAGTAAATTGCCAGGCCCACTCTTGGAGAGCAAGCAGAAGGGGTCCAGGTTCACACAGTGGGGTTATGCCCAAAGAGTCTTGTAGATAGTTTGCACACAAATAATGAAATTAAAGTCAGGAGAAGTTAGCTAGGTTGTCCCAGCCCAGATTAGAAAGTCGAGGCTTTACTGTCACCCCGAACAATCTGTCGCAAGGGAAGCCAGGCGGGACACCGTACCTTAAGTGTGAAGGAAGCTCCAGCGGGGGCAGTTGTTCCTGGCAGCGGGTGCAAGTCGGTGTTTTGTCCAGAAGAAGAGGAGGTCTCGCCGTGGAGGAAAGATGGTCGTTGCACTGCCAGGGAAGAAACCAGCCGCGGAGTTCTTCGGCTAAAAGGTACTAACTTTCTCTTCGCGTTAGTGGTAAGCCGTGGTATTCCGGTTGCCGGGGTGCTTGGCACGGGCAAGGCGGCCACGAGATGCTCCAGGAAGGTGAAAAGAAGGCAAAACTGGTTATCCACATCAGTCAAAGGAAGAAGACTCTCCGGACTGGAGATCTCCTCTGTCGTCAGGAAAAGTGGTGAGACGGTTCAGCAGGGCTCCACCGGTGGTGTCATCGTTGCAGGTCGGCTCAGCTTCTCCCTCCTTGGATTCTTAGGTCCTGTGGCGACTTCTGAAGTTCCAGTCCCCAAAGCCCTGCTTTTATGCAGCAAACCCCCATTCATTCAGCCTAGCTGTCAATCAAACATGCTAAGTGGTGAGCCAGCCGGCTCACCACTTGGGCCAATCACACAAGAGTATGACTCAGTCCACGGTGCCTAAACGCCCTCCCAGACCCCCTGTGGTACCCAGACAGAGTGGCACCACTTTTGGTGGAGAAGCCCGCCAAAAAGTGGAACTAAGGGCTCGACTTGGGTTGGAGTCACAGAAGAGAACACAAGCGCCATTTTAGAATCGAGTTCTGGCAAAAAATACCAACCGGTGAATTAATATTAAATAAATAAACCAGCGGTATGTTCGAGGCCATAGGAATTAAATAATTAAAGTTGGTAGCCTCGAACAATGGAAAAATCCCATAGAAATATATTTGCGGTCGAATATAAAAAGTAGTATCCACTGCCACCAGCCACCAGCCAAAACTCGATCAGGGGGGGACGGAGACGTGCCCCCTCGAACAACAGACCCCTGGGCAATCGAATTGCCCCGACCAGTACGTCCACAATATGATGGTTTGTACTGGTTTCTGTTCATAATTTGGGACTAGCAAAGCCAATGGGGACTTTACATGCCCTGGGAGACAGTAGTCAGTCCCATGGTATGGAGTCTATGTTGGGGGGTCGCTACGACACCCCCTGGGTTACGGCACGGAGGGTGCTGTGTAAACCACATGAAACCCTATGGAGTAAAAGAACCCATAGCCCATAGAACACATGGAAAGACAAAGGAACACCTCAAATCATGTCTAAGAGTGGGAGTAAAAGAGTCTCACTCTTAGCAGGAGAAAGAAAAAAAAAACAAAAATCCAGCAAAGCTGCTGGGGGGACTCACTAGGTTTGGGAAATCAGCCTTTACAGAGAATTTTCCCCAACAAATAAGGGTCTATCAAGTGTCAAGATGTCCAAAGCAAAAGCATCCTGTGTCCGAAAATCTAGTGTAAAGGACTTCCTTCCCCAGGCCTTTTTTCCCCTTTCAGTATAATCTCAAATCTTAGTCTTCCGTAGGATTATTTTTTCAAGATAACTTGAATTTCCTTGATAAAGCTTTGGAACCCAACACCAAATAGCATGGCAATACATCCCATCAAACTCCACTGAGTCATCGTGTAGGTGCACAGGTAAAAGAAACGTACACCATATATAGGAGTTTGCTCTGACAGACATGACAGAACAGTAGAAACACATCTGAAACATGTCACACAGCAAGCACTGAACCTTCGACGAACAATGAATGAAAAGATGTACACAGCAGAGCACCCCTTTCCAAACATCTGGAATACTCCCCTGTCAGATTCTCTCATACAACACAATTCTTTATCCGCTCTTCAGCTTGTATACTCTCCTGCCAGGACTTTATTATAATTTCTCTCTCGATTCAGTACAACAGGGCATGGGTCTTCCCCAAGGTACTTTATGGCAAATTACTATGGCCCTCATTACGACCCTGGCGGAAAGTGACTGACCGGACCGCCACAGCGTAAATAGCGTTTCCGCCATTGCACGATGGAGCAAAGTGCGGCCCATTCCGACCCATCGGGCACGAGCACCACGCCATGGCGGAAGTGCAAAGTCCGCGATGGCGGAAATGACCCCAAAACGGCCCACACCGCCGCCGTACGGCGCCCTAGGTGCAATACCGCCACCCATCATAGCGGACACCGCAGTGAGCGCCAACCGGAAAGTACGGCGACCGTAAATATACGGAAACGGAAGTAAAAACATGGGCCCGGAACGGGAAACAACACCCTGTACACCTATAAAACCACAAAATACACACAACCACTAAAAACACCACCCTGAGACACATCCCAACCCGTCATCCACCCTAGTGAAACCAAGAAAAATGGGAAAAGTAGCGAAGTAAGCGTGCGACCGCAAGCGGCAGGTCCACTTCTCCCGTGAGGAACTCACCGTACTCACAGAGACCCTCCAGGAGAATGCCGCCGCCGTCTTCTCCACGCAAATGACCAGGACGGCACTTGCGAACAAGAAGGCCATATGGGCCCTGGTGGCACAGCGGGTAAGTGCGGTGGGTACCGCACCCCGCAACCCACAGCAATGCAGGAAGCGGTGGGACGACCTGCGGATACGCGTCCGTAGCATACTTTCTGCCAACCGCAACATTGCCACAGCCACCGGGGGAGGGTCGGAATCACCCATCAAGTTGACCCCCTGGGAAGAAATCTGTGCCTCCACCATTGGAATGGAGAGCACAGAGGGAGTCGGAGGGATGGAGAAAGGAGTGCAGACATCCGGAGAATCAGGTAGGTGGCCCAAATAAAACCATGCCAAATCCACAATGTCCAATCATGTGACTCACATGTGTCCACATAGCGCAACAGCAACACATGGCCAGGGGAACGTCCACACACATTGGCCTGATAGCGCACTTTAAAACCACAATAAATACATAAATAATTAAAAACCCCAAAAACACCCACTACACGTGCAGCAGGCACACCCTAACTGCAGGCTGCCAAACAACTGCACCCTCACTCCACACACAAATGAAAGCACCTCCAAGGCCCCGACCCAAATCACCCTCAGGTACCACCCCAATGCATGTGATACATTGCCATTCCAATTCCCACAGACCCATTAATAACGCTCGCCCTCCTTTACTCCACCACAGGGTCCGATCCAAACGACGAGCTCCAGGACACCCCTACCAGCACACCTGCAAAGAGGGCCAAGACCGACGGCCAAAGACCCTCCACCTCAGCTGCACGCATCAAGACACGGCAGCAGCACATATCAAGTGGCAGCACACAGGAGGGAACATCAACAGGCACCCCAGCAGCCAGCATGCCCACAACAGCACCACCACAGGTCCCCCCAATGGATGCCACAGAAGGTACTGCCTCTGGTGGCAGCAGCACCATAGGTGACACCCCATTAATGGCAGCATGCTCCGACACAGAAGACGGGGATGTCGAAGTCAGATCCATCCATGACCTGTCCCAATCCCCCTGTCTGTTCCATCCCCTACACCATGAGGATACCACGCAGGGGCACCCACAAGACGACGACTGGCCATCCCCCACAAGCCCTGTGGCAGGGCAACATGAGGCGAACAGCCCCTCTGTGACACCACCGCAAATGGCCATGGCCCAGCGGAGGCAACAGTCCCTCGACCAGTTAATCGTGCAACAGCAGCAACTGGCCACGCTCCTCAAGGACCATGCCGATGGATGTGGGGGCACTAAGGCAGACATAGAAACATCAACTGAGACACTTAGGGCACACATGGAGAGTAGCACCGAGAGCCTGAGAGTCCAAATGGAGAGTAGCACTGAGAGTCTGAGGGGGGAACTGCATGCGACGTCCAAAGACGTATGTGCCGAACTTGCCGCAGTGCGCCGTGTGCTCACTGAGCTCTCACAAACCCTTAGGGACATGCATGGACGTGAGCAGGCAGAGACATCATCCGTTGCAAGTTCCGTCCAGGGCAGCCCCCAACGTAGATCTGGGAGGAACCTGCGCTCCACAGGCAGGGGTGCCCCTGATACCCGCAGAGGGGGCTTGCAATAGCGACTGCCCACTGACAATGAGCATCTTTGGACACTGGTGTTCGGGGGGGAGGTGGGAGGGTGGAGGGGGTGTGTTGGGCTCACTTGGGTGGCGGGTCGATAGGGTGTTCCACATGATATCACATATGCCATAAACAATGCACGATCAAACAATGAGATGTGTGGACAATGATCTTTGTGTACTAGGCCATCATAGGCGTACAGTCCATATTGTGCATGTACCAGACACACACAGTGCCACGAGTCCCGTGTCCATGTATCAGCCACCAGGCGTGAGTGCTAGAAGCATGCATCTATGAGATGCTGACAAATTTCACGGCCCTCCTGTGCCTCGCAGACTCCTTGAGGTGCTGCCACATCCCCACCCTCATCATGACCATCTTCAGGTGCTTGCAGTTCTGCGTCAGGGGGCATGGGCACATTTCTACGTACGCACATGTTGTGGAGCATGACACATGCCATCACCATCTTTGCAACCTTCTCATGGCGGTACAGGAGTGCCCCGCCAGACCTGCTGAGGCACCGGAAACGAGTCTTCAGTAGGCCGAATGCCTGTTCAATGACTACACGGGTACGTGAGTGGGCATGGTTGTAGTCCTCCTCATGCTGGTCCCGTGGGTTCCGGACTGGTGTGAGGAGCCATCTCTTCAGTGGATATCCGGCATCACCTGTATGTGGACGATAAACCAATTATGTGGAATGCCATTGCTACGTACGCACCCCCCGCCCCCTTTCCTGCCAGGTCATTGCCGCATCACATACCCCACATCATCATGCATGAAATGAGACTCACCGAGTAGCCAGGATCTGTTCCCTGCGTGTCGCTCCATGTAGCGTGGTATTGTAGAGTTCCTCAAGACCATAGAATCATGGGTTGATCCAGGGAATCGGGCAAAACAATGTGTAATGATCCTGTTGGAGTCACACACCATTTGTACATTCAGTGAATGAAATTGTTTTCGGTTGCTGTACTGGGCCTCCATGGCATGTGGGACGACCAATTCCACATGGGTGCAGTCGATGGCACCAATGCAACCCGGTATGCCGGCAAGTGCATGGAATCCCACTTTTGTGTTGGTAATTTCCTGCTCCGAGCGTGGTAGAGAGATGTAGTCGTCTGCGTGCTGCAGGAGGGCATCAAGCACTTGCAATAGTGTCCGTGAGAACAGTGGCTGAGAAATGCCATGCAACTGTCCGACTGTGTGCTGGTAGGGGCCTGTGGCCAGGAAGTGGAGTACAGACACCACCTTCAGTAGGGGTGGGATGGCGGTTGGGCTATCTATCATGCTGACAAGGTCAGCCTGTGTCATGTCCACAATGGCGGCTATGGTGTCCCGGTCCAAACGGTAGAGGGTGTGGATCTGCTCATCAGTGAGGTTGAACGGATGTGCTCGGAGGCGTGGGATTGCGGGCTGCCTGCGTGGTGGTAGTGGCTGTGCTGGCAGCCCTTGCTGGCCCTGCCTTGCCCTCCTCCTCCTCCTGCGTCTCCTCCGTGCGGCCGGTTGTAGTTGGTGTTCGTCTTCTTCTTGGAGTTGGAGTACTTGCAGTGCTATCAGGTCCCCCAGGGCCAACATCGCGAGTCCTGCCGGTAGCATTTCGGAGTGGTTGTGGGAGGAGACTGGGCGTGCAATTTGTGTTTTCAGGCTGTATGGCCTCCACCTGTGGTGATTCATTCCACCTGTGCAAGCTGCTCTCCCCTTTGGGCGAGCACGTCCCGCACACAACGCTGCAATTCGAGGAATGGCATCTTGCTATTACAATCATGTATTAGTACCCGATGGCCGTGTAACATTGGTTGATATGTTCATTCGGCTATGGTCCCATTGTTTCACATGCATTCTTTGCAGTCGCGAACAGACTTGTGAAGGGTCAGTGGAACGTAGTACTCGAGTAACGGTGGGCCCTCATGCATCACTGTACCGAGTTGCACCGACGGGGGGGGCGTCCCATTTGTGGGTGAAGGCAGTTGATGGATTAATTTGTGATTTCAAGCGGCCACAGATGCCTTTTCGACGTGATGTTGCAAATGAGGAATTCGAAGGGCGGCGCTTTCGGTCTTCAGCTAGCGGCGAGGAGATGCCCACAGGTCTGACTGCAAATATAACGTTCTATTGTTCAGTGTCCTTGGGACAGGGGCCATGGCGAGGATGCAATGATTGATATGAATAGTTTGGGATGCGCAATAGCGAAGTGGATGATGAGGGCGGACGTTCCCAAATACATGTTACTTCACAACACTGGAATTACGGGCTGGGGCACAGTGGATTTTGCAGGCTGCATAACGCACAGACTCAATGGAATTCTCACATGTTATGTGAGTATGGAAACAGGCGTTATCATTACGGGATGAGGGAATGATTAATGGATGCATGGGCAGATGATTTGATACAGTGTTTGCCATGTACAGGGCTTCTTGGAATCTGTCCGCCTCCCCTGCGCTATGTGATGCAGGGCTGCCATAGTGGGACCATCGTCTATCTGGCCTTGTTGAGCCCCCCCTGTCTCGACGCGCCTTCAGACACTTGTGTCCATGCACGTTACCAATCCCATCTGATGGATTCTGTTTTCACAGACGCATGCACAGGTACACTCGTTTGTGATGGTGTTTTCACCTCGATATGGATAGTTATGAGTCGCAAGTGGTTTTGGGGTGGTGATGATCCTTTGGAGTGGGCTTGCATGCATATGGCTGTGGATTTAGTGTGATCATTGAGGTGAGTTGTTCGGATGTAGTTCTGATGGCCATTCTATTCTTTTTCTTTTCTTTTGGTTGACAGGTATCTCCTCCCCTTTTGCCACTGCCATCTGTATGCCACTCCTGCAGATGGCTTTTACTCCCGACACCTGCTGCTTCGTGTTAATCAGTGGAGCAGCATTACGATCTTATGGGACGATCGCCAATGGGCCACATGCCCTTACGCAGTACTAGTGGCTCGGAGCAACATTTCGGCCTTTCAGCTGGACTAGTGCCTCTCTATTGGGACGGCCCTGCGGTTCTAGGCGCTTCCATGTTGCCTTTTCGTACGGAATGTAGCCCCTGTGTACCATGAAGGAACAGGGCGTCACACAGGAAGTAGCTGGTCATTTCTTGCGGATGCAGCCCACAATGGTGAAATGTGTTTTGGAGTTCATGGCCTAATGGCTGTATGGGCTTGGTGAATCTGTTGTGCATTAAATTTCTATTCTTTTTTTTAAACTTTTATTTTTTCCAGCTTGGTAGCACAGATACAGGTGAGCGACAACAGAGCATATAAAAACAGGCAATTAAAACATCATATAATCACACAATAAGTGGAGGGGCACGCCCCGCGGGCAATGAAGAGTAGCAGGACAATGTAAGACCCGGTGGAGGGCCATTTAAGGGGCTGCAGGGGATTGACGAGTAGAGGCTGCTGGGGATGTAGGACCTGAGTTGGTGTCGGGGGGGGACATGAATAATCGGAACTTGAACCAGATGTTCCTGGGTCTAGAGCAGGCGGGCTGTTGTACCGCCCATGATTCCTCCGTGTCGGAAGCCCACGTAACTGCTCTGAGCCACTGTGCGTGAGTCGGGGTGGTAGGCCTGAGCCAGCAGAGTAGTATTGCACGCACAGCCAGAAGCATACAGAGGCCGGCCAGTCTCCTAGAATCTCGGTGCAGGTCAGGAAAGTCATGGAATAAGCATTTCATTGGGGTAGGGGAAATAGGGTGATCAAGAATAGACGAGGTGGTGGAGCAAACAGTGTCCCAGAATTGGGCAAGGTTGGGACATGCCCAGATCATGTGGAAATAGTCAGCTTTATCGTGGCCGCATCTAGGGCATCTAGAGGAGAGACTATTAGAAATACGGTGTAGTCTGATTGGGGTGTAGTGGTATCTGTGGAGTAGTTTAAATTGAATTAGCTTGAATCGGGAGTTGAAGGAGACCCTCTGGATACGTGAGCACATTTGGGACCAACGGTCTTCGGTCATTTCCACTCCAAGGTCAGACTCCCAAGCGAGCTTTAATTTAGAGAATGAAGGGGGCGATCTGGATTGTACCAGGGTATATAATCTGGACGTTTTCCCCCTCATCGGGAAAGGAGAGGTCAATTCAGTGATCGCCAGCTCGTCCGGCGGTAATGCCGGGAAGCATGGGTACTTATGTTTGAGGACCCTACGGAGGGATGAGTATTGAAGCCACACTGAGGGGCGCTGTCTGAGGGACGGTGGGAGGTCAGGCCATTCAATGAAATTACCATCTACAAATATGTCTCGGAGCAATTCAAATCCTGCCTCAGCCCATGTGCGAACCACCGATGGGGGGATCTGTGGGATTCCCGGGAGAAAGTTCCAGATCGGGAAGTTACCATGGAAGGGATGGGTGGTGCCCAATAATTGCCATGTTTTGGATAGAGCCAGGGATGTGCACCGCAACGGGTCTAATGAGCCCGATTCTATTGGCATGGGTGCAATCACTAGGGATCTGATATCGCGGTCACCAACCGACAACTTCTCTAGTCTGACATGGGGAGGGGGGTCAGATATGTTGAACCAGTGTGCGATGTGCTGAAGCTGGGCTGCCAGCCAGTACTTGAGAAAGTCAGGTGCCCCAAAGCCACCCATCTCCATCGGAGAGGCAAGGGTCTCAAACTTGAGGCGGACTGCACCGGAGTGCCAGAGAAAAGTATTGAGGGTACGTGTCAATGTCTGGAAGAACTCAGTTCCCGGCCATTGCGGGATGTTAACAAATCTATACAATAGCTGGGGGAGTACCACCATCTTTAGTATTCCCACCCTACCTGCCAGTGAAATCGGGAGTCTGTCCCAACCCTGAATTTTTTGCGTTAGGTTTGTGAGGTATACTTGATAGTTCTTCTCGAAAACCAGATCGATATGTCGCGACACCACTATACCTAAGTAGGTGAACTCAGCTTGGGCCCAGGTGAATCCAAGAGTATCGGGAGGGGGGAGCGTGATGGGGGTGAGCGGGAAAAGAGTCGATTTAGTGCAGTTTACCGTCAGGCCAGACATGCGGCCAAAAAGAACAACATCCTCCAGTATTGGGGCAAGATTGGTTTCAGGGGAGCGAATAAAGAGTAGAGCATCGTCAGCATATAGGGAAACTATATCTGAGACCCCGGCTGTGCGTAAACCTCTATGGGAATGAGATTGGCGAAGCATATCCGCGAACGGCTCTAGCGCTACAGCGAAGATTAATGGAGAGAAGGGACAACCTTGTCTAGTACCTCTAGCTATTTGGAAGAGGGAAGAGCACCGGTCCCCGGTACGGACCCTGGCCACGGGGTTTGAATATAGCAGCTTGACCCAGGAGAGAAATGTGGGGCCGAATTTGCATTTATTGAGTACCCGCCAAAGATACCGCCAAGAGACGGAATCAAAAGCTTTATGCATATCGAGCGTGGCGGCCACAGCGTGGACGTCCGGGCTCACCCTGCTTATAATATTGAAGAGGCGCCTAAGGTTCAGGGAGGTAGAGCGACCCGGAATGAATCCCGCCTGGTCTGGGTGAATAATATGTTGCATGAAGGGGGCCAGACGTAGAGCAAGTAGCTTAGCATAAATCTTGACGTCGGAATTGATTAGCGAGAGTGGACGGTAAGAACCACATTGCGTGGGGGATTTACCCGGTTTCAACAGGACAGTTATGGTGGCTTCGCGGAGCGTGGGAGGGAGCTGGCCCGTCTCCAACGATTCTTCCCAAAGAGCGACCAGGTGAGGAAGTAGAAGAGACTTGAAGCGCTTATAGAACTCAACCGGTATACCGTCCGATCCCGGGGTTTTGCCTGATGAGAGGGAGTCTATGGCCTCCGAAAGTTCCAAAGAAGTGAATGGACTCTCAAGGGCTTCGATGGTATCGGGGGAAAGAACCGACAGGGGGAGCTTGTCAAGGAAAACATCTATTTCTGCTAAAGTGGCATTATCCGCGTTAGCATAAAGGGATTGATAGAAGGAGAGAAATTCGGAATTGATATCACCGGGGGAAGTGGCAAGGGATCCGTCAGGTCTCTCAATGCCAGGAATGGGGGGAGCGCCGAACTCACGACGGAGAAGCCTAGCCAGAAGGCGAGATGGGCGTTCACCCTCGCCATATCTCCTCGCTAGCCCAGGGTTGTCGAGAAACCTCTGCTCTCGGTCCGCAAGAGCGCGGAAGGTGTCTAGCTCCGTGCCGATCAATGCAAGGGTATCAGGGGTATGATTTAATGCATATTGGGCCTCCAGCTGGGATAGTGTGGCCTCGCTCTTAGCAATCTCTCTGCGGATGGTTTTAAGGATGCCATTTTCTTTAGAGAGGGCGATGCCTCTGATATAGGCTTTAAAGGTTTCCCAAAGGGTGGCTTGTGATGAGACGGAGCCAGTATTGGTCTCAAAGAACTCCTCGATTGCCGACTCCATCTCCGAACTGAAAACCGGGTCGAGGAGGGAGAATGGTTTCATCTTCCAGTGTCTAGAACGATCTTGATCCGAGCCCCAGGATAGGGTAATAGTTACTGGCGAGTGATCGGAGAGAGTCCTGGGGAGAATCGACAAGCCTGAGATGTTCCTTATGAGTACGTCAGACACTAGCCATCTATCAATCCGGGAGAAGGAATCATGTACCGAGGAATAGAAGGAAAAGGTGCGGGAGTCAGGGTAAAGAAGCCTCCATGCGTCGAACAGGGCCAGGCGAGGGAGTGAAGATAGTGTAGAATATGCGGCCCTAGTGAGGTGACGGGGACGAGAGCCAGATCTATCGAGATCCACGTCGAATATTGTGTTAAAATCGCCTCCCCAGAGAATAGGTATCAGTGGGAAGCCATCTAGGAGGGACGTGAGATGTGTGAAAAATTCAGGATCGTCGATGTTGGGACCGTAGATATTTAGTAGGACCACTTCCCTATTCTGTAGGATGCCATGAAGTAAAACGTATCTTCCCAGGGGGTCTATTGTCGTGGTAATGGGGATAAATCTAATACTCTTGTGAATAAGGGTCATAACCCCGCGGCTTTGCGTGGAATAGGAAGTATAATATCTCTGTGGTCCCCATGTTTTAGCAAACTTCTCACAGTGATCAGTTATCGCATGCGTCTCCTGAAGAAACAGGATCTTAGTCCCATGCCGTTCAGCTTGGAGCTGTAGCAATCTCATTTTCTTGAAGTTCCCCAGCCCCCGCACGTTCCAACTCAGGAATGTAAGGGTTTCCTCACCCGACACACTCAAGGCAGACATAGAAATACACAGGTGGATGGAACAGTGTCCCCCATAAGCGGGCCCCATTGCTGCCATATCTGCAATGGTATAGAGACCCTGGTTTCCCGAACTCAACCTTCTCTGCAGTTACCAAGCCTTTTTTAACATTAACTCCCCTACCCCCCACCCCCTCCCACATCCCTCCCCCAATCAGAGAGATGAACAACCCATATACAACCAACAAAGTCAAAAACATTGGCATCAACGCCTGGGGGGCCTGTACGTCGGCCTGGCGGCGATGCTCCGAACCTTGAGGCAATTTGAGGATAAACTTAATGCCTGGCAATGAAAACAAAACACATATAGGGGTGGACCCGCAGGGGGGAGGGGGGAAGGAACGACCATCAATAATGACCAATGTAGCGAAATAATGTGGAGCAACCATCCGAACAGTATGAATGGGATGGTGTATGTGTACAGACCAGATATCAGGAACTGGGGATTACCACAGTGTTTCAGAATAATAAAGCGAGCGAAGGGTGCATTGTAGTGGATAGCTGGGACGCGCCGACGAAGAGAAGTCGGTACCGTCCTCAGATCAGCAGCCAGTTCCCACTGCATCATACCCCAACACCAGCAAATGTAAGGCTTAGAGAGAAAACAGAGACATAGGCATTTACAATCATAACACCAAGAGGACGAGATGTGTAGTATCCCTCCGGCCCAGAAGTCCACACAGTGCCGTGACAAAGAAAGCCGGGACGCCACGAGACCAACCGAATTCCGGGCTAGGGCTCAATGGTGGCGACCCCACGATAAAAGCATGTTGTGGTAAAACAAAAGTACAGCGAGTGGGCCAATGGAGCGAGGCATAGGTGGTGGAAGAGATCGTTGTAGGTATAGTTCAGCCGGGAAAATGTTCATCTATGAACTTAGAGGCCTCCTCCGGTAGCGTGAAGAAGTATACTCGATTCGCGTGCTCGATCCGGAGTTTGGCGGGGTATAGCATAGCGTATTTAACCTGAAGCTCGCGCAAACGTCTCTTCACCGCCAGGAAGGATTTACGCTCACGCTGGACCGCCACCGAGAAGTCCGGGTATAGATGGATTCTGGCCGCGCCCAACAAGAGGTCTCCCTTGACTCTCGCCGCCCTGAGCAGGGCATCTCGGTCCCGGAAATTAAGGATCCTGGCTATAATCGGGCGAGGAGGAGCGCCAGGCCTAGGTTTCGCCGTAAGAGCACGGTGGGCTCTCTCGATTGCAAATTGTGAGGAGAGCTTTGGGGAATCAAGGAGACGAAGTAGCAAGCTCTCGACGTAGTCCTCCATGGGTTCTTGTATGCCATCCTCTGGTACCCCGATTATACGGAGGTTGTTGCGTCTTGAGCGAGACTCAAGATCCTCATTTTTCTTCTCCACCTCTGTTACGCGTGCGGATAATGTGGAAACCTCTGCCCGAAGGGAGCCCAGCCCGTCCTCAGCGGTGCTCACACGTGACTCAATCTCCGTCACACGACCATCAGTCCTCTCCATGTGTGCTTTAATGGAGGATATCGTACCATTCATGTCGTCTAGTTTACTATGGATCGCGGTGAACCCCTCACGAATGTATTCCATCATTTTCTGAGATTCGGATGGTTCCAGTTCTAGTGCAGTGGATGGTTCCTGTGCAGGTGTCTCCGCGCCAGATCCTCCCGGAGGCTTCGCAAACATGTTGATAGAGGACTGCTTCTTTCCCATCCTCGTTGACATGTTGTCAGTAATAGGTGAAGACAAGACTGGTGGATCGGAGGATAGGGGTACGAGAGGGACGCCAAGAGAGAGCGTCAGGTACGTGTGAGGCCACGGCAGGCTGGCAACACGAGATGCGGTGTTTCAAATTCAGATGAGGGAGACCAATCTACGTTGGGTCGCCAGGGCAGCCGATGTATGTGGCGGCCAGTGAACCACAAGTGCTCCCCCGAGGACCTGAGGAGGCAAGGGCCGGGGAGACAGTAACCAGAAGAGAAACAAGAGGAGCCTCTAGTAGCTATTGCGATGAGTTGGGGTAGCCAGGTGGTTAGCACTCTAGTGAGCAGTAAGGCGGGTATGGTCCAACTCGGTGGTGCCTCCGTACAGTGGACTCAAGGGTCAAAGCATTCCACGGTGAAGTAACATGAGCAGTATTAGGTAAGCAGGGAGGAGCCGCTGCCTGATGATGAGATGGAACAGCCGGGTGGTTAGGCCTCTTAGTAGAGCAAAGGCGGGTATGGTCTAAATCGGTGGTGCCACCATACAGCAGGTCCGGGGGGCCGGGGCACTCCACGGCAAGTGCGCAGCATAAGGTAAGTAGGGGGGGGTGGATGTTTCGTGCCGCCTCCAAGGGCCCAGGGAGCGGCACGGCTGAGGGTGAAATTCGCCGGGGGATGGGCTCCGGAGGGACCCGCCCCCCCCCACAGAGTATCAGGACGCAGGGGGGATGTGTTGATTGTCGCAGGGCCGAGGCGCCGCGTCCAAAATCGTGTGGGGGATTGCACCGTGCTATAGGCTCAAGGCCGTCAGTTAGTGCGGAGCGTGGTGCGGAGATCAGGGGTCCCACTCACCGCCCGGAGCCACGGGCTGGGGGCTCGATTCAAAACAGCACGCCGCCTCGGGTGGGGCAGCGGAGCGAGACGCTCTCGGATCCAATCAGCCGGGGGATGAGCTCCGGAGGAACCTGCCCCCCCCCCACAGAGTATCAGGATGCAGGGGGGATGTGGTAGTTGTCGCAGGGGGCGAGGCGCCGCGTCCGAAATCGTGTGAGGGATTCCGCCGCTCTGCAGGCTCTAGGCTGTCAGTTAATGCGGAGCATGGTGCGGAGATCAGGGGCCCCACTCACCGCTTGGAGCCACAGGTTGGGGGCCTGCTTCATAACAGCACGCCGCCTAGGATGGGGCAGCGGAGCGAGACGCTCTCGGATCCAATCCGCCGCTCCCCACAAGGCAGCAAGGAGCGGCCGCGCAGGGCGGGAATGACGCCCCTCCCCCTACGGAAGGCCGCAAGCCGCGGAACACGGCCGCGGATCCCTGGAGCCCCGCAGGGGATCGGAGGAAGCACCCGCTCCCGGCCCTCCCGTAGGGGCGAATAGCTCCGCGGTAGAAGAAGTTAGGGAGGCGGGACGAGGCCAGCTGGATCCCAGACACACCAGCTTCCCCCTGCTGTCAATTGCTGGTTGAAACGCCGAGGCAAACGGGAGGATTTCGATTAAAGGAGCGCCTCGCGGCTCGGAGCTGATCAGCAGGCGTCCATCTTCGTCGAGCGCAACAGCGCCCCCCTTAAATTTCTATTCTGATATGGGCCGTGTAGCGTTCTTCTTTGCAAGTGATGTGGCATATTCCTATTTGGGGAGCGATGTATTGTGAGGAGATCTGCATTGGGTTCCAGCTTCGGAGTATAGTTGCGTGGTACTGTGCTGGGCGCGTTTGCCTACGAAGCCCAGTGAGGTCAGGGGTGAGGGCTGCCAATATGACTGTTTGGATGATGTCATGCTCAGGGGCGGGGGATTAGGTTTTGTGTAACAGATGCCGGTCAGCCAGGTGGATTGGTGGAATGATGTGATTATCGGAATTATGCTGCCTGTGTTTGCGTGCGTTTCTTGGTGGGAGACTGAGGTCATGTCCATTGGTATAGCTTCTGTATTCGTGCCATCTGTGCCCTGCAGCTCCCATTGGCCCCTCTTGTGATTCTTTTGTTCGTTGGCATGCATGGGTGACTTGTACATTTCACTGGTTGCATTGTGACTTCGTTGCACCTACGGGGAGTTGTACTATGTGGCCAGGGAGCGGTGTACAGGCACTCAGTGGGGCCGTTTACGGTTGATTCGCGATGCCGTACTTCTCACCATGGCGGAATGGTACTTTCCGCCGTGCTTGATGGCGTTAGGTACATGTCCGCTAGGGTCGGAATTCGCGTACCCTTGCGCCATGGTGCTAATTACGGTTTGGCATGGCGCGCGCGCGCGCGTACTTGGTGCAGTTAGCGTTGGCGTTCACTACGGTGTCGCTAATGGCATCGTACTTTACGGTGACGGGTCATAGTCGCACCGAGCGCTATTCGATGGCGGTATTGCATTTCCGCCATCGTTTTTCGCTTTCCGCCAGGGTCGTAATGAGGGCCTATGACTGTTAAAATGACTGATACAAATGAGAATTACTCTTCCCCCACTCTTGCCAACAAATTCACTCTTTCAGGGTCTATTTATCTCTGTTTCAGCGTTCCCTGCTCCCATCTGGGTTCACCAGCATCCTCTGCATTCTCGCTCCAATCGCACACATTCCAGTCCTCGCCTGGGTATCTGCTGAACACTAGCACTCCTTGCATCGGAACAATCTGTCTGCTGTCCAAACTACCCTTGCCTAGACCTACCCCTATTGGAGAAAAATAAATACAAGAGAAAGACTCCCTCCTTTTATGGATAGGTTATGGCACCAAGTACAATTCAATAAAGTATCTCTAGATGGTTCTTAGCAATTCCTTTTAATTCATTCACTTCTGATAAAGGGTTCCTCAGTCTCTACCATATTTTCCCCTTTTTTAAATGTCCTTCTTTCCTTGTACTCCTCTTGACTTTTTATATTTGTTCATTTCCTTTTTTCTTGCACTTTAGGCTTAGATTTTGTCTGAAACAAACGTTACTGTACCAGGGGTTATTCTTACTTTTTACGTTCAATTTGGTTACTGTAGTAATGGGCTTGTGGTGCTTTACACAAACGTGGGATTCGGCCTGTAGAATCCTGCGCTCGTGCTTCGGGGGTTGGTTGGTTAGTTATGGTTTGAGTTGGCTGGGAGAGACTTGGAGGGAGCCGTGGGCGCAGACACGGCTGTGCGGGTTGAAGGAACTGAATAATAAAAAAGTACTCAACTTAGTAGCTCGTCATTAGTTACTTTGTTATAACTGTGAATACTCCAACCCTTATTCTTGCTTCCTTCCTTCACTTCAGATATTTTGTTAAAACTGGGATTATCATTGGTGCCCCTCCTGGATATCCCACTTTCCCGTTACCTAATTTGTTAAGGGATAATGTAATTGGGATTAGTGGCAGCTCGGGACCCTCTTTTCCAATTGTCAGGTTAGCTTCCTGGTTCTTCGGGACACTCCCTGCTCTACTCCGATCGGTTTGCTATGCGGAACGGTGTTGTAAGTGTTACTGTCTTAGTTAATGGACTACCAAATCCACCACAACAGACTTAGTCACTCCACCACTTGCCTTGGTTTCAGGACGCTCCGCGTCTACTTAAGCTTTTTTACTTCTCTCTCCAATGCGCCAGTCTGCTACCATGCTCGCTGGTACAGTTGGACTCTGTGCATACAGCTGTTCTGTCTTGTATTGTGACAAGCAGCTTTGAAGCTTGCAGATTCTCTCCTTCCTTTGAAGGTCTCCGCCTCCCATTCTTATTATACTGCTGTGGGGCTTCCCCGGCACAGCGTCAAAGTTCTTTCTCTTTGTTTGATTGCAGCTCTGTATTCTTCCAATGGGTTTTCTCGTCTGTTCCAGGATTTTTTTCTCCATAGGTATGGTTAAAGTATTTGAATGGCAATAGCAGATTGAGAGGTTTTTCAGTTCCTTGTTGGCGTTGGTCGCAGATGGGTTAATACTTTGGTTGGAGAGTTCCCCATAAGAACACTAGTTCTTGTTGCCAGGTGGAGTTTCCCCTAGTGAGGTCCTGCTTGCCTCTACCCCTGGGGAGGGTATCGTGTAGCGGTCTCACCTCCCTAGCCTCACAGGGAAAGGCTCCCCCTGCGGAGAAGTGATATACTCACGCTATTTGTCACACACCCCAATGCATTTTTTGTCAGTGAATAAATACATGAGGGCAGAGTGTACCCATTACCTGAGTCACAATATGCTATAATAAGATTGGATCTCTCAAATGTAACAAATGCCTCGCAAAGTCCTGGAGGAGGGGGACCGCCTTGCATACCAGGGAAATCTGAAATTCAATTACTTATTTAGTACTGGCAAAGTGTAATTTCGACAATACGGGAAGACTCCTTCAAGTACCGGCAGTCCCAATAACTAATACATAATGTAAGAGGTAGGATCTTCGAGTACTGGCTGCACAGCCCGTCAAACAATTGGGGAAGTCACCATTGAGTCCCAGCTGTGAAGTAGGGAGTGGTGGGGCCCATGGAGTACTGGCTGCCAGTCTGTCTGACATTTGAGCAGGCCCACCAACTGAATTTTGCAACATTGAAATTGCATCTTCAGCTCGCCTATCCAGCCTTTTGGCCAAATTCAAGTCCCTCGGTTTTGCTTTTCAAATCTTGCACCACGGCATCAAAGTCTCCCACTTTAGATGCTGCGTCTGTGACCCGGTCTTCAACTTGCCGCACACCAGCCCAGAGACGCATAGCACTCACAGCCACTGCCTCCATTTTACCTGCTAGTGTACAGTGAGTCCTGTACAGCGACTAGGACACTACCCAAGGAGAAACTATTCCCATCTGCTTCCATTCCAACGAAATTCTGTTCACTCAATTTCCTTATCAACTTCCTCCTGGTGGCCAGACTTATCCTTTATTGCTGTGGATAGCTGCTTTATCCTGGTGTGCTCCTTGTGAGCAGCCCCACTTGCTATTTGCATCTGCATTTGTGTTGTACAAATAAAGTAGGTGACTTGGTACTGTCTCCTCAATTTGTAGCCCAGAAGTGCTCACCTCACTTTATCTCCCAACTGTGTGCCCCTGTAGGCTCAGCAATTAGTTGTAGGCTGCTCAGCGTCGCCTTGCTATAACTGTCGCAGACAGCACCCACATGCCCACCTGCACAGAGGATATCTGTCCCAGATCCTAGGAGCTTACTACCCATTCTTTCTTATCCCTGGACCGCATGAGATCCAGGAAGCAAACCCACACTGCCGAAGTGTAAATTTCGTAGGAAGTGGAATCTGCTTAGATCACATGCTATGCATATGCCGACATCTAGTGGTAGCTGCAGAGTGTTACATGTTTTGTTTTCGAAACACAAAGGGACGTAGACCGGGCGTGCCAGTAATACTATCCCTAGTGTGACGTCTACTGTACTCGCACGTCAAGGTCCCTCAGATTGATTGTTTATGCCATCATAGTCAGATGCATATCGCAGAGTTCCTTCTTGGCCGATGCCATTACGTAGAAAAGTTTAATTCTAGTATTTCTTTGTCCTTTCAATAACCGTTTACCGCAAGATCCTCAGCGACGGCTTCAAGGACAAGTTTTCATTCATCGCTGACATCCAATCTCGGCGATCCTTTGACTACGGCCTCTCAAGACCCCACTGGAACTCGGCCCTGCACAGTATTCAGAGTGGGGGGAGGTTGATATCTAGTCCTGTTAAGAGAATGTATATGCACCTTTACATCCATCTATTTCACCAGGCTGCCATCCCCATGCATCACCGAAACGCCCCATTTAAATGTTGCCCTTCCTATAATAGGGAGTTTCCCTGGAAAGACTGGCACCGGGTGTGCAACCTTTGTCTCCCCAGGGACCACGCAGAGGGACAGTGCAAGTCTATTCAGGCCAAAAACAAGGACTGCAAAACCAAATAATGGGCCCACCGCGCCATGCACGTCAAGGCCGCCATCGACGTCGAGGGAGCTTCCAGCGATGGCAGCATCAACGTCTTAAGTGACGCAGAGGGTGATTGGATCCATCAGATTCCCACGTGCGAGCCCCTAACAGGCAGGCCGGCAGTTCTGCTACGGGACGACACCTGGCGGCTCAGGCACTACCAAGTTCTCCAGCATGGGGTCTGGCATGGATTCACATGCTCATGAATATTCCCCGTCGTCAGGCTGGGAATCCTCGGTAAAGAAAAAACCAGTATCAGTTTCGTTTCTGATCTGTCTTTCGTAGTATTAACCAATCACTGGTCTCTGCGTCATACTGACCACAGCCAATGACTGCCCTCTACCTAAGCACCGCCTCTGGCAGGCATCTTCAGATTTTTACCGCACGTTCATGTGTTGGGATCCTCGTGCTATTGCTCTCGAGCGTTAGTGCTATTTTTTTCACGTTTTTTCTCAAAAACTTTGTTTTTTCGGTCAAAAGAGCCTCAAGCTCCACCGATTCTCCATCCGATCAACGGGGACCCGTGTCGGATTCGTCTGCGCCCCTCAAGGGTGAAGATTTCGTCGAGCTACGCTTTTGGAGGACTCCAGAAGTTTCTCAGGCCCGGTCATGGCCCAGGAGAAGGGGAGCTCGACGCCCGGAAAGCTGTTCAGGGTCTGCCCTGGATGCCAGCTGCAGAACGTCTTCAAGGAGGACGAACACTCTTTTTGTCTTTACTGCCTACATGAGGACAAGACGCACGTGGAGAAGGACTGTGCGTTTTGCGGCAACATGTCGGAGCGGACCATGAAGGACCGCCATCAACGTCTCGCCAACTGGCTGGAAGGGAAGAGCCCGTCCGGCGAGAAGAAGAGGAAGAAAGCCGAGCGGTCTTCTAAGACCTTTGAGGACACCCCGCCTACGGGGGTCCAACATAAGGCCAAGCACCGCAAGTCCGCTGGCACCGGGAGCGCTGAACGGTCGGGCTCTACGGGCGCCAGGCAGGGCGCACCCTCCCCGGCACCATCAACCACGAGCCAACGCTCTGGTTCGGGTAAGAGGAAGGCCGAGCACCCGGCGAAGCTCCTGGAGAGGCCCCGGTCGAGCTCGAAGGCGGAGGGGGAGCGAGGCAGTGTCCCCCCCTCAAGGATAAGGCGGTGAGCGCACCTAAGGTGGTGAAGGCCTTAATCCATCCGGCCAAGCCCTCTATCGAAACTGTCGCGGCGGCCCTGGCTCAGCCTGTGGAGGCTACACCAGTGGTGGCGACCTCGGGGCTCAGAGTCTCCCTGCCACCTCGGAGGGAGTCCTCTTTTGTGCCCATCGATAGGACCCCCGTGAAATCCCCCGTGGGGAAGAAAAAGGGGGGGCAGGGCGTCGTCGTAGATTCGGCCTCAACCTCGGAGGAGGAGCTGGTCGAAGTCTTAAGCCACGTCCTCGGCGTGGAAGAAGACCGGCCCGTCGGGATGGATCCCGACGCAGGTGACAACGACATCGTCGAGGGTACCGACGGGGCCCCTGATCGCCCGTCGGATTCCCCTCTGCCGGCGCCGCGAGACAACTCGGCGGCCATTTTGTTGGCTATACAGTCCTTATGCTCAGAGATAAGGACGAGACTACCGTTGCCGACGGAACCTCTCCCGTCGGGGGACCCAGAACCGGGACCTTCTGGTGTTCCCCCTACCAAGAAAAGAAGGATCCACCCTCCGCCTCCTTTTCAGCCGTCGCGCCCCTTCCAGCCCTCCTCCCCGTCCACCCGAGGGGATGATACGGGGACTGACACGGCAGCGACGGGTACGGACGACGAGGATGTACCGTCGTCGCCTCCCACCAGGGCTTCTCCGCCCGGCGAGATTGGATCGTTCCACTCCATGATCACCAGGGCATCCGAGCTTTTCCAACTCTGCCCTGAGGAGAAGAAGAAGGAAGGTTTCCTTTATCAGCGGCGCGAGGCCAAGAGGAAGACGGTCCTCTCAGTGCCTCTATTGGACGACATTTGGGATGAGGGCCTCACCCTCCTCAAGAACCCTTCCACGACGCCAGCTAGAAGAGACCGGTACGAGAAGAAGTCCCGGACACGGCCCCCCTGTGCCTCCGGGCGCAGCCTACCCCGGACTCCGTCGTCTCCGCACGTCCTGGGTCAGCTGGAGGAAGGAGACTTCCTGTCGTCGTTGGATTTGGAGGATGCCTACTTCCATATTCCCATCCTAAAGGGGCACCGAAAATTCCTCAGGTTTGTGGTCCAAGGGCGTCACTACCAGTTCAAAGCCCTCCCCTTCGGACTACGGTCGGCACCCAGGGTATTCACCAAGTGCCTTGCACCGGTGGCGGCGGTGGCGGCGCAGCTGCACCGCGAGGGGATCCACGTCTACCCCTACCTGGACGACTGGCTCATCCGAGCCAAGACGAGGGAGCTCGCCGTGGATCACACGGCAAGGACCGTCCAACTTCTCACGGACCTGGGATTCTCCGTGAACTACGCCAAGTCCCACCTGGTACCCGCGCAAAACGCACTGTTTCTGGGAGCGAAGCTCGACACAGTGTCCCTTCTGGCCTCCCCGTCGGAGGAAAGGACCAGGTCCATCCTGGGCAAGGTACAGCGGATGTTGGTTTCCGACGCGGCCAAGGTGAGGTCCATCAAGTCCCTCCTCGGAATGATGTCTTCTTGCATCTACCTCATTCCCATGTGCAGGCTCCGGATGCGCCCGTTGCAGGAGTTCCTGGACGCGCGCTGGATCCAAACGACGGGCGGCTTCGAGGAGAGGATCACACTCGACGAGAGTTTCCGCCGAGCGGTCCAGTGGTGGGGCATCCGCGCGCATCTGACGGCGGGCATGGACTTCCAGACCCCAGACCACCAGGAGACAGTGACCAGGGATGCCTCCCTGGAAGGGTGGGGAGCGCACACCGAAAATCTGCACGCGAGAGGCCTTTGGCTCCCGATGGAGAAGTCCCTCCATATCAACGTCCTGGAGCTCCGTGCAGTGTTCTGGGCCCTCAGGTCCTTCCTTCCGTCCCTCAAGGGCAAGGTGGTGAGGATCTTCACCGACAACACCACCACCATGTTTTACATCAGGAAACAGGGCGGAACCAGGTCCCCAGCACTGTCCAAGGAGGCGCAGGACCTGTGGCATTGGGCCGTCGCCCAAAGGATGTTTCTAGTGCCGTTTCATCTGGCAGGGATAAAAAAAACACCATCGCCGACTCACTCAGCAGGGAGCTGCGCTCGTGCCACGAGTGGGAACTACGGCAGGATCTAGTGGATCGCCTCTTCCGACGGTGGGGCACACCCCAGATCGACCTGTTCGCGACGGCGACGAACTCCAAGTGCCGGAGGTTCGCCAGCAGGTTTCCCCAGGCGAGGAGCATGGGCGATGCTTTCTCGTTCCCCTGGGAGGGTCTGTTCCTCTACGCGTTCCCTCCTTTGCCACTGCTAATCCGGCTCGTCAACCAGCTCAAGAGGTCACGGTGCAGGATGATCCTCGTCGCACCTGCGTGGCCGAGGCAGATATGGTTCCCGGACCTTCTGGACTTGTCAGCGTCCCCGCCAATCAAGCTGCCGGTGGACGCGGATCTATTCTCCAGGGAAGGAGGCGCCATCCTCCACCACGACCCGAAATCGCTGAACTTGCAGGCCTGGCTCCTGCAGCGCTAGAGTTTGGAGGATACGACATACCGGCCGACTGCAGAGAGGTTCTTGCAAAGGCCAGGGCGTCCTCGACTCTTAAATGCTACGGACACAAATGGAAGAGGTTCTCTGTCTGGGGCCACGCACAGAAGATTAACCCTCTACGGATTACGGCTCCCCAGGTACTGCCGTACCTGCTGACGCTGGCCAAAGCTGGACTGGCACACGCGTCCATCAAGATTCATCTTGCTGCGATCTCCCGATACACCAGAACCACGGGCCGGACGTCCTTGTGGTCTCATCGTCTGGTGAAAGAGTTCATGAAGGGGCTGTTCAGATCGTTCCCGCCGGTGAAGGCTCCGGCCCCGGCGTGGGAGCTCAACGTGGTGCTGACCAAGCTCATGGGACCTCCGTTCGAGCCTCTGCACTCGGCCCTGTTGAAGTTTCTGTCGTGGAAAACAGCGTTTCTTGTGGCCATCACCTCCGCACGACGGGTGGGAGAGATCCAGGCCCTTTCCTGCAAGGCCCCGTACTTGACTTTTCACGACACGAGGGTAGTGCTCAGGACGCACCCCTCCTTCATGCCCAAGGTACCGTCGGACTTCCATCTCAACGAACCCTTGGTGTTGCCTGTGTTCTTCCCGTCGCCTTCGTCGCCGGCTGAGAGGACTTTGCACTCGCTGGATGTGGCTAGAGCGCTGAAGTTCTACGTGGACCGCACGAAGTGTTTTCGGAAGACGTCACAACTCTTTGTGAACTTTGGACCTGTCAATCAGGGGAAGGCTTCCATTTCCAGATGGCTCTCCGGCTGTATCATGTACTGTCATCGGTTGGCAAACCGACCGCTGCCTGGCCGTCCGAGAGCCCATTCCACCAGAGCGATCACAGCTACCACGGCGTTCCTTTCTGGTGTGCCCCTGCTGGACATATGCAGGGCTGCTACGTGGAGGTCGACGCACACCTTCACGAAATTCTACTGCGTCGATCGGGATTCCAGGGTCGGCCAAGCAGTGCTGCGCAACCTGTTCGCCTGAGGTGAGCCTGGTGAGGAGGTAAGATGCTTAATGTTGAGTTTGATGTAATGCTTAATGTTGAGCCTTTGCCACCTCCCGTGGTTGTGCATGTGTGTACTGCTATGTATTCTTTATTCATGAGCATGTGAATCCATGCCAGACCCCATGCTGGAGAAGGAACAAGTTACTTACCTGTAACTGTTGTTCTCCCGCATGGGTCTGGCATGGATTCACATGCGAACCCTCCCGCCTACCCCTCTGCGGCTCTTCACTTGGTCATACTGCCACTTCACGTGCTTCCAAATCTGAAGATGGCTGCCAGAGGCGGTGCTTAGGTAGAGGGCAGTCATTGGCTGTGGTCAGTATGACGCAGAGACCAGTGATTGGTTATTACTACGAAAGACAGATCAGAAACGAAACTGATACTGTTTTTTTCTTTACCGAAGATTCCCAGCCTGACGACGGGGAATATTCATGAGCATGTGAATCCATGCCAGACCCATGCTGGAGAACAACAGTTACAGGTAAGTAACTTGTTCCTTACATCACACCAAGCACATCCCCCCGATCACCCCTGTGGCTGAGAGTCGACCACGTCGACCGATGGGCACACGCGTCGTAGAGGGGGCGGTCCGAACTTTCCCTGTCCTCTGGGCCATCGTGATCACCACACGACAGGCCCCCGAAACAGACGATAGTCAGTTTCTGACACCACGTCTAAAACCGCGGTGTCCTCCGGCGCCGCCGACCGGGCATCAAGACGTGTCGACTGCCTTGAGAAAAAGCGCTAAGAGCTAAAAAAAAAAAAAATCCTATTAACCTTTTAACTGCCATGGGTCCCCCAACCCCCGTGCCAAGGCCTTTTTTGGTGAGTTTGGTATTCCGCCATTCAATGCCTTTTAACATTTTCGGTTTGTTTCATTAACCCCTTAAGTGCCAAGGACGAGGTATCTTGTCCTTAGAAACAGGGAGGTAATCCCAAGGACGCGATACCTCACCCTTGGCACTTAAGGGGTTAAGGGCCAGAACGTTGAAAAAACGTGAGTCTTCGCCCCAGGTTGAAGAAGTTCAAGATACTAAAAGCAGGGATTACACAGCCCCAGAGGGCACCCTTTCAGGGGCTATGCACCATAAGAAACCCCTGTCCCAGAGCCCACGCACTGTCGTGACCCTTGCCCCGGGCCCTCACTGGCAAGTCAGCCTTCCAGTTAGGGCCAGGTCAAAGGCCTTAAAACCTCATCCAAGACTCTTGGAGTCAGTCCTGGCGCACATTAGAATGGGACTATTTACTTGGGACTATTTAACTTGGGAGGATGAGGTGAGGGGGTTCAGCAAACATGGAGGCACACACATAGCTCAGTTACAAGGAACTGAGCTATGTGGTCTAGTCTTTTGGGTGTGGCAGGCCTGGGACTATTTTACCTGGACTACTTTACCTGAGACTATTTAAACCGCACCCAAACAGCAGAACATGCTTTGCGTTATTCTGCTGTGGGCAGCATAATGCTCACCGTGTGCAGTTCTTTGACAGCCTACCTGAAACCAAGGACCTGCAGAGAGAAAGAACACTACAAAACTTACCTGGAATAGTATCCGGTCTTCAATCCATCGCTGACTTCAGTTCCACTCACCTGAAGGTACGAACTCCATCATCAGGCACCGTATGCATCCTGGAATACCATAACCTGGAAAGAGGAGAAAGAAAGACAGCATTAGTAAGCATTTACTCATGTTTCCTCCCGAAGGAAGAAAGCCACACAATTCTTACCTGCTTAGTCATCTCCTGGTCATACGGCAAGGAACATCGCAAACTGCAAGGAGAGAAAAGACACAGGTTAGCAATATAAAAGGCGAAACAGCGCCGCGCTTCGTGCATTACTCACCGGACAGCATCGCGCACACCGCTCTTTCGCCACCGGCCCATGCTCATCTTCAAACTGTATGACAACACCAAAATACCTTTCCATAGCTAAAAGGAAAGCAGCAAGACATTATTATTCGAACTAAGAGGAACATAAGAACTGCATATAAAGACTGTAAAGCAGCAAACCTACGGAGTCGCAGCAGGCCTGGATTCCCACAGGGGGGCTTGCACCAGTGAAGTAACTTGGTCACTGCTCGCTCCCCACATCTACACGCCTCTGCCACGAGGAGCAGGACGGAGAATCCACCTTTTACAATATTAAGGTGAGGAGAAGGCCCAAGGGGGAGGAAGGAGTTGAGGCCAAGGTAGGTGGGAAAACATAAAGACAATCTGGTATTGAATCCAGCTCTCCTATATTGCAGACCCATCTTTAACCAGAGGCCTTACCAAGGGACTGGGAGAGGGTTCGAGAGTGCAAATCCAACCAGGGCTGGATGGCGTCCCTGTGGATACCAGGTGAGCGTAACACATATATGCCTCTCCTACTCCCTCTGTATTGCCAAGCTCCTCACAATGGACGATCAAACAATTAGATTAGTTATGAAGAGAATGTCCTGTTTTGGACATTTCTTAGACGACAACCCTGAAGTTCTACATAATCTTCAGGGGACCCCACAGAGAAAGCCCGCCTAGACACCATGCAGGCTACCACCTCGTCCTATCAGGACCTAGGGCAAGACACTTATTACCAAGACCCTGGCACATACACATACTCAGAGGATGAAGGAGACACGGTGGACTTGGACAAATAATAATATGATGGCAGCGTATACGTCCTCCAGTCTCCAGATCACACCGACGGCTGACAACCAGTTCCTAAAGGCTGCAGAACATTTCAAGATGGGCCCACAAGAAGCCCAAGTTGACAAGGACTTCGTTGAGAACATTCTTGGGGCTAAACAAATCAACTGAATGTATCCCCCTGTTACAATCGGTTCAGAGACGCATCCAACCCTCTCTGCTTACACTGAATTTGACACAGGCAGTCGACCCACACATCGCTAAGATATTCATACCAGCCCCCTCATGCCCCTTATAGATTAGGGGGCAGCTAAAACCTGACTATTTAGTAGTTACTACTACAAGAAAGAGGGCGGAAACCTCTCTGGCCTCAGCCAAAAACAATCTGACAAGGAGATTAAGGAAAGCTACACCCTGGGCAGGAAGGTAGCATCCTCGGCAGCCTACCAAACAAGGATAGCTAATAACGCAACGCTATTAGCCAGTTATATTTGACACAAGTGGGATAAAATCACTCAACAGACTCGGTGCCAGAGCCCCCGAAAACACAGCTCTCACTCACTATCGCTGAGGGGCAACAGGTAACCAACTGCATTCTTAAAAACAACCTGGACGCAGCGAACAATGCAGGGAGAATCGAAGCAGAAGGCACACTGATTAAACGCAACACATGGCTAGGACAAACGGCCTTCAAACTAGAAACCCAGGCAACCCTCCTAATTGAACCCAATGCTTTGTTTGTCTCTAATTACAATCAAGGTGGGCAAGGTTCGTCCTGGGGTTCATCACAGGGGCAGTCCTTACTGCATGGTTTTCAAGAGGCTAAAGAAGTTCTAGAAGTAGGGACAGATTCTCCTCCTCAAGAGGGGGCTTAACCCCCCCCACCCCCCCAAAGCAATGACCACCCGCTACAGGCTCCCTCCCTTGCCACTCCAGTAGTAGGTCATATTTCACACTTGACCCACGCATGGGACGGGATTACTTCGAACAAGTGGGTAAGTTCCACAATGGCGGGGGGGGGGGCGCGATATTACAAAGAGCTGATCCAAACACCAGCCAACCACCTGCCAAGACAAAGGCAGTCTTTACAGGAAGAACATTGTGTGCTGTTGGAAGAGGTGAAGGCGCCGCTTCTAAAGGATGCCAGACCAGGTGAACTGGGGTATCATGTGCCAAAGAAAAGACTTAACAATGCTCCCTGTCCTAGACCTGCGCCCTGCAAACACCTATGTCAAGCCACAATTCTGCATGACCACGCTACAGGAGGTAATCCCACTGCTAAAACAGGGGGATTACATGGCAACCTTAGATATGAAGGATGCATACTTTCATATTTCAGTGTTCCCAGCGCACATAAGGTTGGTGCGTTTCAAAATAGCGAACCAGCACTACCAATTCAAGGTGCTACCCTTTGGCAAGGCCTCCGATCCAAGTGTATTCACCAAGGTACTGACAGGGCATCATTTCATCTTCTGTAACAGCGCCTCGATGCCTTATGGGGCTGCAAGTGCGCTTTACAAATGCAAATAAATAAAATTAAATAAGCAGGGAATCTATCCCAGTGTACCCTTATCTGGACGACTGGTTGATAACTGGGGAATCCCCCCCCCCCAAATTTGCAAGCAAGACACCCAGAGAACAATCAATCTCCTGTACCAGTTGGGATTCTCAATTAACGAGAAAAAATCAAGTCTGGTTCCAAGCAAGACCAAACAGTTCTTAGGGGCTGTCAAAAAAACAGAAGAGGGTCTAGTCTTTCCTTCAATCGAAAGAGTGCAAAACATACTGCTGCAAGTACCTCAGTATCTGGCTGGTGGCCAAATAACCATACGCAAAGAAATGTTTGCTCAGGATGATGGCATCATGCATTTACCTGTTTCCGCCCGCACGGCTCTGCATGCGTCCAATGCAAGAGTGGCTAGTGAAACAGTGGTCTCAGTCAAGCGGTCAGTGGGACGATTTTAGTGGTGGTTTTGCCTACCCTAGTTCAAGCACAGCTCTGGTGGACAAAGGAACACCTGTTAAAAGGAAATATTTTTACAACCCTACAGTGCAAGCAGTTGTCACAACAGACTCGTCACTCACTGGGTCGGGAGCCCCTTACCTTCACCACACAGCCAATGTCCTGTGGACACTGATCTCAGCCCAAAATCACACAAACCTTCCAACTCCACTTGTCAGGTCAGACAGTACAAGTCTTCACGGACAGCACTACTGCCATTTTTTATATAAACAAGCATTGGGGCACACACTCTCCAAGTCTGTCCAGGCTAGCACAAAAAATGTGGAAGTGGGTACTTAAGCCGGGCATGTTCCAGGGGAACTCAATTCTCAGGCAGACTCATTAAGCAGAGATCCTCTACCCGAAGAGCACGAGTGGTACTCGACTGAAATATCCTAAACGATATCCTCTCCCTATGGGGTTACCCCCCTTTAGACTTGTTCACCACAAGCCAAAACATCCAATGACCAGACTTCGCATCCAGGTTTCCCAAGGGAAACGCCCTTTGGATGAACTGGTCAGGGTAATTTGCATATGCTTTTCCCCCGACCTCGCTACTGAGCAGATTGGTGAACAAAAATGCACCAGGAACAGATCACACTAATCCTAGTTTCTGCTATGTGGGCGAGACAACCTTGGTTTCCACATATGCTGAAATCGGCGATGTGTGATCCAGTTAAACTCCTGTGCCCCAACATGCTCACACAGCACGGCGGGACAACGTTCCACCCACAACCTCAGTCTATGAACTTGGCAGCTTAGCTCCTGAAGTCATAGAATTTGGCCATTTTAAAACTACCTCAAAGGTGAATGGACATCCTCAGAGGTACGCAAACTAAAAAGTTATTTTAACAAAAGGAAAAGATCTGTAATATGGTACCAGTCAAGAGTATAAACCAAATAGAATGTACTTCATCACACATCAACCACTACATGCCCCACTTACTAGACTCCGGTCTAGTATTAAACTCCAACAAGGTTCACCAGGCGGCTTTATCCGCTACAGCACTTCTCAAAGCAGCGTGTCCTAGTGAGAAGGCCTGGTCATTGAGGCATTCATGGAAGGAGTAAAGTGTCTCTACCCTCCCATTTCAAACCTGCCTCCAGGTCGGGAACCTAACGTGCGACTTGCCAAACTCATGGGACCCCCCCTTTGAGCCTATGCATACATTCAGCTTTAAACACCTTCCATATAACACTGATTTTCTGGTGGGTATCGCCTCCATAAGAAGTCTGTGAACTACAAGCATTGTCAGTGCAAGACCCTTTCTTTGTTATCCACAAAGACAAGTTGGTACTACGTACACTGTTTATAGTGATTGCATTGAATGCCAGAGCATCGAATGCCTTATCTAAAAAAAAAAAAAAAAAGCTGCATCAAATGCATTTCTTTTTCATTTTTTTTATGGTGGGGGAGGTCCTCCAACCAGTTTTTTATACCCCTTAAAACCCATTATAATTAAAATAAAACCTTTACCTTTGAAAAAAATGCAATGCTTTTTTTAAAATGCTTTTGGCATTCAATGCTTTGTATTCGATACAATGACTGGATACCACCTACACACCCTAGGTTTTCACCTAAGTTCATATCTAAGTTCCATGTCAACCAGTCCATCAAACTTCTAGTTTTCTTTCAAAGCCCTTAAAGCGCAGCTGAGAAAAACTCAATACACTAGATCTAAGGAGGGTGGTCCTTTACTATGTAAACAAGACAAAACCTTGAAAAAAACAGACCAACTGTTTCTCTCCAGGGAAGGTGATCACGTTTCAAAAAAACGCCATCTCCAAATGGATAGTGAAATGCATACAGCTCTGCTACTCTGTCAAATAAAACTGCCTTTCACCCCAAGAGCTCACTCTACCACGGGTACAGGAGCTACCTTGGCCTTTATTGCAAAAGTCCTGCTGGACGCCATTTGCAAAGCCGCTACATGGAGTTCTATTCATACCTTTACTCAGCACTTCTGCATTGACACACATTCTAAAGCAGATTCACAGTTAGGATAAGCAGTGCTACAAACTCTATTTGCTGCTGTACCTTCACAACCCACCACCTTCTCCAGACACTGCTTGCTAATATATGCATAGTATGTGATCTAAGCAGATTCCACAAGCCTCAGAAGGGATACATTACTCACTGTAATCAGATTTATGATGCTTGTATCTGCTTAGATTCACATGCGCCCACGCTTCCTTCCCTGTGGTTTTAGAATGCGCATAGATGTTTCCCTGGCCTCATCGGCTTGATTACATCTGTACTTGCGCTACACTTCATGCTACCTCATGTCAGAAACAAAACCATCTGAGGGATCTTGATGTGTGAAGCACCATGTGTACAGTAGACGTCACACTAGGGATAGTATTACTGGCACGGCCTGTTGACGTGTTTTTTTTCGAGTTTCGAAAACAAAAAATGTAATACTCTGCAGCTGCCACTATAAGTCAGCCTATGCATAGCATGTGAATATAAGCAGATACAAGCATCAGAAATAAGATTACGGTGAGTAATGTATCCCCTATCAGTTCAGCAGTGGGTTTGTAGTACACAGGTCCATGGTCTTTGGCACACCTTCCTTCACTTTCCAAAACACTGCAGGACTGGCCATGCAAACTCCATACCATGAGGCAGGTACAAGTGCCACCAGGCTCACCAAGGAGCTCAGGCTAAACCGCTCCTCACTCTGTTCTGTCCACACTACTTACAGTGCTGAAAAGGGTCCAGAGCGCTCCGCTCATGTTTCATGGAGCACCCCTTAGCATGTCTTGACCAGCGTTCACCAGCACATCAACTGCTATTGCTCTGCACTCGCTGCACCATAGCTCTAGCCTCCGTTTTCTTCCTATAATGGTGGAGGAGAGCCATCATTTTGAAATTAACATACCCCAAAGAGAGTAAGCTTCTCCTAACCATCGGCCAGAATGTACATTTTTCCAGTACTCCCCTGGATTTGCATCTACAATTTCTGTCACTCAGGTTTCATGGAAAGAATTCACGCCGATATTTGAACTGTTTGGTTCCCACGCCATCTGCTGATTTCTAAGGAGTGGTCTAAGACTGCCGGTAGAAAACTGAATGACCGCCAACTTTTCAAGACCTACTAGCCTGATAGTTTTATTCGTGCACTTGGGTACACGGTCGTAGATATTTCCAGGTCACTCACTAAGACCGAGGTCATCTGCATATAGTGCCGCATTTGTTGCTGCCATTCCTGCCGTTTTGCTGTGGAACATTTTCGTTTTTGCTGCAAACTCCCTGGAAGTCCTCTCTCTGTCCCTGCAAGTGGAGGCAGAGACCGCACCAGCTACAAAAACTCCACTGGAAGCGGAGCGCAGCGGTGTGCTGCAGTGTGTTCGGTGTTCAGGGGCTCGCGGGTCAGCGAAGCATAAAAGATTCTGTTTGAGCTCCGAAATATTTGGAGGGTAAGCACTCCGCTAACATATCCCTGCCTGGTAATTTCATTGCTTTTGTTCCCTCTGTTGCATACAATGGTACTAAACCGCAAACTTTTATAGAGAACTCTGGAAGACATAATCATCCGAAAATAGCAGTCCCAATCGTCATCTGACTTTAAGATATGCTAACTTTCTCTAATAACTTTAATACGTTGTTTTTCCACTGAACTAGGAATACGAAATTAATATGTGCTTCTATTTGTCCTAAAGAGACTAATGATGTACAAAAAGTACTGATTGCCTATAACTGAAAATATCTGCGCTTGGGAATTTAGTTACATGTCCAGTGAGGGTTTTATTTTTTTCTCTTTTCTTTTCTCTGTGAACACGGACGTAAATGCGTGTTAGTTGGACCAACGGAAAATTTTTGATCTTACAAAGTAATGACTAATAGCATTTGGCGATTATTGTTGGAATTTGGAAACAGCCAGGCAGACCGCTTCTGCTTCATAGCCCTGTTGTTGAGTGGTAGAATCTCACAAAAAAACTTAAGTGGGGGTATCAGTGGGCCTTGTGCTTTGAGTTCTGAGATAATAATCTAACAAACTATCCTACAGTACACGCGCTGCGAGGGGTGAATGCGGGCCTTGTACCTTTTGAGCCCTGACAAAAGCCCCCATATGGCCACTCTATTAAGAAGGGGAAAATTGTGCGTACCAATAACAAAGTCTTTAGCCACTTTGGGAAACGATTCACAGGTTGTCATCTAAAGATAACCGAAATGAAGAAATATCAATAATAATGATGAATTTGGGCAGCATTCAGTATTTTCCACCCCTGTCACCCATAGTTATGGGGTTGCTAGGTATGGATACACACAAAGCTGCGATAGTGGAGGAGGTGGAGTTTGACTGTATGCGGGCTCAGATTTAATTGAAATTGAAATCCCATAAAAAGGTAGAAAATGATTCAAATCTAATAAGTCCAGAGAATACTTCAGATAGGGAGTTGCCACTTCAAAATGGTTTCCTAAGTAATGCTTCCCCCCAACCGATTGCAGCATACCATCCGACATTATGCATATAGATGACATATCTATGATGGCTCCTGCTGTAAAACTGGAGCTGGGCAGAAGAACAAGACTATCTTTAAGCCCCTCGACACCAGTGAATGCACCCAGAAATGGAATGGATAATGTGAATGTATATCACTCCTGGTTGCAAGATACATTTCCTTTTAGGGATGTTGCCAAAGGGGCCAAACTTCTCCCTCAGCCTCCTTGTTCCAAGAGGTACAATCACATTTTGAATCAAAAGGGGAGGAAACCCATCAGTTACTCTCCAACCACGCCACCATGTCCAGCTCCCTGCTGGGAGAACCAAACTCCGTAGCCAAGATGGAAGCCTCACTATTAGTAGCTGGTACAAATGCATTATATACATCGGAAAAAGAGGATTTGGAGAAGAACTGTCCAGTCCAGATGGCACGAATACACTGGGGCGAAAACTTTTCCGAAGCAACCCGATACTGTTTGGAGTTCCCCAAGGTGCCAGTTTGTCCCCTCTCCTGTTTAACCTTTATATAAGAAGCCTCTGCTCGCTGTTAGAAAAAATTGGCGTGATTTTCACCAATTACGCTGATGATACCCAGCTAATATTTGGGTTAACAGGAGACCATGCTGTGGACAGTGCGAAGATCGAGAAAGTTTATAATACTATCGACATCTGGATGAAGAAGCATTGGATGTGCCTAAACAACACCAAAACGGAATTAATGATATACGGATCGAATCAAGCCAGGTCCAAGTTAGACCCTCAATATAAGAATTTCCGTATTAAAGATGCAGTCATAACAGTGGAACCTAAGGTAAAAACCCTAGGAATGATGGTCGAAGCCTCACTGGGATCAGGTGCACAGGTTAGTTACTTATATAAAAACATTCTGTACTACCTGCGTCTCCTAAGAGCTGTCAGACCATACATTAATGAGACCAACGCAACCTCCGTTGCCAGAGCTATTCTGCTATCACGCCTGGACTACGGAAATGCGCTGTTATTGGGAGCTTCAAAAAGGGAGCTAGCTAAATGCCAGGTCATGCAAAATGATGCTGTTCGCATCATTAAAAGGAAGAAACAAAAGGACCATATATCAGACAGTAGGAGGGACTTGCACTGGCTCAGAATCGAGGACAGGGTTAAGTTTAAAGCGCTAACGATTGTCCATCGATGCCGTTTTGGAAAGGCGCCAGCCTACTTTAAAAAGCACTTCTCCTGGTATGCCCCCCGTAGAGGCCTAAGACCTGCTGATACTGGCCTCCTAATCATCCCAGAAGCCAAACGGGCATCAGGAAGGGGCAAATCCTTCCCCGTCAAGGCATCCAAATATTGGAATGAGCTCCCCATGCACTTAAGACAACAAGAAAATTACGCTACTTTCAGAAAAGCTCTGAAAACTAGACTTTTCCAATAAACTTAGCGTAGCCTTGTTTTTTTTTCGTTCACCCCAGCGTAGTCCAGTTTCAAGCGAATTATTGAGAGATATAAATTGCAAGTGACCATAAGTGCGCTTCACCGCGCCCTGATGCCTGCGGGCTTTCGGCGCGTAACAAGCAAAAAGTAAAGTAATAACAAGAATACTAAATTTGCTGGACAAAGTTCATGAACTAACTCACATGGAGATTAGAGATCTAAAACGTTTGGCGTTGAATAATCTAAATAAAACAAATACATTGGAAGGCTTCCTGATTGGTAGGGAGAGGCCGTCTGAAGGTAGGAGACAAGACATGTCAATGTTGTAATGCATCTGAGCTTAGACCAAACCTAAATTTAGCACTTAAATGCCCGCGTGAATAATCTAATCCAATTACATCTGATCAGGACCTGGATTTGCAACCTGTACCATATTATTCAGAGATATTGGCAACAAAGACAAAAAAGATTCCCTCTCGAATGCCACTCGATATGCAAAAATACTGGCGTATCTGTTGGGAGTCTCAGAAAAAGTATCCAATTTAGAGATGGGAATTACTGAATTAGCATCTATAGTTACATCTTGGGTGGAGTCCAGGGACCATAAAGGGATTATGAGTGAGGAAGTTATCGATACAAATGACTCCCCAGACAGTCCCTCAGCTCTTACGAACTTGTTGCAAAAGCAAAATGAGGAAGAGGGGAAATAAAACTAAAAATGAATATACTGAGGACTTAAAACAAATCGATAAAAATCCAAATGAAGTATATTTATCAAGGCGCCAAAAGCGCCTAGATCTTAAGGCAAAGAAAAATTTAAACAAAAACAAAAAAAGAGCAAAGTAAAAAAACAAAAAGCAAATAGTTATGTAAATGAGGTTGCTATCTCGGACCTGATACAGTTGGATTCAACTACCTGGTACACCAGATATGAAAATCACTAAGGGGAATCGGATTAACATCACAAATCTTATAAAATCACGTTGATGGACCTTCTCCCAGGATTTCCAAAATTGTGGGAGCAAGAATGTAGGGTAGGAAATGAATTCGAAATAATTCAACAAATAAAAAAGTGGATAATCAGTATGGAGTAGACGTACAAAGTCAGCCCCAAATTATAACTAAAGTTGTGGAAAGGGAATGGGAAGGAGGAGAAATGGTCTCCTCTGTACAGAATAAAGTAGTGACTAATAAAGTACAGAATTTAGAAATGGGAAATTTACCACCTAATAGTATAACACTAGAAGCAGAAAGTAACATTGTGAATCATGAACTGATTACAAATCTCATTAAAACTTCTTGAAAGAAGTTAATTTCTAGTTTAAAACCATTCGGTACTTCACTTAACATAGGAATTGACCCACTCCGAAAAGGGCACCCTGAGAAAAACGAAACTGGCAAGGATAGCTTGGTAGCTGAATTTGGAGTTGTTTTGTCCGGCTTGCACCAAAAATGGACAAATCAAGAGCTGTATCAACAGACAGGTTTACGATCATCAAAAGATAAATCTACCCTACCAAACCTTGTTTACAATGGTGATTTAGGAAATGTGCAAGTATCCTCCTTTATAACCTCTGCGATCACGGGGGACCTCAGTCACTCCATAGAGGGCGGGGACTATCCCTACTAAAGGAAATCCCCGGCCTGAGATTAATATCTACGGCAGATATAAAACGAATAGATTTCATACATCTTGATAGACTGGATCACATGAGGGTTGTGCTAAACACTAAAGGTGTGTTTGACGCAATTCTCTGGGAATATGAACAGTTTAACAGGATGGTATATGATAGCCTTGTTTTTGGTAGAGGATCAGGGATGGGTAGGGAGGAGAAAAGAATACTAATAAATTGATTCCTCAGGAACAATGAGATGGAGTTGAACAACAAGAGATCTGATGTCCAAGGAGAGGATAAGGAGTGGAGATAGTTAGCATTGTCGCTAAGGGAATCTATCTCCCAAATTGTCACTGCAACAAAAACCCGAACACTAAAATTGGCCACAGCATAAGTACATTTTTGTCATGGAACTCCAGAGGCCATAGAAACCTACAAACCTCAGAAGGTTTGTGTGAAAAACCTAAAGAATTTAAAATGATATGTATCCAAGAATCCTGGATGACATCAAATTTTCAAATTGACTGATATGAAACTATAAATCGGTACACAAATATAGGAAATATGGGAAGACCATCACAAGGTCTATTCATTGCAGTTAAAAATGAACCAGGAATAAAAATAGTAGAACCCGTGGATATTGCAAATTGAGCTTTGGCAGTGATCCTGGATTTTAAATTAGAACATGATCCATTAAGGGTATTGGTAATAAACATCTATTGGAATCCTCTTGGAGAACTGCTAGAACTCATACAAAAGATAAATGAATGCCTCTTAACAATGATGTTGAAATTTAGAGGGTTAGAAGTCTTTGTAGTGGGAGATATGAATGCCGAGATTAATCATGGCAGTGGTCAAGCAAAAAACTATGGGGCAATTTCACTTTGAAGTAAAACATTAAACCAAAAAATAGAAGGAATCCCATTAGGTAGCAAAAGGAAAGAAATCCAGGGATATATCTGGAAGCACATTTTTTGAAAAATGGGGGGCTGCATCACATAAATTCCCTGTCTGTGAACACCAACATGGATACACCAACATCAGGCCTAAAAAGTTCCTGTATAGATCATATGTTTGTCAACAAATCTGTTTGACCACTGTAAACATTTTGAGGTGGTGGACTCCAACGTGAGCGATCATAAATTCCTTCAAGTGGAGATGGAGGGACATCAATGTAAATAGTTAATGGGCATTATGGGAAATGTACCAACTGTAAATTCCCAAGGAAACCGAATTAGATTGCATGAGGGAAACGTGGAAACATTTTAAGCATTATTCACTAAAGACCACCAAGAGAACTCATGGGTAAAAAGAAAATTAATATTCTCTGTTGCCACATTTCCAGAGTACCTTGACTCAATGCTATCTAATTCTTTTTAATATCTCACACTATAAAGTAAGCAAACCCCAAAGACAACATGTTTTTGATCCTCTAGTAAGACAAGGGAAAAATCAACTAAAAAGAAAGATTAGATCAATTCTAAGAAGCGGAGGAAATCAAGAACATACATTGGAAAATGTCAAACAAAAACAGGCATGGAAAAAATTGGCTAAGATCACATAAGGGGGCAATGTTACAAGCTGATAGTGAAGCTATGATTTAAACCTTGAGAGACAACTCGAGAAGACACTTTTTTGGTTATTAATTAATAAATTAGAGTCTCAACAGGGACATTTTCTATAAAATAGTATTTCAGAGGTGACTTGGACTTCCCATTTCCATTCCCTATAGGCAGAGAAATACACATTACCGAAAGAATGTTTAGAAATTAGAGATTATCTGTGGGAATGTGAATTTACTATCTCAGAGATAGAAACACAGATACAAATCTCGAATCCATCTAGGGCTTGTGGACCAAATGGTTTGTCCAATGTAAATCTTAAGGCTAATCCTGAAACCTGGGCAAAAGCTCTCTACTTGCTTTGTTCAGATATAAGGCTGAGAAGACACATACTTTCCTCATGGAATATCTCCTACATAGTGCCCATCTATAGACTAGCTCCATTAAACTACAGGCCCATAGCAATTATGGACCAAGAATCTAAAATCTTTGCAGGATTAATTCTTAAAAACATTGTAGCTTGGGCAGATTCAAATAAAATCCTTTCCAAAAAAACAATTTCGATTTTGTGAAGGGATGGGTCCGCAAATTGGAGGTTTGATCTTCAGCCTTCTATTGGAAAAGGCATGTAAAAGAGCAGCCATTCCAGCATGCATAGCTGCGATTGACCTTTCCCTTGCCTTTGAAAAGGTTGACAGAATACTGTTATGGGCTAAACTTCAATATCTGGGACTACCCTCAAGGACACTGACAATTTTAATTCATCTGCATGAAGGATCAATGCTAATTGATTACGTCAGGGTTGTCTATTTGGGCCAGCACTGTTTAATCTCTACGTATCCGATTCAGGCAGGGTTTTGGACGAAGTATCCCTAATTTTACCTAAAATATAGGGAATAATGATAAATTGGTGCTCATATGCAGATGACTTTCTACTAATAGATGGTACACCTATAGGTCTCCCAACGGAAACTCTCTGCTTGTGAAAAATACACAAAAGAAAATGGATTTACAATAAATGAGAAAAAATCGGTAATGTGTTTGACACATCAGAAAAAGTCAAAAAATGTAAATGGAATATTAAAAAAGAAATTGTAACGCGTACTAGGTCTATGCGTTATTTGGGTTTTTCTATTTTTGATACAAAAAAATCTGTCTGTATAAGAATAGCGTGCTGCAAAGAACTAAATTCTATACGGCAACTGAAAAAGGTAGCAAATAAGTACTGCAGGTACTCTTTAACCCCTTTTATAAGATACTATAAGCAAAAAATAATTCCAAAAGTTGTATATGGTCTAGAATTATTACCAACTTTTTCTGAGCAACTTAGAATCCACAAGATTATCTATTTCTTCCGAAATCCCACTAGTTGCCTTGAGACACAAATTGGGACTCCAATCAATAGTATGCGAGGTACAATAGAGAAGGCTCAAATTATACAGAAATTTGTTGGGCTCCAATCGGAACAGTTAATGGCGGATAGAGGTTTGAAGATGGGGGAAATATTGATAAACATAGGTTCTTCGTTTTCTACTTTGATGCTAAATCCTAATAAGGCAAAAAAAAGTACTTAAATACGGACTGGATAAAAACAGATAGTGTACGGGATCAAAGTTATATCCTCATTTAGTCCTACATAGGAAACTTTTAGGAAATCTGTAATCTTACAAAATTCCCTGATCCGGGTCTGCGTATTAAGAATCTGTGCTTTCCATTTTAATGTTAGGTGAAATCCGTGGAATCAGAGAAGGTCTTGGAAATAAATGTATTCCCTGTCGTTTTTGTAAAAACCCTTTAGAAATGGAGATTTTGAGACATCTTTTAATAGATTGTGAGGTGATTCACCCTCAATGTATTGAGACCTTTGGAAAATGTGTGTTTAATCCTGAGAACGTTGACCTGGATGCCCTATAGATTGAAATGTTACATGGAAAGTCTATACCACTAAAATTGGCGATTGATAAGTTTCTAACCAAAGTGTGTGACATAACATTTATTAATGTTAGGTAAATACAAATACAAACTGCTGTAAATGAAATTGAGCTAAGCTGATCTTAATCTAAATTGACTTTACTTCAAAATGTTTTCAAATGTAAATAATTGAGTTGTTGGTACATTTTTAATTTTTGTTTTTCTTTTTCGTTCTCCTTTTTATGAAAATGTGTTTTTGTAAAGTTTGTTAAACCATACACAAATTTTAAAAAAAAGTATATATGTTCCCGTTAGTCATTATGGCTTCACCAAGGGCCCCAATGGTAGATGAAAAAGCAAAGAGGAGGCAGCGCTGATGTGTTCAACAGCTCTCACTGAAAAAGCTGGAGTGATGGTAATTGATTTAGAGACCTGTCTCCTGGGGCATGTACAGCGCCTCCATCATCCTGATTTGAAAATTATAAAAAAAGGTGCTGTGAACGAGAACTTGCAGATCATGCGATCAAAATCCTTGACGCCCCGTTAATTAATATCGCTACATTTGGCTTGGGCCGATTGTGATGAATCTGATGTCATCACTCCTTTCCCTGAGGTAGCCTCTCCTCATGTGGCCAGGGGATGGCAGATGCTATCTGTTCCAGACCCTGGGGGTGGGTATTTCAGAGAGTGGCAGGAGGATGATATGACATTAGGTGAGACATGGTATCCCCCTTTCCTTTTTTAGGATATTCCTCATGCCTTGATGGCATACTGCCATAATCCCCTTTGACAACTTGCCAAGTCTACTGGCAGTACTCTTCAATATCAGATAATGAACAATGTGACAAAAACTGAGACATGGACGAGGCATGGAGCAATGATTACTCCCAATGAGAGCCAAACCAGCAGTCTAGTAGCTGGAAGAATCCGATTGGCCGGGCATGGTTGAAAGCCATGCCGGGAAGAGCAGTATAGGGGTTATTTTATTCATCCTGTTGCATTTGGAGGACGCTGTGATCTGTGAGCGGTCGGTCCGACAGGCTGAGGTGTTGTCAGAGAACCCAAGCTGTCACGTTGACAGGCGAGCAGAGAAACTGTGTGCGGTGACCGGTGGAAGTGCTGCTGGTGCCTGCAGTGTCTGAGAGCCGCAAGAGCCAGAGGAGGACCAGATTTTGAGTCACGAACGCAGAGACTGCAGAAAAAGAACCAGTGGGCCGAGGGAAAGTGTTGGGGCACAGAAGCATTAGACAGTGGGACTGCGGTCTGGGGCCCAGAGTATGAACTTTCGGAAGACCAAGAAGGGAAGATCAGAGAGACATTGTATATTAAGATCTCGCAGGAGAGTATAACCGGTATTTGTGTATCAAAGTGAATGAATAAATTAAGAGAACTGGGCACACTCTGTGTAAAGGAACTGCATGTGAGAAGTTCTGACGAGAATATATCAGGCGTCTATGAGATTGGAACTAGCACCCATGAGCTTGAATTGAAAGCCCTAGCAGGAGAGGGAAACTGAAGTGTGCGTAGTGCACTGCATCCCAATGAAAATGCATGTCCTTAGGGTTGTGAATTACATTGATGGCGGAAAGAAAGCTGGGGAAGGGAGTTGTTTCCCCGGGAGTGGGTTGTGACACCAAGATGAGGGAACTATCCTATTGCCCTACAAAGAACTTGATTATTTTTGAACTTTTTATTTTGGAGGAGCAAAACCTGGGGAAGGGAATCGTTCCCTGGTAGAGTGAATCTAAATCATTTGAGACTTTTGTTGGAGTTATACCGATTTGCGCACTAAGCAAAAGACAATACCCTTAAAACCTTAGAGTTCGTTTTAGAATGTGAGGGCTAGGATGGGATTTCGGACACAGGACGTTTATGCTTTTGACATCTTGACACAGGACAGAACCTTAGTTTTAGTTGAGGTTGGGAAATACCTCCCAGAATGGGGAGTGTGAGGCATTTTCAAACCCCTTTATTTAACAAAAGTCCATAAACAAAAACACGAGTCCTGTGTCCACGTTTCATTCATGCCTCACACTATCCTTGCACAATTGCTGTATATCGTGGGGTCTGTGGGTGGTGTGGACTCCCTCTCTGTTCTGTACAAAGTTCACTCAGTCTACCTTTAATTCCACTTAAATACTCCTGTAGCCTATAAGGAGTCACCTTTGTGGAAAGTTTGGCATCTAGATTGAAAAGCGAGCTTGGTCTGTAACTAGCACAATCTGTTTTGGAACTGCTCTCTTTGTGGGAGTATTTTATTGTGATGTTTGCTTGTCTGAGTGTTTTTGCCATTTCCCTATGTTGTGCTTTTTCCCAGAAAATACTTCCCAGTATCTTCAGAATGTGACTACTATGGTGTTTATAAAACACAGAAGGCGTCTAGACCTCACTATATCCTTCTCCACTTTGGACCTGTCGAATTTGGCCATTAATGTTACAACAGCCTCCAGCAGGTCCAACATGTCTAGGACCTCATGCCTTCTCGCGTGACCTTTCATTCCTTTGTATAGAGGCTCTTGTAAATGTCTTCACATTCTGTACACGCTTGTTTAAACGCTCATCCTATTGGCCGACACAAGAACATTGCACTTGTTTTGCATAACTCCTTTGTTGTATCATGAGAGTTTACCAAACTTCTTTTTCCAAAGAAAGTTATGATTGAGATCTCACCGAAAATGTCAGCCTTTTGGGTGTAATGCTAGTTTATTTGGTATTTTAGTCTCATTAGATTTTTGCCGGTTTTCCTCTCTTGGAATTTGTTTGTATGACCCATTAAAGTGCTCACCTCATTCTGCCATGGCCAGCTTTTTATTAGACTAGCCTGGGCTATTCCCCTCCTTGGGTACACTTTCATTGTGACCCACAGCGGGTACACTTTCATTTTGACCCACAGCAATCCTACAGTGTATGTGTCTTGTTTAGTTCATATGCCTCCCAATTCCTTTTGAGCCCATGCCCAAATATTTAAAATTGGACGTTACAAGAGTGGTTCTTATTTACCAAGATAGACTTGTAAGTATAGGGCTTTATGAGACTTAAGGACAGAATTGCTTTTGTCAGGCTTTTTTCTGATATGCACTTCCATATGTACTGTTGTGAAGAGTGGGGGAGGCCTGGCTTTAGTGATTGGACTAAAAATACCAATACGTCACCTCCAATTTGAAAGGGAGCTGCTGTTGCTTGTATTGGAAGCTGAAATTAGATTATACTTCAAAATGCCCTGATGTTTCTGGTTTCTCAGGAAAGTTCTGCTGACTGCCCTTGCTATTGGAGTGGATCAGAGCAGGAGGCTAGCTACACTACAGCAATGGGGGATGAACAAGCTACTTAAGTAAAACAATAAAAATACAATTAATATAAAGGATGCTAAAATCATACTTTCTTTTTTCCTGAGAGTTGTTATCCGTAGGATGTAGATTGACACTGGCAATGTGCCTACACTGTGATGCATGTGAACTCCTAAATATGCTCATCTGAAATCATGTGCTAGTGGGGTACTTTGCTGGCAAACTGTGCTGGACAATTTCACCACAAAGTTTTAGGGTTTGAGTATTCAGGAATATGAGCTTTGGAACTAATTTGAAGTAGGCAAACATGCCAGTTTATGTTAAATTGTTTTATGGACTAAATTGTATTTTTACATTATTCAACTTCCGAGGCATGCAAGACAGTAGTAATACAGTAGGGTCTGTAAAAGCGTCTCCCCTCGCCCCCACCTACACTACAGATACTGTGCCATTTAGAGTGGAACAAAAGGGTAATCCAGCGTTTTTGATATTTCTGGAGAATCGGTTTCAAGATGTGGATGTTATGGAGGAGTGACGATTTGGAGCCCCACAGTTGTAAGGATGTTCTACAAAAATAAATGTTGATTTTTTTTCTTTTCTTTTCTTTTCTTTTTTTTTCTTTTAAGTTGATTTTTTTCAAACCGTCAACTAGCTCATTGGTTCTGTCATCGCTTCCTTCTAAATAACAATGCATTCACAAAGCTTATGGACAGTTTTGGTTCCCTGACCTGCTTGTAAAATGTCCGATGGGGTTTGTTAAGGTCTACAAGTGCTTTTGTATCTTCAGTAAATATGCATTTCTTCCAGGAATGACTGCCTTTTCTTGTTTCTAGTTATGATGGGGTCTCTGCTTGCTGCGACATCTGAGGCTCCGGGGGAATATTTCTTTTCTGATGGTATCCGGCTAAAGAAATATCGTGGAATGGGGTCTTTGGATGCCATGGACAAAAATCTGGGTAGCCAGAACAGATACTTTAGGTAAGAAATCTTATTTAAGGTGCATTTAGCATTTTTTTTTTCTAATGCTTACTGAAAACCTTTGTAGGATAGCTATTAACAGTGAGTGCTTTCTGCAAGGTGTAGAAAAGGTGTAACACATTTGCATTTGAATTAAGAAATATAGTGACCAATCAGAAATCTATCATGCTTGATCTATTAGAAAATAAAGACACTTTTATACTCCAAGGTGTCCTTCTCAATCGGCTCCTGAAACATTGGGCTGAATAGAAGGTGTGGGTGTTTCTGTATGATTTTGATGTGCTAGGAGTTGTGCATGTGCACTTCATTCCTGCATGTCAGAAAGCTCAATTATAAACCCCTTATTGGTTTTTCCTGCTAACCAATTTTAATCGATACCACTGTTCGAAATTCATAATTTTTGCCAGATATTGTGACTGTTTTCTCACATTTTGTTTCATGAACTTGAATTTTGGACCATTCCTAGGAAATCCCATTGTGTAAATCCAGCTTGTGATTCCTTAGCAGACCATTAAACATAAATATATGTTTAACCTAGTACCAGATTCTGCAAAGGTTTGCACCCATGAGATTGTCGCCTCTGCATGGTAGCAGACTTCCTCCATTCACGTTGGGGCATTCCTGTCGTGAGCTTGAAAGTATAACCATGAACTAAACCAGTGTTTGAAAATAATTGGTCTGCTGGGACACTTTGGTAATGTTGTGCTGCAATATCATCTTGAAGTTCCAGACCCTCAGTCAAATTACACAGAAGGTGATCATGCTTAGTCCAGATCATTTTTGAAAAGATAATCCTGGCTCTTTTCAGATTGGTCCTCAACTAATTTTCTGGGATGTTAAATGATTGGAGTGGATGCTGGTTCATCTTTGATCCATGATTATTCTGATTGTAAGTGCTTGCCACGGATTATGGCCTCCATGTCCATAGTACTGCCTACTCATCCATTGCTCTTGTAGGTTACTTGGCCCATCTTTGCCTGCCTCTGTTTTGTTGACCTGAACCCCCTTGATGGCAGTCTGAGCCCAAGGAGGATGATACTGATCTAAAATGGAAACAAGATTCTCCGCTGTTCAAACTTTATGCTCAGGGAAGGATAAATGTTTACATTTTTCTTAAATCATGGTGTTGATGGGGCTTAAACTGGCTTGTGGAGCTATGGCTCACATTTTGCCATCAAAGGTGGAGAAGGTGAGCCTCCCTATCTAGAGCTATGTGATGGTTGCGGTTAAAACTAGAAGAAGCTTGTCTCTTCTCTGCATCAAGACGTTGAAATCTTGGCACCTTGAGCCTCATAGTCAAACCTTCTGTGTAGTGCTATATGGACTTTCTGGCCCTTGGATGAAGACAATAAGCAGATTGACACACTTGATAAAAAGATGTATTGGAATTCCTCCTGATGGACGGCAGGCCTTGACCACTCCAGCAGGTTGAAAGAACTACATTTGGAAAGGGTTGTAGGCCCAGCAGAAAACCCAATAAAGGGTTGGGGAATAAAAAAGAAATGGTAAAATGAATGGGGGTCTTGTGGGGGGCTGGGAGGAGTTCACCTCCCAAGTAATACAAAACAAATTTCAATGAGTTTTCTTTCTTTAATTTCTTTTTCTTTTTTTTTACTCCCGCATGCGAATACCAGTCGTAAAAACGGGTGTGGGCTGAAATTACATGGAACCCTCTAGTGCTAGTAAAAGGCAGGGGGTGCCCTCTATCTTTACTGGCCACCGAACCCTGGAACCTCCTACTCAAGCACCTTAGCATGGAAGAGAAGCCCTGGGTTTTCAGGAAACTGCTCCAGAAGTGGCTATTCAATTAAATGTTATAACTGCTTTGAAGGCATCACAAAGCAAGACACAGACAACACAGTTAAAGTTCAAACAAAAGATGTTTATTTACTTAAATGTCAGGATGGTTGATGGTTGAATGAATTACTTGCCCTATACTAAGGTGGGATTTCCCTACCTGAACAAAACGAAGGAATGTCGGAGTCAGACTTCAACTGGAGTCTGTGTCCAAAACCTCCCTTGCCTTCACAACGTCAGCTAAACAATGTGTAGGGATTTCAGTCAAAAGTCCCTCCAGGTCACAGCTTTCCTTCAGCTCCGTCCTTCCCCAAGCACAAAAAAAGTTCCATGAAAAAGTCTCACGACTACCTTTCTCCAGTTTAAGATGTTAATAATCACTCCTTTTAAGTAGCACAGTTCAAAACGAAAAGGGGTCTTGAGACTCTGTTTTCAAGACAACATGTGGTCCCTTAAGTTTCAAGGTTGCCTTCCCCAAGACTTCAACTTCGCCACTTATACCTTCTGGCATCCTTTGCCAGTTCATTTCGAGTGGTTTCATTGGGCTGTTTCAGTGACCTTATTTTTCACCAGTCAGGGCTCACTGGTCTAGGTGCAGTTGGGTTCCTGGACACTTGCTTCTGTGCACTGTCACCTTCATTTAGTTACTTTTGTTGGCTTCTTGGCTTTGTGTAGTCTTGCACTCTGTTGACTTTTCCCTGTTAGCCTTGTGACTATGCCACCACGTGTCGCACACAATTTGCCGCACTACAGTCACTCATAGTTCAGTCTGTGGCTCCCTTTAGCCTTTGATCTACTTAACTCCAAGATTTAAGTTAAAACATTGTGCAACATTTTTATATTGTTTACTTTCAGCTCACTGTTCAATGTGCACTTAAATTGCTTAATTGTAAGATCTCATTCAGTTAATTATTTAATATGCACTTATTTGCTTCAATATTAAGTATCCGTTTAGTTCGGTATTCAATCTGCATGTATTGGTTTATATGCACGGGCCATTACTCACTTGCGGTCCCACAGGAGCACCGCAGTGATTAAACTCCCGCCCGTCGCTCACCGGCCTTTTCTACGTCTTCCCGGCGATTCCATCAACTTTCTCTTGACTTCTGAAGTGTTGAACCCCACTTGCGCGAACCCCGCTCGCCCGCTGTGTCTTTCTACACGCCTACTCCAAGGCTGCTTCCTGGACAGGGGGCATCCTCTCTTCACTGGGCTTCTTCTCAGCAGTTCCTGCAGCTCGCACTGGAAATGGAGGTTCCCAGACCTGGGGAAAATGCACAACCCACTCGTTTCAGATCCCAAGTCCTCTGGGATGATTGCCAGCTTCCTGGCTCTTTCCAGTCGCACCATGGCTGTTTCCTCATAAGGGGTCTCCTGCTGCTCTCCTGATCTCCCTTTCATACACCTGCAGCTCATTGACAGGCTGCAGGTGTGGATGCTCAATCAGCCCTGCCTGACCATGATTAAAGTGACATGCCTGACCCTCACTGCTCTTGATGGGCATCTGGGTATCACCGATCAGGCCCTGGCTTGGCTGACCTTTTTCCTCTCCGATCGACACTCCCAGGTCCATCTTGGGTCCTTCCTCTCCTCCTATCGCTACTTGTGGTGTTCCCCAGGGGTCTAATCTCTCGCTCTCTCTCCCTGGCTGTTCAACCAATACCTTGCACTTCTTGCCCACCACATTGCCGCGCTCTCCCCCACCTTTCAGTGCTATGCAGACAACGCTCGGCTCATTTTCAGGCTCCCTTCCGCCACCTCTTGTTCTCTAATCTGACTGTATGTACGCTATCCTGGAGTGGTGTGCCGCCAATGATCTCAGGCTTAATGCCAGTAAGACTGAGATTCTACTCATCGGCACACCTGCTCCCTCCTTTCATGTCGCTCTGTGGCAGGCTTCTCTTGGCCCTCTTTCTTCTCACACCTATGAGGCTAAAAACCTTGGGCTCATCTTCAACTCCTCTCTCATTCTCTCATCACATCTCTGACGTCTGGAAGAAGTCATACTACCAGCAGCACCTCCTCAGAGGTATTCCTTTCCTCTCCTTCCCCCAGAAGCTCATGGTCTCCAGAGCTCTGGTTCTCTCTAGGCTGGACTACTGCAACAGCCTCTTTCTAAATCTGCCTGCTTCTACTCTCCGCCCTCTGCAACTCATCCAGAACAGGACTGCGAGAGCCCAGGGATGTTAACTCTCCAGGACTGAAATCTCTGCACTGGCTCCCAGTGGCTGTGAGGATTAAGTTCAAAACCATCTGCGTTGTCCACAAGCCTCCTGGGGCCACAATACCTTCAGCTCTCTTCCTAAACATCTTCCTTCTCCAGCTCTTCGCTCATCCGCCTCCAACTCCCTCGGGGTCAGTCGCTTCTCCGAGCACTGAGTTGGTGGTAGATCTTTCTTCGGCGGGGGCCTCCCTCTGGAACAGCCTCCCTGAAACTTGAGGAGAACCATCTGTGGTTCCTGAAGCACTCCAACACCTTCTTCTTTGCTTCTGCTTTCTCTCCTTCTCTTCCGTGCTGAACTCCTGACTGAAACTGCACTGGTCACCTTCCCTGCCAGCTGCTCACCTGCACTGCGTCCCGGCCAACCCCTGCACTTGGGGGCTGTTTCTGTATCCCTACAGTCCCCACCAGCTGTTTGATTTCTGCACTTATCCCTGCACTTGCCACTAGCTGGCTACACTTTTACCTTCTGTTTTTATTTATTCCATTTATTTTTTACTGTTAATCCTATGTATTGCACTGGCCCGTCTCCCTACCCACGCTTTCCCTTCCCCCCTACCCTGTACTTGCGCCACCTCAATTTCACTGGGCCTAGTAAGATCGTTGTCGGTCTTCCCTCTGTTCCCCCTCCCTTGCCTCATCGCGCTTTGAAACGCTTGTGTATAGGCGTGTTATAAATGCCATATAATTTCTGATGCTTGTTAATCTGCTTAGAATCACATGCTGTGCAGATAGTCCGACATCTAGTGGTAACCGTGTAGTATTGCATCTGGTCTTTCGAGGATTGAAAGGGGACGTCGACATGGGCGTGCCTGTAACGCTATCCCTAACGTGACGTGTACCCAAAATCCCTCGCGCGTTGAAGTCACTTAGATTGTTATTTCCGCCCAGCTAGCTGGTCGCCTTATGCGGAGCTTTTACCAAATTGCAATATTGTTATTATATTTCCCAACCTCCAGTCATATTTATATTTTGGTCCCATTCTCGATGATTGTTTCCTGAACCACCGCTGCGACAGCGAAAAAACACTCTTGAACAACTGGGGCTCTATACAGTAGGGAGAGTAGGGCCTGGAGTTGTCTATTCTTTTCAAATATGTATTTCCTTCTCCTCTTTGTCCCTTTGGTCGTCGCTTTTTAATTCCTGCGCTATGGATAGGACACCATTTAAATGTTGCTCTTCCTGTAAGGTAAATTCCCATGGAAAGACCAGTACCAGCGGTGCAATAAGTGTCTTCCCCTCAATCACAATGAGGTGTCCTGTAAATCCTGTAAGCTCCTACGCCCTAAGACTATTAAGGAGCGTTGAGTAAAGCGGTGGATAGCCGCCGAGTGTGAGATAAGCAACGACCAAGGCTCCAGTTCGGGCGCCATTGACCTTACATTGGAGTGCTCTCGCTCCACGACGTCTGTCCCCAGCCCTGCTAGGCACAACGCAAGCCCTGTTATGGGGAATGTACATCCTGCTACACAACCCCCGAAACTGCCTTGACGGTTCAGACAAAGCAATCCAAGGCGCCAACGTGTACGTCGGATAGTTCGGCACCCGCCATGTCGGGTGATCGGCAGCCCTCCCCACAACTGCAGCAGCTGCATGCGTCCGGGCAGTCAAAAAGTAAGGGCGCTAGCACCAAAAGCCACGCGGCCGTCGAGGCCTCAGAAGAGGGCGCCAATGCCGCTTAAAGCCCTGGTTTCGTCAAAATCCACGGTGCTATTGCCTACACAGTGCAAACACCTCCCAGTTCTCCAGCATGGGGTCTGGCATGGATTCACATGCTCATGAATATTCCCCGTTGTCAGGCCGGGAATCCTCGGTATAGAAAAAATCAGTATCGGTTTCGTTTCTGATCTGTCTTTCTCAGTAGTAACCAATCACTGGTCTCTGCGTCATACTGCCCCCAGCCAATGACTCTCCCTAAGACCCGCCCCTGGCAGCCATCCTCAGATTTTTAGCGCACGTTCAAGTGTTGGGAGTCCTTGTGCTTAGCTCTCAAGCTTTTGCTGCGTTTTCGCGCTTTTTCGGGAGATTTTCTAATTTTTTCGGTTAAATAGAGCCTCAAGCTCCACTGTTTCTACTTCCGATCAACGGGGATCCGTTTCGGAGTTTCTACGCCCCTCAAGGGTGAAGATTTCGTCGAGTTACGCTTTTGGAGGATTCCAGAAGTTCCGAGGCCTACCCCGGACATGGCGCAGGAGAAAGGGAGCTCGACGCCCGGGAAGCTATTCAGGACCTGCCCTGGATGCCAGCTTCAGAACGTTTTCAAGGAGGACGAGCATTCGTTATGCCTCTTGTCTCCATGAGGACAAGACGCACAAGGAAAAGGACTGCGCGTTTTGTGGGAACATGTCAGAGCGGACCATGAAGGCTCGCTACTCCGTCTCGCCAACTGGCTGGAAGGTAAGAGCCCGCCAGGCGAGAAGAAAAAGAAGTCTGAGCGGTCTTCTAAGTCCTGTGAGGGTGCTCCGGCGACGGGGGCCCAACAAAAGGCTAAGCACCGCGAGTCCGCGGGCACCGGGAGCGCCGAACGGTCGAGCTCCTTGGCTGCCAAGCAGGGCGCACCCTCCCCGGCGCCATCAACCACGAGCCAACGCTCTGGCTCGGGTAAGAGGAAGTCCGAGAACCCGGTGAAGCTTCTGGAGAGGCCCCGGTCGATCTCGAAGATTCCGGCAGAGGGGGAGCGAGGCTCGGACCCTCCCCCCAAGGGAGGCTCGGACCCTCCCCCCAAGGTGAAAGCCACAGGCGTACAGAAGGTGACGTTGGCCTTAATTCACCCTGCTAAGACCTCGATTGAGGATGTCGCCGCGGCCCTGGCTCAGCCTGTGGAGGCTACACCAGAGGAGGCGCCCTCAGGTACCAGAGTCTCCTTGCCACCGCAGAGGGAGTCGTCTTTCAGGCCCATCGAGAAGACCCCCACGAAGTCCTCGTTGGAAGGGGGGGGGGTGGCCATCGTGGATACGGACACGACCTCTGAAGAGCAGCTCATCCAAGTCGTGGAGGAGGCCCAGCCCATCGGGAGGGATCCCGGCGAGGGCGACGGTGACGCAGACGAGTCTCCTCAAGAGCCCTCGCTCCCGTTGTTTCCGGTGCCGCAGGACACCTCGGCGGCCATTTTGTCAGCCATCCAGTCCTTCTGCTCGGGTATAAGGACTAGTTTGCCCCTTCCCCCGACGGGGGTGCCTGAGCCAGACCCGACGGAGGAACCGGAGCCAGGACCTTCGGGGAGCCCACCACTTAAGAGGAGGAGGATGCATCCTAGGCCTCCTCTCCCGCCTCTGCGGCCTTCTCTGCCTTCCCCCCGGTCCACTACCCACGGGGATGATACAGGCATGGACACGACTACAACGGTACGGATGACGACGGAGGCGTCGACGGGACGTGTCCCCCGTCACCCCCTGCCCGGGCGTCCCCGCTCGACGAGATTGGATCCTTCCATGCAATGATCTCCAGGGCATCCGAGCTCTTCCAGCTCTGCCCCGAGGAAAAGGAGGGGTTCCTTTACCAGCGGCGCAAGGCTAAAAGGAAGACGGTCCTCGCCGTACAGCTTCTTGATGACATCTGGGATTAGGGGCTCGCCCTCCTCAAGAACCCTGCCACGGTTCCTGCGAAGAGGGACCGGTACGAGAAGTAGTACCGGGTCCCTGACGCTGCCCCCTTGTGCCTTAGGGCGCAACCTACCCCGGACTCGGTCGTTTCGGCGGCGGCCAAGAAGAAAGCGGGGAGGGGGGCATCTGCCTCGACTTCAACCTCCCCTCCGCACGGCGATGGTAGGGAGCTGGATGCGATGGGACGACGGGTCATCTCATCTGCAGCAACGACCATCAAGGCGGCCAACGCCCTGGCCTTCGTAGCCTGCTACGACAGGGAGTTATGGTTCAAGATCGATCCTCTGTTGGACTTCCTTCCGGATGCCAAGAGGGCTGAGGCCCTGGAAATCTTACAGGAAGGTGAGATTGCCTCAGACCATGCCATTACGGTGGCTACGGACATCGCCGACACCGGTATTTGTATTTTGTATTTGTATTTGTTTATTTATAACGCGCAAAACCAACAGGCCCGGAGGCATCAGGGCGCACTCTGTACAAGGTTGCAGTAATGTACATACACAAAATTACACAGAAAATTACACTAGCAAATTTACAGTAACAGCATATTAACCGTCTTTCTAATTACATATATTACCTAAGTTACAGTGCCACTGGATTAACAGAGGGTAAAATCAGAGGCAGCAGGTCAAGGAATGTCAGGCAGAGACGCGGAGCATGTCTTAGAGCTGGTCAAAGAGCCAGGATTTGGTTTTGGTCTTGAAGGTGTTGAAGGAGTCTTCAGCTCTGATAGTAGCGGGAAGGGTATTCCATAGTTTGGAGGCTAAGACCGGGAAGCTGGTGCCCCCCGCTTTTTGCAGCTTAAACCTGGGGATCGATAGACAATGAGTCTGGGCAGTTCTAAGTGGTCGTGAGGTAGAATGGCGGGATAGCCGACTGCAGAGGTAGATCGGGGCTTTGTTAGCCAGGCATTTGTGTGTAAGGGCAAGTGTTTTTAAGGAAATTCTCTGCTTGACAGGTAACCACTTTAGGTTGGTTCTTGATTCTGAGATGTGGTGGTTGCGGGGAATGTTCAAGGCCGCTCGAATGGCATTATTCTGGGAAGTTTGGAGTTTATTCAGGTTCTCTTGGCTGGTACCTAAATAAAGAGCACTGCAGTAATCTATTTTTGCCATAATGAGGGTTCTGGCCAGTGTGACACTGTTGGGGGTAGTGAGAAATGGTCTGCAGGCTGCAATAAGTTTGCACGTGTAAGCAGAAGCAGACGTGACAGCATTTATTTGTCTCGATAAGGATAGGGTGGCGTCAAGGTAAAAGCCTAGCGTTTTGGTGTCTTTCGAGACTCGGATGACATTACCGTCTATGGAGAAAGACTGATAGGATGGCTCAAGTTTGCTCAGGCGTTGTGGGGTACCCAAGATAAGGAGCTCCGTCTTATCGTCATTTAGACATAGCTGGTGTTGGGCCATCCAGGCTTGGATGACCAGGTAGATGGGGATGAGTATCTGGGTGTCATCCGCATAGTTAGTGTAGGAGAAACCCAGCCAGTCAAGCACATCAAAAAGTGGTTTCGTAAAAATATTGTAAAGTGTAGGTGACACGCAGGAACCCTGAGGTACGCCGCAGTGAATCGGGGAGGGGTCCGCGGCTGCGGATGGTGCAAAGACCCTCATGGATCGGTTGCTCAGGAAGGATTTGATCCATGCCGCAGCGGAAGATAAGAAGTTTGCAGCAGAGTGGAGGTGCCTGCAAAGGATCTGGTGGTTGACCAAATCAAATGGGGCGGAGAGGTCAAGGAGCAATAGCATTGCTAGTTTGCCCTTGTCCTTCAATACTTTAATCTGGGTTTATAGGTCTATTAGAGCAGTTTCGGTCCTGTGTCTGGGCCGGAAACCGGATTGTCGTAGACCTAGCAGATTGTTAGATTCCAAGTAGTCTTGGATCTGAAGGTAAGCTGCGCGGTCCAGAATCTTGAGCAGAAACGGTACAGTAGTGATGGGTCGGAAGTTCGTAGGTATGCTTGGGTCTAGGGAAGGTTTTTTGAGTAACGGGATTACCCACGCGTCCTTGAGGTTGTCGGGGACAATACCTGTTTTAAAGGAGGAGTTGATGATGGCCGTAATGAAGGGGCTAGATCATGGGCAGAGTCCTTAATAATGGGAGCTGGGCAGGGGTCACCTTGGCAGTTGGATGGTTTAATTCTGCTGATGATATTTTCAACCTCAGTAATGGTGAGCGGTGAGAAGGCGAAATGTTTGGTGTTGGTAGTGTCTAAAGGGGGGGACCTGGCAGGGGAGAGTGAGCGGTTGTCCGACTTCAGGCTGTCCTGCTTGTCTTTAATTTTGGATTGAAGCGTGGAGATTTTGTTTAGTAAGGCTGCTTGAATGTTAGCACACCATTTACTATCTTTCGTGCATGTGTCTGGAGGGGAGACTGGAGTTTCGAGCTCTTTTAGAATTCTAAAGAGTTCCTTGGAGTTTGAGTCAGCTTGCAAAATACGATTGTTGAGCGACTCTTTTTTTAGCAGTGATGATGGCGTCTTTGTAGGTAAGGGAGGCAAGAAGGAAGCCATCTTTATGCTCGTCAGACGGGTAGCTTTTCCAGCGGTTTTCCGCAAAGCGTTTAACTTTGCGGAGGATTCTTAACTGTGGCGTGAACCAGGAGTTAAGATGTGCTCGTGGTTTGGCCTTCCTAAGTTTGATGGGTGCTATGGAGTCTATAGCCGTGAGCATGGTTTGGTTATAAGTTTCTGCTAAGGCGGTGGGGTCAGAGCATGCGTTGGTAGCCTCGTTGAGGGCAGGGAGTAACAGAGGGAGGAGTTGTTCCTTGGTTATGTTTTTTTTACTACGAGTGGGAGTGCTGGGGCTATCGGTGTCGGGGCTCGTGGGATAGCTTCGATATTGAATGTTATGATATGATGGTCAGACCATAAGCATGGGGTATTCTTGAGGACCTGGATATTGCAATTGGAACCAGCTAGCCAATCAATGGTCCTGCCTTTGATGTGGGTCGGTTCTTGAATGTACAAGGTGAGGCCAAGGTCTGTTAGAACATTCTCCAAGTCAGTTGCCACGGGATCTTTTGAATCACCACAACCTAGATTGAGGTCACCTAGGATGATGGTTTGTGTATTGTTTTTCATTTTGTCGAGGAGGAGAGTAGAAATTTCACTGACAAAGGTGGGTGCCGGGCCAGGGGGCCTATAGATAAGGTGAAGGGTAGCCGTTTGGTTGGCCGTTAGTAGTAGTTTGACAGCAGTTCAGCTGATTAGAGTTTGGAATTGGAGACCACTCTTAGGTCAAGGGAGTTTTTATGGATGAAGGCCACGCCACCGCCTCTGGATTGGGCAGAAGCGCGGTCACAACGTGTGATGCCGTAGTCAGGCGGTAAAGCCAGGGATAGAGCGGGGCCAGATGCGGCATGTAGCCAAGTTTCAGATATGGCAATGAAATCAAGGTCAGCCGTGGTGATGAGGTCGGCTATGTCTAGAGCGTGTTTCCGTCAGTTGGGCAACAGCGTTTGCCTGAGACGATGAGGATGGCTCAAGGCGACAGATTTCCGCCAGGACGTTCAGACCAAGGTTGTGGACATTCCCTTTGATGGGAACAACCTTTTTGGCAAGGCGGTTGATGAATCCCTTCAGGCGATCAAGACGGACACGGAGACGGCCCGTGCACTGGGTGTGCTCCAACAGCGACGGCAGTCCTTTCGGAGCTCCGGAGGCAGACAGGGAGCCTCCAAGGGAGCCGGCAGCAGCTCCTCTACTTACCGTCAAGTGGCAAGGTCTTTGTCGCAGGAGGCCTACAGGGGACGCGGCAAGTCAGGTGGATCCCGCCGTCGTCGCCAAGGTGGTCAAGGAGGCAAAGCGGCCTCCAAGCAAGATTGAACCGTCCGTCGGGTCGGGCCCCCGCTGAAGCACCCCGGTGGGAGGCTGGCTGACGAAGTTCGTCGGCGTGTGGGAGTCCATCTCCACCGACCGTTGGGTGCTGGACGCCCTGGCCCTGGGGCACGCCCTCGAGTTCCAGAAGAGGTGCCCCCGCATTCCTCCCGTGGCCAGGAAGTAAAATCATGTCCCTCAACTGCTGTTGGCAGTACGGGCGATGCTCAGGAAAGGTGCCATCGAGCTCGTCCCGAAGAGGCTTCAGGGCTCTGGAGTCTACTCAAGATACTTCCTCGTGAAGAAGACAGGAGGATGGCGTCCCATCCTGGACCTGCGACGACTAAACAAATACATCAAGGCACAGAAGTTCCGGATGGTCACCCTCCAGCACGTGCTGGGACAGCTGGAGGAGAGCAATTTCCTGTCGTCGTTGGACTTGGTGGATGCTTACTTCCACATCCCTATTCTAAAGAGGCACCGAAAGTTCCTCAGGTTCGTGGTCAAAGGGCGGCACTACCAGTTCAAGGCCCTCCCGTTCGGATTAAAATCGGCGCCCAGGTTGTTCACCAAGTGCCTAGCACCGGTGGCGGCGCGGCTGCGCCTGCAGGGGATCCACGTCTATCCCTACCTGGACGACTGGCTCATACGGGCAAGGACAAGGGAGCTCGCCGTGGAACACACTGCGAAGTCCGTCCAGCTGCTCACGGACCTGGGGTTCTCCATCAACTTTCCGAAATCCCACCTGGTCCCGTCGCAAGTCGCCCTGTTTCTGGGAGCACAGCTTGACACAGTGGCGCGGCGGGCCTCTCCGTCGGAGGAAAGGATAAGGACCATCCTAGGAAAGGTGCAACATCTACTGGCCACAGACGTGGCCAGAGTGAGGTCTATCAAGTACCTCCTCGGAATGATGTCCTCCTGCATTTATCTGGTGCCCCACTGCAGACTTCGGATGCGGCCCTTGCAAGAATTCCTCGACGCCCACTGGATCCAGACGACTGGCAGCTTCGAGGACAGGGTCCGAGCTCATCTGGCAGCAGGAACAGGTTTCATAGCCCCGGCCCACCAGGTGACGGTGATGCGGATGCCTCCCTGGAAGGTTGGGGAGCGCACACCGGGGGCCTCCACGCGTGAGGCCTTTGGTGCTCAGAGGAGAAGACTCTCCACATCAACATCTTGGAGCTCCGCGCAATGTTCTGGGCCCTCAGGTCCTTCCTTCCGTCCCTCAAGGGCAAGTTGGTGAGGATCTTCACCGACAACACCACCACGATGTTTTACATTCAGAAGCAGGGCGGAACCAGATCCCCTGCCCTGTCCAAGGAATCCCAGGATCTGTGGCATTGGGCCGTCGCCCAAGGGATGTTTCTGGTACCCTTTCATCTGGCAGGGATAAAAAACACCATCGCCGACTCACTCAGCAGGGAGCTGCGCTCATGCCACGAGTAGGAACTGTGCCAGGATCAAGTGGACCGACTCTTCCGACGATGGGGCGAACCTCAGATCGATCTCTTCGCGACGGCGACGAACTCCAAGTGCCGGAGGTTCGCCAGCAGGTTTCCCCAACCGAGGAGCATGGCCGATGCTTTCTCGTTCCCTTGGGACGGCCTGTTCCTTTATGCATTCCCGCCGTTGCTACTCCGGCTCGTCAACCAGCTCAAGAGGTCCCGGTGCAGGATGATCCTCGTCGCACCGGCGTAGCCGAAGCAGATCTGGTTCCCGGACCTTCTGGACTTGTCAGCGTCCTCACCAGTCAAGCTGCCGACGGACGCGGATCTTCTCTCCAGAGAAGGAGGCGCCATTCTTCATCACGAACCAGAGTCGCTGAACTTGCAGGCCTGGCTCCTGCAGCACTAGAGTTTGGAGGATACGACATCCCGGCCGACTGCAGAGAGGATCTTGCAAAGGCCAGGGCATCCTCAACTCTCAAGTGCTACGGACACAAATGGAAGAGGTTCTATGTCTGGTGCCGGGCATAGAAGATTAACCCTCTGCGGATTACGGCCCCTCAAGTATTGCCGTACCTATTGTCTTTGGCCAAGACTGGCCTATCTCACGCTTCCATCAAGGTACATCTGGCTGCCGTCTCACGTTACACCAGAACTACAGGACGGAAGTCCTTGTGGACTCATCGTCTGGTGAAGGAATTTATGAAAGGACTGTTCCGATCATTCCCGCCGGTGAAGGCCCCTCCCCCGTCGTGGGAGCTCAACGTGGTGCTAACTAGGCTTATGGGGGCCCCATTCGAGCCTATGCATTCAGTGCCGTTGAAGTTTCTGTTGTGGAAGACAGCATTCCTCGTGGCCATCACCTCTGCACGACGAGTGGGAGAGATCCAGGCCCTGTCTTGCAAGCCTCCATACTTGACTTTTCACGACACAAGGGTGGTGCTGAGGACGCACCCCTCTTTCATGCCCAAGGTGCCGTCGGACTCCCACCTCAACGAGCCCTTGGTGTTGCCAGTTTTCTTCCCGTCGCCTTCGTCGCCGGCTGAGAGGACTCTGCACTCGCTGGATGTAGCTAGAGCGCTGAAGTTCTACGTGGACCGCACAAAGAGTTTTCGGAAGACATCACAGCTGTTTGTGAACTTTGGACCTGTGAATCAAGGGAAGGCTCTCTCGAATTCCATTTCCAGATGGCTCTCAGGCTGCATCATGCACTGTCACCGGTTGGCAAACCGACCGTTGCCAGGCCGTCCGAGGGCCCATTCGACCAGAGCGATCGCTGCTACTACGGCGTTCCTGTCTGGTGTGCCCCTGCTCGACATCTACAGGGCTGCTACGTGGAGGTCGACGCACACCTTCACGAGATTCTACTGCGTCGACCGGGATTCCAGGGAGGAGTCCAGAGTCGGCCAGGCAGTGCTGCGCAACCTGTTCACCTAAGGTGAGCCTGGTGAGGAGGTAAGAGTTGCTTAATGTTGAGTTGTTGTATTGCTTGATATTGAGCCTTGTGCCACCTCCCGTGGTTGTGCATGTGTATACTGCTATGTATTCTTATATTCATGAGCATGTGAATCCATGCCAGACCCCATGCTGGAGAAGGAACAATTTACTTACCTGTAACTGTTGTTCTCCAGCATGGGTCTGGCATGGATTCACATGCGAACCCTCCCGCCTACCCCTCTGCGGCTCTTCACTTGGTCATACTGCCACTTCACGTGCTACCAAATCTGAGGATGGCTGCCAGGGGCGGGGCTTAGGGAGAGGGCAGTCATTGGCTGGGGGCAGTATGACCCAGAGACCAGTGATTGGTTACTACTGAGAAAGACAGATCAGAAACGAAACTGATACTGATTTTTTCTATACCGAGGATTCCCGGCCTGACGACGGGGAATATTCATGAGCATGTGAATCCATGCCAGACCCATGCTGGAGAACAACAGTTACAGGTAAGTAACTTGTTCCTTATGCCGAACATCAGAGAGTCTCGCTAAGATTGTTTCAGCAGCTAAACATAAAGACAAGTCTACGGTTAAGTCAAAAGATGAGTCAAAAGGCCCAGAGGGGTGGAAAGACTACTCTGAGAGTCCTCTATCTTTATCTAAGACTCTGGTGAGAATTCTTGACGTTCTAGGGAGGGGATCATCAGGTAGAGCCCATTCCTCTTCTAGACTCCTCGGGCTCCTCCTCATGGACCAGAGGGGTTTGAAGGTTGCATGAATAGCCTGGAAAGGTTTGAAGACTTTTCTGAAAGATTTGCTCCTAAGAGGCCTCATGAATAGAGCCCTTATACTCCAGTGGCTAAGTTCCAGAGGACTTCTGACGTCATGAAGAAAAGGTTTTTGACCTTACTAAAGGAGTTCCTATTGACCCATACCTACCTACAGGATGATGCTGATCCTGCTGATGATCCCACTGATCACACCCAGGGATGGGGGCGGGGGGGCGCCCAGCCGGTAGCACCACCTTGGCTGTCCCCTACCATACCCCGGTCCCTGACACCTTATATAGGGACTCGCCCCCATCCCCACCATTACGTCAGGCATTACCTGTTGATGACCAAATGGCGTTTAACGCCATCTTAAAGAAGGTAGCTGAACACTTCCAAATCGCCACGCAGGAGGCAGTGCCAGATTCGGATTTTGCTGAAGACATTTTAAAGGAGAAGCCTCCTTCCAGTCGAGCTATCCCATTACTTAATTCTATTAAGACAAATTGCTCCTTCGTCATTAACGCCCTCCCAAACCAGGGCTGTTAAGCCATGGGTGGAAAGGCTGTTTTGCCCGTCCCTTTACATTAAGGGGCATGCCACCCCGGATTGTCTGGCGGTCGCGACAACCAGGAAGAGGGCAGGTGTCCCCTTGTCCACAGGCGAGGCACCGCCTGACAAAGAATGTAAGAATTGTACGCTCTGGGAAAGAGATTCACTAGTGTGGCAGCATACTCCACCCATGTAGGCAACGACACTACGCTGTTGGCCAGCTACTCTGATGTTCAATGGAACCTGCTGCAGGAGGGCCTGAAAGAGATCCTTTAACCTGTGCGTACTCGCCTGCTTACAATTGTATCCGAGGGTAAGCAGGTGAACCACAACATTGCTGCGGAAACAGCGGGAAGGACTTTAGCCCAGGGTACCCTGCTAAAACGTCACGCCTGGTTGAAGAACGACGGGTTCAAGCCAGAGACTCGGGTGTCATGAATCTACAAGCCGGTGGAGGACTCCAACCTGTTCGGCAAGGCCGTTGATGAGGCGCTAGAAGCAGCAGAAAAGGAGCACAAGACTCTTAAGATTTTGAACCATATTACTAAAAAATAATTCAACTAAGAGGAGGAGGTTCTCGCCACTCCTTTCGTGGGCAGTCCTACTCTCACTCCCCTCCCAACCAATATGGTTCTGTTAGCAATTGGTCCTCAGGACAGGGGTCTGTCTCCTCTACCCCGTACCCACCTAGAGGACAATGTCATGGGAAGGGAAGGGGTCGTAATTCCACCCCCAGAGGCTCCCCGGCCTGCAGTCAGAAATGACTTTCAGATCAGTGTCTCCTCCCATGCCTCCACGTTCGGGGGACGTACAACATAATTCCTGCTCGCATGGGAGGGGATTACAACAGCCCAGTGGGTGCTCAAGACCGTCACCCACGGTTACTGCAGAGTTCAGCTGACCACCTGGATTAAGACCACCGAGACCAAGACGCCTAATTTTGTCTGGTATTAATATAACGCTCTATATATCTTTAATGTGACCTCAAAGCACTGGTAGGTTGAACCCCCTCGGGGACCGTAGTCTTAGTCAGTTGAGCGAATAAGGTGTCGTAGGGTGCTTGGGTGCATCAGTTATGTGTGCAGCAGGTGTAATTGCCCGATTGTAGCTGCATCCTAGCATTTAGGTGTGGTGTTATTGATATCAGTTAAATGTGTGCAATCTGGCAGGTGGACACCAAGACTGGGGTTAGGCTGTGTTTGGCCTGTAGGACTCTTCTGTGTGCAGCTAGGCCAGTTTAGTGTTTGTATGTGAGCAGCTAGGCTGAATTTGATCGAGGGGGGTATAGCTGTACACTGAGTGATGGTGTAGAGTACAGAGCAAGCATAGTGATACAAGGCACAAAATAAACAGTGTGACAGTCATTTGCTATGCAATTCTGTAGGTTTGCTAATCAAATGGACACTTGTGTAGCAAAGTTTGCTATTTAAGTTTAAGCCCTCTTCAATGAACGCACAGCTCATCCTTAATTTTTCTCTTGCCCATGATGTTCTCTTCAAAAGCTGAAGACTAATTGGCCAAGAGCACACCTTAATTAACAAATAGTAGACAATTTAAGGTAATTAGTGGGGTGTGGGGGAGAGCATCAACCCTGACACTGGGTTGGATCAAACTATGTGAGAACAACGGGTGACCACAAATTTGTTGAACACTCCCGTCCCCTGCACACCCTAATGTTGCAAAAACAACCAAAAACTCATATGTTTCTAAAAAATAAACCTTTATAAATTTTGTAAATTGATGAGCATGTCATCAATGAATGTTTTTTGTCCCACCAACAAAAGGGGAGGGAAAAAAGGTTTCTTAGTAAGTACAAACACTTCCACATAATACTTATGTAACATTAAACAAAATGTTATCTTTTTGACAAATTATAGTCCATCAAACCAATCCCTCAAATTTCATAAAGCTAATTCAATTATTGTATATCACAGGTAGACATTTGTACTGTACATATTCTCATGGACCAACTTTCTCGATGGTATAAATTGTTGTCAATGTTACGTAGTACAGAACTCGCGTTTCGGGGAATATGTCTCCCCTTCTTCAGAAGCTATCTACCGGAGTTTTTCATCTCTGTGTATCTACATAAAATTAGGCAGATAACTGATCAAACTAGGTGGAATATTGTAGTTTGTGGTGATCTATCTGCCTGCTACGCAATCCACTCTGCTTAGTCTTTCTTACTGATTACAAAATGAATACATAAAGCGAACTAGATGCTTACGCAAAAAATGATCAACAGTTCCGTCCAGTCTCTACATCTACGGATCTACTGCAATACCAAACACTGTAGTTGGCCTGCCGAGTACACTTTGCTTTATGATTGTATTATATATTACTACCTGCAGGAGACAGCTGGCCAAACTGTTTTCAGAGCCTTTTTTCATATATATTAGTGTCCATTCATGCAGCTAACCTTTTTACATTTTACAGACACTAATCTATGGCTAACAAGTCTTTTTGCCCACTTGCATAGTCAAGTAGATTTTTATAAAGGGCGAGTAGCATTTGCAAGAGATGTCTGAAACTTTTATTTAACATTTACTTTGCAGAAAAATGTCAAAGTTTCACTGTGGATGGCTGGCCTCTGGGTGGCAGCAGTGTGACAAAGTTGGTTTGTAGGGACTCGCACCATTTTAAAGAAATCACATTTTAAATGTGTTGTCCTCCGTTGCTATGGGTCGAGTGCATTTCTCTTAGGTTGAATAGGTAAACTAAGTTACCCGACCTGCAGGTCTCGTTGAAGTTTAAATGCCTGACTCCTCTCACTAATGTCTTATTTCAGCAGTACGCAAAACTGCTGTATGGTTGCTCATTTCATGTCTTGGGCACAAATAACTTCTGGTGACATTAACATTAGTACAAAATTGCTAATCAAATCAGCCAGTTTGCTAATAAAAAATAATTTAATTAGCAAACTCTGCTAATCAATTTTTTAAAACTGATTCATGCCTTGTGAAATGGGGGTGAGAGAGTGGTTTGTTAAGACGCTATGTTTAAAACATGGTTAAGTGGCTTACAGAACTATCTCAGGGAGTTCTTTCTAGCTGTGAGTCGAGCGAGTGAGAGCAATTTTAATTGAGAAGCGCATGCCAGTGAGTCAGTGTTAACTCGGTGGTACTTCAATATGGGAGTTAAAGTTGTTTTCTAGAAGTGAATCAATCTAACAAGAAAAATTCCTAAGCGTGTTGATAATGACAGTATCATCCGTGTGTATCCTCTAGATTTGAATCAATGTAACAAGACCAATGGAAAAAGTTAGTGTGCGACAGACTAGTGATGCAGCAGCAGTTAGCCAACACAGTGCGCATGTCGTCCCCTCATGCTTGACGACTACATGTATAGGCATTGCTTACGGAGGTTGCCGGTATTAAAAGCTTGTAAAGTGCATACAGTATTATAGACGTACGCCCAATCTTACCGGAGCTATTCCTGCATATCACTGACCTTTTATAGTAACTGTGCATGACTGTCAATGTGACTGATTATTTACTCTTGCCCTACGATTACGTATACATGTACTGCTTATCTTTGTTATCCTTATTAAGAGTGCTTTTAAATGTTTAAATTAATGTAGGCAGGCGCCTAAACTTCATTGGAGCTATTCCTGCCCGTCTGTGACCTATTGCATGCAACTGTGCATGATTGTCTATGGTAGTCATCACTAACGCCATAGCATTACTACATGTAACGCTCTGATAAATGTCCAATTACATCCAGGGAAGTCACATCTATGCCGCTAACCAGATCTAAAACATACTCCCTTTTTTTTTGTATTGCCACACTGAAACCTCACTTGTGGACCAAGTTCCCACTATAGCCTACACATTATTATGCAGTGGAATCACTGGACACATCGATCACTTGCCTTGCTACTTATTACTACCTTAAGTGGAGGCACGCCCTGAACGCTAGTGCCCCCGTGTTGCCCTCTCACATGACTTACCTGCAAAACACACAACATAATCTTACCCGCCTCCTTCTCATTCACTGCCTTGCCTATCTATCCATCTTACGCTGCCACGCCTTATCTTCTCCTTAAATCATGCGCCCCTACATCACAAAGCTCTCCTACACCATGCCCAGTTTTATCCCCTACCTGAACGCTCCAGCCCTTTGGTTGGAACATTTTGCAACAAAACCGAAGCCTAACCAGCGTTGTGCTCTCCACCTCAGAAACCTTATGCTAGGTTCTAGATTTATCCACAAAACCTATCACCCTCACTCTCCCACCATTACCAAACCCTCTACTCCCAGGATAACATCACAACTCCCCCCGATCTTGTAGGCACCATCGACTCTAAAAAATACCCTGGCTCCCCATGTCAAGAGTCCTATTAATTCCAAAGAGACACTGATCAAAGGTGCACTTAGTAATGCAAGATCTATCTTGGCACATGCACTAAATATTGCTGCCTTTATTGTAACCGAAGTCCTTGACTTTTTAGGCATCACTGAAGCTTGGTTGCATGCTGCAGCTGGATCTTCACTATCCCTGGCAGTCCCAGACAACTACTCTATCATCAGATGCGATAGGAACACCAACCAATCTAAGGGTGGAGGCGTAGCCTACATCTTCAAAAGCTCCCTCGAACTCAGACCTATTCCTAATCACTATATCCCATCTGCCGAACTACGACCAGTTAAAATGACGATATCATCCAATCAAACCGCTACTATGCATCTTATCTATCGCCCACCAGGACCCATTTCTACCTTTACGGATGACATCTCATCTGTCCTTGAAGCGAACACCAAGCCGAATTCCCAAATCTTATTACTTGGGGACCTCAATATTGGCTACCAAGACCCCAATGACCCTAAAGCCTTAGACCTTGCCAACACACTAACTGACTTAGGCTTCACGCACCACATATAGGAACCCACACACATCAAAGGTAGAACCCTTGATTGGCTCGCTGACCTGAACTGTACAGTTAATAATCTATCTGTCACACCATGCATATGGTCTGACCACCACAAGATAACCTTCACTATCAAATCTGACTACCAAAAATCTAAACAAAATATCACCCCATCACCAAACCCGCAACAAAGATCACCACAAAGGAAAACGGGTCCCACTTATCCTTCCCCTCCTCAACGCCTCGGTATCCCACTCCGACCCCACAAGCCTACTTGATACCTACAATAAAACTGTCCTGAAAGTTCTAAACACCATAGCACTGTTGAAACTGCGTAAACCTAAACATTGCGCTCATCTCAACTCGTAGTTCACACCACACCTGAGACCTACTTAAAGCTAAAAGAATTGCAGACACCGTCTGGAAAAGCCTCCCCACAGATGTCAATAAAAGCTCCCTGATTATTGCCTCATCTAACTACAAAGAGGCGAGGCATTCCGATCAGCAAAAAAGACACCTACAATAAACGTATCCTGCAGGCAGAATCCAACACTAAAGAGCGCTTCAAAATTCTTAAAGAACTTGAATCTCCTATTGCCCCCATCGACAACTGCAATTCAGACACCACTTGGTGCTCCAACATCCAAAAAGCGCTACTCAATAAAACATCCACACTACAAATCAAGATTAATACCAAAAAATGTAGCCTTCTATTCAACTCTCTACCAACCATATGTCACCTGCACCTGCCCTCAAACCATTCAGCTTCTCTTCCCTGTCCATTGCGGAAGCGGAAAACATCATTAAAAACTTAAACCCTCTAACTGTCAAGGTGACTCGTGCCCTGCCCCTCTCATCAAAGAGGCTGCACATGAACTAGCCCCCTTCATCACCACCTTTATTAATGCCTCCTTTAAATCTGCCACAGTGCCTGACAATTTGAAGGACGCTTGGGTCAGCCCTTTAATAAAAAAACACTATCTTGACCCAAGTAACCCATCCAACTACAGACGTATTACTACGGTGCCCTTTCTTCTAAAAATCTAGGACTGTGCTGCATATCTACAAATTCAGAATGATCTAGAAACCAATAAACTCCTTGGTCTCCGTCAATCAGGCTTTCGACCCAAGCACGGAACAGAAACTGCTCTCATCGACCTAAAAACGCAAAACTGAAGACTTAAAAGACCAAGGTAAACTAGCACTCATACTGCTCGACTTATCGGCAGCATTCGATTTTGGTCAACCACCAAATCTTATGCCAACATGTCAAAACTGCAGCCCACTTCTCTTACGAAGCCACAGACTGGATCAGATCCTTTTTGGCAAACGGAACTATGAGGGTCTTCTCTCCTTCTGCTGAACCCTCCCCAGTCCCGTGCTGAGTCCCGCAAGGGTCCTGTGTCTCCCCTACACTCTACACTGTATTCACAAAGCCAATTTTTGATATTCTTGACTATCTGGTTGTCACCTACACCAACTATGTGGATGATACCCAGATACTCATCCCTACCACTGGTGACTATGCGACTGACTCGAAAACACAATCATACAGGCTTGGATGGCTCACCATGGGCTGTGTTTTAAATGAAGAAAAAACTGAGCTGCTCATTCTATGATCCAATCATAGACTCAATAAATTGGACCCGGCCTTCAAATCTTTTGATATTGATGGCAACAATATCAAGGTTTCCAACAATACAAAAACCGTAGCCATATACCTTGATTCCACCTTGTCCTTTACAAGACAAACTAATGCTGTGGTCTCATCAGCCTACACATGCAAACTCATCACTGCCTGTAGACCCTTCCTTACCTCTGCCAACTGCATTATACTGTCTAGAAAACACATCATGGCTAAAATTGATTACTGTAATGCCTTGTATTTAGGGACTAGTCAAAGGCACATCAGCTAGCACTTAGCCACAAGTGCCATGTTAACCTTGCCCTTGACTACCTAGCTAACAGATTTATCCCCCATACTACCACCGCCCGGTCAGATCTGCCCAAGCTCACTCCTTGTCAACGCCTAGATTCAAGCTGCAGAAAGCTGGGGCGTCTAGCTTCCCCGTCCTTGCTAATAAACTTTGGAACACCCTCCCCAATTCACTCCGAGCTGAACCCTCATCACTCCTTCAAGAGTAAAACTTGGCTTTACGAGCAGGATCTTGCCGATACCCGCTCTGCATAAGTAACGCCAATGGACATAATGCCTGACCGGTGCCCCTCTAATCTGACCTAGTCTGGCACTAGATCTACTTCTTTGCATATTTATTACATTCCTGCAAACTCGGCTGCAATCCCCCTGCACACACTGCCTAGCTGCATGCACTTCTGCTCCCAATGTTTTATTTCTTACCCCTCTTTTGTACTGAGATGCACCTGTGATTTATTGTAAACTACTAGTATTATTCTCACTTTGTCAACTTTTGATGTTGTTATATATAACGGATGTACTCTTAAGATATGTGCCCAGATGCCCCTGGGCCAGGTGCGCAATACAAATAAACAATTTACAAATATAGTATGTACACTGTGGGCACATTCTAGGTTTGGTTCAATGCTATGCTAACAGTTTCTAAGTGTTGGGCAATGCACATTTCGAATTCTACCTTCGACATAGACTAGTAAACTCCGTTCTATCACGGTGGGCACGTTCTAGGTTCGAGGTTTGAGTCATGTGGGTTGATGTGAGTCAGTATTCGCAGTTCTATCTAAATGTGGCAAAGGTTAACTTTTACAATCCTGCCTAGTTAATGTTCAAGGATAACACCAGAACACCTGAGGATCCTGCTGCAAGAGGTGGAGATCCTGCAGGAAAAGGGCGCTATCGAAGTCGTACCTCTTCTACAGGTAAACAAGGTATTTATTCAGTGTATTTCCTTGTACCCAAAAAGATCATCACCATGCGCCCTGTACAAGAGGTGCGCTCCGCAAACAAATTTACGAAACCTCAGAGGTTTCGTATGGTAACGCTGAAAGAGGTAATTCCTCTCTGCTGACACAGGGGGATTACATGGCAACATTGGACATGAAAGATGCATACTTTCATATTTCAATGTTGCCGGAGCACAGAAAATACCTCCTATTCATGATACAAGACAAGCACTATCAGTTCAAAGTAGTACCCTTCGGCATAGCCTCTGCACCAAGGGTATTTGCAAAGGTACTGGCAGTGGCAGCAGCACACCTGCGCAGGCAGTCCATTCCAGTTTATTCTTACCTCAATGACTAGCTCATAACGGGGGGGGGGGAACTCCTACGAAAAAATGTCTGTTAAATACCCAAAGAACTATAGATCTTTTATTCAGTCTGGGATTCTCCATCAACGAGAAGAAATCCAGCCTAGACACCAGTCAGCTCAAGCAGTTCCTAGGGGCTCTAATTCGAACAAAGGACGGCCTTGTCTTCCACTCAAACGAGAGGGTCCAAAACATGCTGCTTCATATCCCTCAATATGTAGTCAGTCGAAAGGCGACGGCACGCAAAGCTATGCGACTGTTGGGGATGATGGTGTCATGCATTTATTTGGTTCCTCGTGCGTGCTTGCGCATGCGTCCAATGCAGGAGTGGCACAACAGCCAGTGGTGTCAGGCCAGCTGACAATGGGACGATCTAGTGATTGTCTCGCCAGCCCTCGTTCTCTCGCTACGGTGGTGGTCGAGGGAGAACCACTTGAAGGGAGAATCCTTCACAACCCCCACAGTGGAGGCCACTTTAACTACAGGCGCATCTCTCACAGGGTGGGGAACTTGAACAGACAGTGCACAGAGTTTGGTCATCAGGCATGGCATCCAACTACATAAACCTGTTGGAATTGTTAGCAGTGTTCAAAGCACTGAAAGCTTTCCAGACACAACTGCAGGGAAAGACGGTCCTGATCCTCACAGACAACATCAGGGCCATGTATTATCTGAACAAGCAAGGGGTCGCTCACTCTCCAGGGCTGTCCAAACTGTCCCACAACATTTGGAAGTGGGCTCTCAAACACATATTCCTGTTGTCACAACATGTTCCAGGGGAACTCATTCTTCTGGCAGACGTACTCGGCAGAGATTTCCCACCACCCATGGAGTACAAATGGTGGTTACACAAAGACATCGTCTCCTTCGTTTTCGCAGAATGGGGCTTCCCAGAGATCGACTTGTTCGCAATTCTGGAGAACGCTACATGCCAAGATTACACCTCCAGGTACCCCCAGAACTGTTACGAGGGGAACAGAATCTGGATAACATGGTGAGGGAAATTTGTTTACACTCCCCTATTCCTCTACTCAACAAGATGGTACACAAGATACACCAGGAACCAGTCCGTGATCTTGGTGGCCCCCATGTGGGCCCGCCAACCCTGGTTCGCTCATCTGATGGAGATGTCCTTATGTCTCTATCTCCTCCAATGAAACTGACTTGCCCGTACAACATGTTGTCGCAAGACAAATGGGAGACGCTTCACCCATGCCCGCAAACACTGAACTTAGTGGCCTGGCTCCTGAGGTCATAGTTCAGGCACCTGCAACTCCCTCAAAGATGTATGGACCTACTCGGAGAGGCAAGGAAACCCAACACACGATATTGCTATTCCAGTAAGTGGAAGCATTTTGTCATCTGGTGCAACTCTAAGAGCATCAAACCCATTGACTGCTCTCCTACCCATATTGTTTTGTACCAGACTCATTTACTTGACTCGGGCCTGGTCTTTAACTCTCTAAAAGTTCACTTAGCTGCTCCTTCAGCCTACACTACATCACAACAAAAGGTGTCAGGGTGGAAGATACCAGTTATTAAGGCTTTCATGGAGGGAGTAAAGAGAATGTGCTCTCCCATTTCTAACCCAGCTCCAGGATGGGCCCCTAACGTGATGTTGACTAGAGTTATGGGGTCTCATTTCGAGCCCATGCATAAATCAAGTCTCAAAGATCTTACCTACAAAACTGCCTTTTTAATAGCCATTACTATACATAGTCGGTAAACTACAAGCGCTCTCAGTTCTAGACCCCTTTGTTACAGTTCAGAGCTAAGGTGGTGCTGCGCACTCACCCTAGGTTTGCGCCTAAATTCATTTAAAAGTTCCATGTGAACTAATCCATAGAACTCCAACATTTTTTTCAGAATCCCTCAAACATGGGAGAAAGAAACCTGCACACACTGGATGCAGGCAGAGCAGTTATGTTTTACATGGAAAGAACTCGACCACTAAGAGACAAATCAGTTTTTCGTTTCAGTGGCAGCAGGGGCGAGAAGGAGATCCGTTCTCCAAATCTACGATATTTAGGTGGATTGTCAAATGCATCACACTCTGTTACACTCTTGCTAAGAGAACTGCCCTTCAAGCCTAGAGCGCATTCTACTCGAGGCACTGGGGCTTCCATAGCATTCATTGCAAATGTTCCCCTAGGGTCCATTTGCAAAGCGGCAACCTGGAGTTCTGTACACACCTTTACAAAACACTATTGCCTAGACACTCATTTAGGTCTGCTCAGGTGGGACAAGCAGTACTAAGACATGTTTTCACTACTGTTCCTTCTCACAACCCACCTCCAACTCCGTACTGCTCGCTAGTCTATGCACAGCATGTGATTCTAAGCAGATTAACAACCATTATAAGACATGCGTTACTTACCGTAAAAGCATTTCTGATGATTGTATTTGCTTAGATTCACATGCACTCACCCTTCCTCCCCGCTCGGATGGAATGAACATGGACGTTCTTACTACTTTCTCTCTTTTCTGTGCTCACTCACGATAATCATAGGCTCCCTCAGGGCAGAAAAAAATGTGAATCTAAGCAGATGCAATCATCAGAAATGCTTTTATGGTAAGTAAAGCTTGTCCTCAAATCTTATCCTACCGCAACAGTGGCCTCGTCTGGGCACTTGCTGTCGGACTGAGATACTGATAACATTATTCAAGGGGGCGTGTGAAGTGATCTCCTCCTTCCATCTCCCCCTCCTGTGCTAACCATCCCCTCTCTCATTGAGATTGGTTGCCTGGTCCCACAAGAGTCCAATAGCGGCCTGGCCTTTCTGCCCAATCGTCCCTAGAAGACACCCAGCACCACCACCCCCCACCCCCGCAGAGCCAGCGTGTGTTTGACCACCACCCTGCACTTACCTGTTGGGTGGTAGACCTTCCTCTTCACCTGGGATGTCTCCGCCCATGCATGGCTCACTAACGGGCACCTCTGGCACTTCTTCCCCTAGGAAACCTAATAGCACTTACTCCCACCCAACACCCTTTTTTCCCCTTTTCTTTTCACTGTATGTGCACACGCTGAATGTCACAAGGCTTAGTAAGATTGCTGTTCTTTCTATTAATTCATCGTCAATTTCATTATTTGCTCCCTTGTGGCGCTTTGAAAAACTGTCTTGTATAAGTGCCTTATAAATATCCAATAAATGAATCCATAAATCAAAGGAATCCACCCAGTCACAGAAAGTCCTGATGAATTTTACACTGATTCAGATCATGGATGATCTTGTAATTAATATTTCCAGTTTACCGCTCCACTAGGCTCCTTGTTTTCAGGGCATGGCTGTGCCATAGCTTCAGCAATCACAGCGTTCATGCTTTTCGACAGGCATTGCAGCGCTTCCCTGAAGACTGATGGGATTTGGACGGAGTTACCAGGTTGACTAGGGCCAGTAACTTTGTCAAACATGCCAACAAGATTCTTCTGAATGGTGACTGCTTCTGGACATCCACGGCAACACCCTCTCTTTCTCTCCTTAGTCCGAGCTCTTTTTGCAAAGATGTTGTCTTCTCGGGGCACTCCTTGCCATAATCTCCAGCACACAGTTGTTGGCCGTGACTACACATGTAGGAGAAACTCTTTCAACCACATACACTTCTCGTGGGGCCCAGAGGCACGGGTCAGAGAGGCACAGCGGCACGGGACCTTAGAGGAGCGGTACACAGCACAGTGAGCCGAGCTGACCGCTTCCAGGTTAGAGCAAGGGACCTAGAAGCCTGACGGCCGTGCTCGCTCAGACTGTCGAGCTGCACTGCAGCCGCTCCAGCAACTGCTTCCGACGGATTACCTTTGCATACCTTTGTCCGAAACGTTATTTTTTTCCTTGATGCTCATACCCAGACTAAATCTACACCCAAGGAAGGTCTCCACCCCTGCATCTGAGTTTTTGACTTTTATTTGTTTATAGAGCCGACCTAGCTCAAAAGCACCATACACTGTGTAAAATCCAGCTGAGGCCCTGCTGTTTTTGGACCGCCTGAGGTTAAAAAACATGGATGTAGTTGTGCAGGAGGCATTAATGGAAGACACATTTTAACTGTTTTGCAGAAATTGAGAATGGTGGGGGCATTCTGATTTTCAATGGGTTAGAGCTCCGCAAGATGAGGGCGTGGCAGGAGGACTGTTTGCGTATCTTGTCTTTGCTAGCTAGATTTTACTCCAAACCTTTGTTGGATTTTCTACTAGAAACTAGCCGCCAGGTATGTAGTTGGTGTTCATGTCTGCTTTGTAGATGATTCAAGCAATTTTAAAAGTGATTCTTGTGGAGTGCATGAGCCAGTGAAGCTAGTCCAGGGATTAGGAGAGGGCGGGGGGGGGGGTAGGAAAGGGGTTGAATTTGAAATTTGAGTGTGCCTGTAATGAGGAAAGCTGTGACGCGGTGAACAGCCTTGAGAAGCTAGCTGCGTGGCTTGCAGCCAGGTTAATGGGGCACTTCTCACAATCTATGTGGGAGATCACAAGAGCATGAACCACAATCAGGAAGTCGTATGGAGGGATGAAGGATTTGATTTTGCAGAGTGTATTTGTAGCCCATACTTTTAGGACTTCTTGGCTATGTGCGTTTTGAAGGAGACTCTGTTGACAATGAAGCATATGGATTCTTCCGAGTCTTAACAGCAGTGGAGTTGATCATTCCAGTTGCATATCCACGAGTCACTTTTGGACGTGCTTTTTTGTAGGGGGACAGATGAGAATACATTTGGTTGCATGGTTAGCTTTTGACTTCCATATTTGGAAGGTGGCCTGTACTCAGACGGGAGATGTCTTGGGGACATATGACCTGTACAAGCTGGGTGTAGTTGACTTATTGATGGGCTTTTTCAGATTGTTAACAATAATTCCCAGAGGTCCCACATAGAGGTTAAACCTGATTCTGGGGAGGATTGGACCCGACCTGTGACTGGAGTCATTTGTATATGAATGGACCCATCTGTTCACTAGGTGTCTGCAAACCATTTGAGATTGGTATCTGGGTAGTCCACCCTGTTGGCAAGGAAGGGGAGGAGTGTCTGTGTTGAATGCAGCCGAGGGCTCTGTCTAGGAGTCCTAAGTGCTCATTGTCAATGAATTGCAATGAGTCTTCCACTACATGGATGATGGCAGTCTCGTTGCTGCATTTGGGGCCGAAGACAGACTAGTTGTTGCGGAATAGGCAAAGTTGTTCAATTTTAGCCAATAGTTGTGTTGCAACAACTTTGAGTTTCCAAATGGGAGGCGTGTGATGTGTGTAGGTGGCTATATCCTCCGGGTTGAATGTGGACTTCTTTAAGAGGGGTTATGAGGTCTGTCTTGAGCGTGTCTGGGAATGAGCCCTCGAGTTCACAATGCCGAAAAGTGCTTGGAGTGCTGGGCCAGTGAACTGTCATCAGGGAGGCTGGAATGACATCTGTGCAAGTGGTAGGTTTGAAGGAGAGTATTTTCGAGTGATTCTTGGGGCAGAAGGGTGTGACATTTGTCCAGAGGGGCAGTGTGAAGGAATGGATGGAAAGCGCACTCCTTCCTCCTTCCCACGGTTTCGGCGTACTCTTCTCACTGCTAAAATATGTAGTCACTCCCCATTAGACTGCCCAAAAGATCTAGCTTATGAATCCGACTCCAAACCTCTTGTTGCTATCTGCACTCTTTGGAAAGAGATTCATTTTGCAGATTATCCTCAAATGACAACAGAATATAAAATAGAAGCAGATGAACTACTGCTTAAATTTTCTCCTTAATCCTTTTGAAAGAGGCATCCATAGCTAGGGCCAAACCCGAGGAGGAGGAGGGGGCAAGGGGGGGGGGGGGGGGCAGAACCAATATTTTTACTTTGGGGTCTCGGAATGAAAAGGTTTGAACACTACTGCCATACAGTGAAGTGCTACAGGGAAACCTTTTCCTGTTGGTAACCTTTGTTACTGTCTTCATGGTCCAAGACTAGATGTTGGCAGAAGATAGAATTATACTATGCATTTCGTTTTTTTCTCACGTGCACTTTTGCATTTTCCCTGCATAATGCATTTTTGAGTGACATACCCAAAATGGCCATACCTCATGTTTTTGCTCTGTTCTTTGGCCGCCTTCTTAGTCTCTCTGGTCAGGAAATGATATAGATTTATATAGTGTGGCAATCGCTGCACTATAGTTGAGGTGAGTCCCATAGGAAATCAAAAAAATGAATTGCTAATAAATGTTGATTTATACAATAAATTTGGCTGACATTCTGTTGACAATTTTGTACACCCGGGACGCCTAGACTGAAAATTTGGGGGGAAAGATTTTTTGCTGGACCGCACCGTGAAAACCACTGGCCGGAATTGGATCAGGTCCGAAATAACTTGTGACTTGTGACTCGCAATGCTTTTCGGGCCCGGGGTTATGGTGTGCAGTTTTTATTTTACTATTTGATGGAGAAGGTGGTGGCCCCTGCTACCAAAATTGGAGATCTCCCCATCTTAACTAGAGATTACAGGGTTTGAAAGATGAGCATCTTTTATACTTTGTCAGCATATTTATTGGAACATTTATCCTCTCAGGTTATTTTTCTGGTGTTCATTACTTATTTTATAAGTCCAATGCTATTTTGTCTTGCACGCTTTCTTCATTGGCAAAATCAGTCTGTGATTAACGTCTTTGAGTGATGGGTTGCAAGTTCTTTAAAATAGGAAGTGGGCAGGAACGAAGGCCGTAGCTAGTGGCTGAGCCCCCCCCTGTCCATAGGCCATGGCTAGTGAGTGTGGTAATGATTTAAAAAATACAGTGGGCACGACCTGAGACCATGCCCACTGGTCATGTCCAAAGGCTCGGCCAAAGGCTATTCGTTTCAATATGTTTATATTGAAGCCTTTCCCCAGGCAAAGCTGTGGTATGAGCATCTGGCCAGTTGTGGAGGATGGCACTGTCTGGTTCTTATCCACACTCTAGCCAATGATGACTGTTGCTGGGCAGATGTGGATCAAGGCTGTCCATGATTGGAATGCTCTTACCGGTTTCAATGATTCAGATCCTTACACTTGGTGGGCTGGGGGAACCGAATTTAGGATAAAAGGAGGACTCATCGTTGGAGCAAGACCAAAGAGCTGTAGCCTGCCGAAGACCCATGGATGACAGTTTAAGACGTCCAGCATTGCCTCCAGGAAAGTCTCGGTAAAGCCCTACTTCTGGATCATTTTTTGAAGACCCTTGTCAGTGCTTCGACCATTGGCCTGGTGGGGCAAACCAGTCCGGACCCCCTGCATGCTGATCCTGCCCCTGGAGCCTTAAGAAGTGTCAATACTAACCTTTTGCCTGGCCAGCTCCATCCATGGCACCTGTTGTGGATCTGTTACGCTCACCTGGTATTCACAGGGGCCCCACACAATACTAGATGGAAGGCTGTGCGCTATCCCGGACCCCTCTCTGGTGGTGGCGTGGTTGTGTGCCAGTTGTTGGGTAGCGCCTATGACAGGCGAATGGAGGGTTAAGATGCTGGGCCTGTGATGGGTGGGCTTCCACTGATCCAAATCCCTTCCCTTGGAGTTATGTCTCACGTTAGTTTTTTTGTGCATTGAGCTCTCCGTCCTGCGTCTCTGTGCAGACGCGTGTGATAGATGCGTGTTAGGGAGAATTCTCTGTTTAGGCTGAATTTCCTAACCTAGTGAGTCCCCCAGCAGCTTTGCTGGATTTTTTGGGTTTATTTTTTTCTCCTGCCAAGAGTGAAACTCTTTTACCCTCACTCTTGGGCATGATTTGAGTGTGTTTCTTTGACTCTAGATGTGTTGAATGGGCTATGGGGTCTTTTACTCCATAGGGCTTCATGTGTTTTTCTGATGTGTTACACAGCACCCTCAGTGCAGTAACACAGGGGTGTCCTAGTGACTCCCCAGTATAGACTCCATACCCTGGGACTGCCTACTGTCTCCCAGGGCATGTAAAGTCACCATTGACTTTACTAGTCTCAAATTCTGAACAGAACCAGTACAAACCATCATATTGTGGACGTACTGGCTGGGGCAATTCGATTGCCCCGGGGTCTGTTAGTCGAGGGGGCACGTCACCGTCGGCTGGTGGCAGTGGATACTTTTTATATTCAACCGCGAATATTTCTCTATGGGATTTTCCCATTGTTCGAGGCTACTATCTTTATTTAATTACGATAGCCTCGAACATACCGCCGGTTTATTTAATTATTATTAATTCTCCGGTTGGTATTTTTTGCCAAAACTCTGTTCTAAAATGGCGTTTGTGTTCTCTTCTGTGACTCCAACCCAAGTCGAGCCCTTTGTTCCACTTTTTGGCGGGCTTCTCCACAGAAGCCCTCCAAAGTGGTGCCACTCTGTCTGGGGTATTTAGGATGGGTGGAGGGGGATTTAGGCACCCTGGACTGAGTTGCCTAGGCAACTTAAGTCGCACTCTACTCTGATTGGCCCAAGTGGCTCACCACTTAGCATGTTTGAGTGACAGATAGGCTGAGTGAATGGGAGTTTTCTGCATAAAAGCAGGGCTTTGGGGACTGGAACTTCAGAAGTCGCCACAGGACCTAAGAATCCGACGAGGGAGAAGCTGAGCCGACCTGCCATGACGACACCACCGGTGGAGCCCTGCTGGACCGTCTCACCACTTTTCCCAACGACAGAGGAGATCTCCGCCGGAGTGTTTTCTTCCTTTGACTGGTGGGGATAACCAGTTTCACCGTCTTTTCGCCTTCCCGACGCATCTCGTGGCCACCTTGCCTGTTCCAAGCACCCCGGCAACCAGAATACCACGTTTTACCACGACCGCAAAATAAAGGGTAATACCTGTAACCGGAAAACTCCACGGCTGGATTCTTCCCTGGCTGTGCAACGACCTTTATCTTTCCTCCAAGTCGAGATCTTCTCTTCCCCTGGACGACGAGACTCGCACCCGCTGCCTGGAACAACTGCCACCGCTGGAGGATCCTTCCCACTTAAGGTACCATGTCCCACCTGGCTTCCATTGCCACCGACTGTACGGGGTAGATTTAGCCCCCGGCTTTCGAACCTGGGTTAGCCTGGGACACCCTGGCTAAACTTTTCTGAGCCTCTCTAAACTCTTTTCGACCTCTCTGCAAGACTTCCTAAGCCTAGTGTAACTGTGTGATCTTGGGCGCATTTGTGCTCTTCTCTCTCTAAGAGTGGGCCCAGCCTATGGACTTTGGCTCACAAGTGACTTTTGCTCTTCTGCCTTGCTAAAAGTGTTCCTAAATCTTAAGAGTGGTGTATCTTCACATATTCCGGCTTGTTCCCTCCCTTCTTCATGAACTTATTGGAGTGCCATCTATAGTTAAGCAAATAAGTGGTGTTAACTAAGACTTATCTGATAAGGAATAAGGGTTGCGTATATTATAATAGTAACTGTGTTTAGAGTGTTTTACAATAAGAGTGCTGGAGTGTTTCAAACAGTGTGTTTTTAAATAAATAATTATATACTTTGATACCAAAGCTCTGGTCAGTGTTTGTTTGTATTACTGTATCTGAGTGCCTATTGTGTATACTTTGCATACTGCCTAACTCTTATTGAAGGAAGTCTGACTGCTCAGCCACAGCTACCAGGTAAATCTGGGTGGTACAGACTGCTATCAAGTGGGTTTACTGCTAACACCTGTAGTCCTAAATCTTTTGCAGTGTTCCCAAAGGGAACTGCACAGGTTTCTGCCTAACAATGCGGGCATTCTGAGGACCTAGCTGCTTCACTGGTCCATGTGCCCTTGTGTCGGGTCCAGACCGGCTGTGACTTCGACTCTGCTTATTGTGTTCAGGTGAGTCTTTCAGTCTCTGTTCTGTCTTTCTTCCTTTCGCTTTCTGGGTCTTCTCGTGTTACTTTTTTCCACTACGCTATTTAATTTCTCTTTGTTTCCACAGGGATGGTTGCGATTTCGGAGCCGCAGCGTCGGATGGTGAAGACTATGGTAAGTTATTGAGTGCGGAGCGCGGTGCTGCTTCTTTGGAGAAAAAGGCCTATGACGTGGGGCACCGCTGTGTCAATGCTGCAAATGAGATTGCGTCACCTCATTCACAACGCAACAGTTTCTTGGAATTTGAAGCAGATTCATATCTTGCCAACACCAGAGATGTACACATAGCAACTCAAAGGCTAGTCAGCAGTGTGCAGACGCTCAGAGTATCCTTAGCCGTTCCTTCTCCTGTTTTCGTTTCATTTTATCCTTTGTTGCATTCCTGATCTCATTACTCCAGTTCTTGGCACATACTCCTTCCCTCTCCAAGCTCTGCAGTCCTTGTGCTTCCGAACATTTAGAGTGCATCAAGGGTTTTTCCGTGCTGTTTTTACCCCTTAGCGGTCGGTGTAAGGTCCCTGCCTTTGTGTTTCAGTGGGCAGCTTGGACACTACTGAAGGCTCGCCATTCTCAACGGTTTCATCTGCCGCAAAATGAAGTACGGGTTTCAGAACCTATTGCTATCTGGATACAGACCTAACCAGTCGACTAGCCGGACCTAATATAGATGCTGAAAATGCATTACTGCACACTTGTCCCCTGGACCCCTGCAACTGGTAATCAATAGTGGGCCCAGCCAATCTAGAAAACGTAGAGGAATCGGAGCAATGAGGAAGAAAACTGCATAGCGGTTTATACCCCCATTCCTTCCCTCCATCATAGGGTTGTATAGGTGCATGATAGGTGGTGTTTTGGACAAGGGTCCCCACTGGACTTCCCCTAGAGTGGTAGGACTGGGAGCGGGCACCTAATCTTTTGTACTTACCTTTATACTTCAACACTAGAACAGTTTTACTCACCTGTGGCATTGCTATAACTTCCCATATAAAAATCCAGAGTCCCAAGGAGGGCGCTGTTGGACGCCAACTTGAATGGCCGCCTAATTGTGTAGCTGTGCTGTGCACAATAAATCCTTCATAAATTCCTGCAAATCCAGAGAGTAGATACCTACATGCTGTAGATGGCAAGAAAGCTGAGGCACCGGAGCACCGGCGGATACGCTTTTGAGGATACAGAGACCAGCAAATACGGTGAAAAATTGTGTGGAAGAGCCGACAGAGTCTTAGGGAAGGAAGCATTAACGTGGCCTACTTCACCTCCCCTACCCACTGCAAACTCGTGGCCCTCCCGCACTGTCAGGAAGTGGCCTTGTACGACCCGGAGAGAGCGTGTAAGCGGAGGGAAGAGGACCAATGGTGACACGCAGAGAGCCCTGTAATACGGAGACAGATGGGAAGAAGCAGACAAGTCACCTGGTGCAGGCTGAGGACAGTGATGGTGCGGAGTCCCGAAAGTACTACAAGTAAGTGGGAGGTGTGGCCGTCCCCTCCCCGGAGGCCGCCGTGTACGCTGTGAGCGAGCGGCTGGCCGGCCGGGTCGAGGGTGAGTCCCCCTCCGCACTCAAGGAATAATTGCATTGGTGTGTGCAAGTAACGGAGAGCCATCTACATGCCTCCGATATTGCACCGGGCCCCCTTCCAAATACCTATTACAGTAGGGTCAGCTGCCGAACAAAGGAGGTTACTGGGCAAGGGGAAAAGTGCTGTGAACCCGTGGCACAGTGTGCGGTTCAGGCCACCCCTCTCCGACGTGCTGTTATTTTTGGAGCACACATACTACGGTGGGGGAGGGGGAGAATAACGTAGCAGCAGAGGCCCTACAATACACCCTAGCAGACTACACAGCCATAAACCGCGTGATCTGGAGGTGCGGCGAGTAAAACTGAGGAGATCAACAATACCAACCAAGTGACCCCACCAACACGGTTAAATAGCCGTGGGGCCGGATACTGTCCGTAACACACACAATAGTATTTAGCTGAACCCTAGCTTCAGGTATTGAACACTTCCACATACTGCTCGCGTTCAGCAAGCCCAGAGGTAATAAAACAAATAAAAAGGGACCCATGGACGCTTTTACTAACGCTACCATGGAGGACAGAAACGCTGGAGTGCCACGGCCCGTCACACCAAAGCCGCAAAGCCCAACAGGTGAAATACCAGATCCCTATATGGTGGCACTACAGGCAGGATTTGCTGCAGTCAACACAAAACCTGATGACATAGGAAGCACAAGGGCATCCATTAAAGCAGACCGCCAACAGGTCAACACACGAGTACTTGAGACGGAGAACCGGATAAGCATTGTAGAGGACCCTGACAGGCTAGGGTAAGGAAATGGAGACCATTAAAAAGAGCTTGGAACTTGTTCAAATGAAGTGCGAAGAATTGGAATCCCGATCCCGCTGCAATAACATCAGGGTGGTTGGGCTAGCATAAAAACAAATTAATGTTCCAATGGAGGTGTATGTGGAAGTAATCGGAGCAGTCCTCCCTGACACACACTATCACAACCGTTTTTAATTGAGAGGACCCACTGAGCCCTGGCATCTGCTCCTAAACCTGGGTCACCGCCTCGCACAGTCATCGCCTGCCTTCTAAATTACTGCGACAGGGACATACTATGCCTTCTATCTATCTGAGAGAGACCCTGAAATACATATATACCCTGACTTTTCAAATGGAGTACAAGCTGCCCGCATCAATTTCGACCAAGCACTCGGGGCAAGGTCAGTCCCCTATGCAATGTTGTTCCCCGCTAAACTATGCCTGCAATACGCTGGGAAGACGCATTTTTTTTAATCACCTGATGAGGCCATGTGATACATAAAACGAAATATCCCGCAGATGGTTAAGGATAAGAACCCACTACCCGGACCAAGTACATGAAGATATACTGAGCACGACAACACTTAATAACCCAAGGCTCCTAAATACACAAGGTAACAGGTGCAGCGGCACATAAGGCGGTCTGGTTGGCACATGGGAAAGAACATAATAACCGTGCAGAACCACCCAATTTTTCAAAGGTTGAAGTTTTTTGTGGGGTCTACACTGTCTAGTTAGGGGGATGGTGAGGGAGGGGGGTGGGAAGGGAGTTGGGTCAGTTGCCCTTTGGTTGGAAGGGATGAGCCACCATACAAAAGGTGGTCGAGGTATATACAGGCTGATAAGGGAATCGAATCTACACAAGAGCGGGAAGGGAATGTTACTAACAAAAACACTGATGGGTGTGGCGTACATGGCATGGCGCACTAGGGGATGAATCGGAGACTGCAACATACCCACGACACCACTACTATAGCTGCCGTACATGCAGGAAATTCGACAGCTCACTTGGAACATACGGGGCCTGGCACACCCGATAAAAGCGTGGAACATAATTGCGTATGCAAAATGACACAAGATCAACGTACTCCTATTGCAAGAGACACATGCCATTAAGAAAATCAGAGATATTTGCCAGAAACTGCGGCCTCATAAAAGCAGCTATGAATTATTCCTCAATGGCGAGAGGAGTACTCAGTCGTACATAAGCGGGCCAATTTCCAAATGTCCAAATCACTGACAGACAATGGGCGCTACATGATTATTTAGGGGAAATTGTACAACAGGGAAGTCCTACTGGTCAACACGTACAGCCCCAACATAGACGGCCCGGAGTTCTATCTACGTGTGGTGGAATTGATATCCCCTCTGGGAACGGCAACAGTGATATGGGGAGGTGACCTCCATGTAATACTGGACCCTGAAATGTACCGATCGACTGGAGGCCATAGGCAATATACTAGAGCAGCACTAGTGCTGAAGCAACCTATGACTATATTACCCCTGGCAGATGTGTGGAGGGAATTGCATCCTCTCGAAAGGGAATATACATTCTACTCCCGGGTGCATGGATCCAGCTCCTATATAGACCATTGGCTATGCTCCCTCTGGTTGGTCGCAGAGACAGAACAGTGCTTACTCCTCCTGCGTACGCTGTCGGACCACTCCCCAGTCCTCCTGAAGCTGGGCCTAAAAGATGTGGAGCGTACTACCCGAACCTGGCGCATGCCTCCTGAGCTATTGAAGGATGAGTCGGTGATAGAACCGAAATAGAGCACTTCTTTGTGCGAAATACAGGCACAGTTCAGACCCAGAGTTCAATATTGGAAACATTCAAAGTATGGCAATAATAACTGTCCTGCTCAAGCCCCACAAATCTCAAGACCCTGCCTCTTACTGCCCATTGTCACTGATCAACTCGGACGCAAAAATCTACGCCAAGGCAATGGCAATGGTACATGAACAAACTAATCCATAAGGACCAAACAAGATTCATCCCCGCCAGATCAACAGCGCTGAATTTGAGGTTTTATGCGATTTAGATCACAACTGGATCCAAACGCCGAAACAGCGGCAATCACTCTAGATGCTGAAAAAGCGTTTGACTCAGTATCATGGAATTATGTTTTCAATGCTGGGAAAGTTGGGGTTTGGTCCAATGTTTATTTGCTGTATTTGTCTGCTCTACAAGAACCCGGCTGCAATGGTAAGACCCAACAACACTATATTATTTGTTTGTATTGGGTAGAGGCACCTGACAAGGCTACCCCTTGTTCCCCCTCATATTCGCACTCACGCTAGAGGGCATGGCCGCTTAAGGTCAGACATGAACACATATGGAGGGGCATCTGAATCAGGGGGGCTCCTCAGCTGCTCTTATTATATGCAGACGATACGATGTTATACGTTAGATGTCCGGAAACTCATTTGCCCCCGATAATGCAGGAAATAAATACCTTTTCCAAGTACTCTGGCTACAAAATAAACCAGACCAAGTCGGAGATGATTCCACTGACGCCTACTACAGGGCAATCGCAGGCTACATTAGATTTTAAATGGTCCCCCACAACAGCGTGATACCTGGGTATATTAATGGCCACAGACAGACCCTATATACCAATAATTATGAACCCCATCTTCAACTCCTTGAGCACAAATTAGCTGTATGGGAGAAAACTCCCAATATCCATGTACGGACGAGTGGCCTTGCTCAAGATGGTGGTGGTGCCCAAGTTGTTATCCATGTTCTGTGGTATTCCCATACGGCCGGGTAAGGATTTCTTCCAGAGGCTACAAAAACTGGCGGTACACTTTGTATGGGGCGGGAAAGCAGTTAGAATTAAATGGTCTAAGATGTGCAAAAGATATGAAACAGGCGGTCTGGCAGCCCCAGACTTGATATATTATCACGCAGCCCAAGCACACTTCGCGAAATACTGTGGGGTGGACGGGGGGGGGGGGGGGGTTCACTGCAGAAAATCATGCACATGTAGGGGCTGAGAAATTCGCAGCAGCCCCAGCTAATATTCAAGCGATGCCATTTGTAAAAAGTAAAGCAAATATCAGAGAAGTAGACCCTGTGCGCTCAACAGTACGAGCCTGGTCGGCACTATTTGCAAGGGTGGGATGTAAAAACCCATACTGGCTGTTTACCCCCCTTATGGCACTAGCCAGATTTGGAACCTACATTTGATGCAACCTTGCAGTGCAAATGGGACCCGGGCAGAGAAATGAGAATAGGAGATCCATACCCGGAGGGGAAATTCGCAATTGTGCATAATAAAGTGGGGCCGGGCCTTATTACTACATTACAATATTACTGTATGAAGGCAGCTTGTAAGAAGTGGCCGTCGTATCCTGAGACCCCCCCCCATACATGAATTCATGCCTGCGGTTATGTCAGAGGATGGCTTTTCAGGTACTATATCTAGACTGTATGGAGCAGCTCAGGAACATACCCCGACTGGGAATACCATCAAACAAAAATGTGAGCGGGATCTTGGCATTACCATAGAAGATGCCCAATGGGCCAGATATTGCCAATATACCAAATCCATCTCAATTAACTGTAACTTTAGGTTAATTCAGTTTAAAATACTAAATCACCTACATCTGACCCTGAGAAAGATCTCCAAGTTTGACCCTACCCTCCAGGTGAAATCTCCCAAATGTAATGTCCACGATACAAATTCATTGCATATGTATTGGGAGTGTCCCCCTCTCAAAGCCTTCTGGGTGGAAGTAGCAAGAAGTATAAGCGATATTACGGTAATACATAATCCAGCTATACCACACAAATACCTCCTGACCGATATAGGAAAGGCATCATTTAAGACCCGTAGACTGGTTGCTATTGCAGGTGCAGTGGCCAGAGAAATTAGTCATGGAAATCCAAAGCAGCCACCACCCATAAAACATGGTTACGGAACGTAATATATGTCCAGGATACCGGGGAACGATATGTTGAGTATCACACCTACCAATAGCCCTAAAGACATTTGGGCTCCTTTATGAGCATACCTCGGAGACAATCAGGACAGTGACACAGAGGACTCCTCATGAATGCTTGAAGACAATGTTACTTACATGATATGTATGTAGTAAAGTCAACTGCCATTTCTGTGTACAGCTGCTATAACCACTCCCGAGGTCTGTGTGATTGTGTTATAACTGTCAGCAAAAAATAAAGGTTTAAAAAAAAAAAAGGCCAGAGTACCTTCAAAATGACTTGGCCTTTAAGGGCAGTAGGCAAACTTTCTTTAGCAGGTAAGGACTTTAAGTGTTGGGGGGCTTTTATTGGAAGACAGAATCATATTTTTTCCATCGCCTTTACAATACTTGCCTTGAATTTCAATTGCCTTTTCAGTACCTACCCATTTTACTTGCTGTATTGCCCAGTTATTGGTGTTTTACAATTGAATAATTTTCAACCGCCTTAGGTGTTGATCTCTAGGGAGATCACCCATGGTGAATGTATTTCTATAGTAGTAGTTTGGGTAATACTTGCCCGTTTGTATTGCGTAGTTTGTTCAAGCCTAATGAATGGATAGGAAGTATGCAGATATACTGATTTGATTTGCATATTCCTTGTATGCATCATTGTACTATTACACCAACCCCACAATTCATAATGTCTAAACCGTACGACTCTTCCTCCTACCTTGATTGAGTTTGGCAGACTAGAGTGGATTTCCCCTGTTCACCAGAACATGGACGCCTCTTGGAACCCTCCCTTAGACCTAGTTCTGAACATGCATCTAATCAAACACCCACATTGCAGCCATTGCAACTCGCAACCTTTACGTATCCCTTATGGATAAGCCACCCAAGCATCCTCTTCCCCCCCCAAATGGAGAATCCCTACAGCCACACAGGTATTTGATGCTTCTGGCTTCCACTAATCAGCCCGACCTGTTTCTAGATCTGCTTCTCCCTGTATCCCACTAACCGTTGACCCCGGCTTTCTTGGCGACATGCAGCGAGCCCAACTATATTAGCAGATGGGCGCTTTACAAGAGCCCTGCTTTACTGCTGTGCAAGAAAAGGAGCATTATGTAACATACTGAATTGCCTCAAGGCCAGTCGGTGCATTCTAGCTTCACGGATGAGTAATGCCATTATGTAACTAAACAGGATGATTGACGCTGACTTTGCTCCCTGCAATGCTTTTTTGCAAAACCTGATTTGCAAATGAGTATTTTCTAGGCCTTCACTTTCCCATAGACTAACTTTTCAAACTATGTTTCTGGGTGAAACTGCTGAATTCAATGTTACTTAAGTTTATCTGTCATCAGTTTAATTGTCAGTGTCTTGAAGCTACTGTCCAGTAGAATTATTGCCCTTTGTAAATCAACCTTGCTATGGTTCTGGCTACATCAGAGACTAGATCTTTTCTTCCTTGCGGCGCTGAGGAGGGCCATAACATACTTTGTGGGAATGGTCCACTACTAGGGTATCTGATTTCATAGGGAACTGGGACATATATCTGTGCCCTGGTGGGTCTGCACACTCTGTTGCATGTGGGATTGTCCCATTTCTACCGGGTTCCAAACCGGAATCAAACCACATAGTTAAGTGTCAGCATTTTCTCCTCAAAACAGATGAGCTGAACCGGCTTACGTTGTGGACGGTGGTTTTGTCTGATGGCTCAAATTGTGCCTCCTGAGCTTGAGTTTTCCTTAAACAAACTCATGGATGTTTGCTTGTGGTGCTACCGTCCAATCATCTTGGCGTTCATAATTTCAATCTGCCAAAACAGGCCGTCCAACACCACTGCTTTTGAGCTCGAGGCAATGTTTGTGGCCATGAAGGCCTTCTTCCTATCCTTTCTGTGAAAGAGGGTTTTAATGTACACATGCATTACACCTAGCATGCTATAAAGTAACAAGTAAGGGAGAAATCCCTCCCTCAAACGCATGCTTCGCCTTTGGCTTTTACTCGCCTCTCTAGGCAACAAAGGTGGCAGATGTGGGCAATTGGAGAATAGGATTCCTGTACCGACTGACAATCCCCCACTTGAGTTTAGGCTGCATGACCAGGTTGTCGACCCTCATTTGGAAACTGGGATATCCACCCTTCAACCTTTTTACGACTCATTAGAGCTCATTGCAGTTATATTCACTGTCGATGCACATAGGTCCTCTCCCTGTGAATGTCTTCCTTTTGACAAACCTTTGGTACATTCTATAACTCAATACATGTTGGATATTGTTAGTGGCTGAACGGTGTCTGGTACTTTCCAGCTTTTAGCCATCCAACCTTTTCCCTCTACTGCAGAGAATGGACTTATCTCAACAGCTTGGATAGATTCTGCGCCCATGCTGAGCTGGGTGCCTTGAATTTGTGGGCATCTGGGGACATGAGGGCAAACTAAAGTCCTTGCTAGCACCTAGGTAGCCCGCAAATAAACTTCAGTAGAAAAGCATTTGTTTTAGATTGGGTATTTTCCTTTGCTTCTCTGACACCACAGGACCTTGTGGTTACTGGTACATGTATACATTCTGAGGCCGTCGTTTTCCTTGAACAATCCACATGGCAGTTTAAGAAACTAAAGTTTTTTTCTCTATTGTAAAGAACCTCTTGTGCATTTTCGAATATTTTATGCTAACACAGAAGTAATTAAACTCTATGGTAGCACTACATTCCAAGATTATTTTGGTTGTCATTTCTTCGACCTTTTGAGCCAGTGAGATTCAGCCAGGGAGCCATATTGGAAATTCCACAAGGACAAGGTGCACCCAACCCCAGCAAAAAATATTCTCCTGTGATCGGTTTCAACCCTGCCTTGATGTATGCTTTGATAGCTTTTATTAAGACCTACTGTGTGAATTTTTTTTCCCAATAAATTAAGACTTTTCAGAGACCGGACAAGCATTCGAGGGGATTGGGTCCTCCGACGTATTCCAGATCTATGACAGGTAATCACCACAGCTGTGCTGCTTCGGAAACTTTTTTCTGCGTCCTGCGTCGATGCGCCGTCGTCGAGGACCTCGTCCCACGTCATCCGATGGGATAAGTAGGACGCACAACGCCTGTAGCCTCAGTTCCGTTTTTTACGCGAACGTGTTGCTTCGTGAATCTCGGTTACGTCTCAGCTCTTTGGAGTTCTGTTCTTCTCGGTTCTTCGAACCTGTTTGTTTTTGTGAGAAGATGTTTTCTACTTCGTCTTCGACCCCGCGTCCGGGCTTCAAAAAGTGCGGGGGGTGTGGGTCCAAGATGTCGGTGACGGACTCGCACGACGTCTGCCTCTGGTGCCTCAGGGAGGCCCACGACACGGATGACTGTATCGACTTCCAGTCGCTCACGTCCAAAGCCTTACGGGAACGTAAGAAGTTGTTGTCGGTAGGTCAGGTGGCCAAGCCCCGGAAGTCGAAGTCTGCGGGGCTTTCGACGGATGATTCGAGAGGTGACTCTCCGCGTCGGAAGTCTTGTGGGTCTCCTAGGAGTCGGTCTCGCCACTCCTCGGCCTCTTCGAAGCATTCTCGGAAGTGCCGACAGCAGTCGTCTTCCAGGTCCTCTTCTAAGGACTCTGCCCGGCACGTCGCTTACCCCACCAGCCGTGCAACGGCGGAGGAATGGGCTTCCTTCGGGAAGAAAATGCTGGCGATTCTCGAGTCGCAGGGTACTAAGCCGTCCGCACCCCCGAGTGGGGTCGGCCGTGAGAGGTCAAGAGACACCGCTCGCAAGAGTGGTCGGCACGAGTCACGGGAGAGTTCCCGTTCGGACAAGGGGACTCGTTCTCGACATACCCGTTCCAGGTCCCGGTCCTCGACGCGTTCGAGACCGTGTGCACCTGTGATGTCTAAGAGGAAGACATAGACGCCTGAGGCGTCGTGGGCGTCGACAACCTTTCTCGAGGCTCCGAGGAAGTCGTCGAAGCTCAGGTCGTCGAAGGACACGCTCGGAGCTCCGGCTTCGAGGACTGTGTCGACGACGTCGATGCTGGCGGCACTGCTTCTGACGTCGACGCCGATTTACTCAACGCCTTTCGAGGCCGGGGTGTCGGAGGTACCCCGTGGCACGGGGGAACCCCCTAGAAAGGCTCTGGTTAAGAGCAAGCACTCTTGGGTGCCTTCTTTTCACCACCTGGAATATATTTTGGAGGTGGATGAGGATTCTGAAGGCCTGGTTCCTAGTCAGGTTTCCAGATGAGATGGTCTCGGGCCATAGCCAATTTGACGATTTGAGGCAGTCACTGCTTGATGCCAGTGGACTGGACACCTCTCCGGAGGTGGAGTTTTGTAGGCCTGAGCCTGGCTCTCATGCCGATTCCTCGTACCGGTGCTTATGGCTAGGGTCTCCGAGTACTTGGGATGGTCTGCTCCCACAGGGGAGTTTGTGCAGGAGGATCTCACGGACATCCTTGATGTTAGTCCCCCAACTGACACGGTACTGCCATTTCTATATGGCTCTACAGAGAAGGGTGGCGGCAGCTTGGACTGCTCCGGAGAGTCTCCCGGCGGTGGGCAGGTCCTTGTCGTGAAAATACCGTCCAGCCAGTAGCGACCCCTGCTACTTCACCAGGCACCCCACTCCGGAGAGTTTGGGGGGGGTTCAGGCGGCCACGGCCCCGGCAAAGCAGGCGTCGTACCCTACCATCCCTCCTGATAGGGACGACAAACGTTTTGATGGCTGGCCGAAGAAAGTGTTTTCTTCGGGTGGTATGGCGCTTCAGGCGGCCAACTCCATATGTGCCTTGTCTCGTTTCACATACACTCTGTGGAACTGTGTTGCGTTAGCGGCTGAACATATTCCCGAAGGGGACGGTTTCCTTGCTATGGTCCAGGATGGTAAGGAGGCCATGTGTGAGTCCGTTCAGTCGGGTTTGGACATGGCTGAATGCGTCAGCAGGTCCATGGCGGCGAGCACCGTGATACGCAGGTTTGCGTGGTTGCGGAAGTCTGGGTTTGCTCCTGATGTTCAGTCCCGGCTCCTCAACATGCCCTTTGACGGTGAACACCTTTTTGGCAGCAAGGCTGACGAGAGCCTTGAGAGGTTGCAGACCTCCAAAGCTGCAGCGAAGTCGTTGGGTGCTGCAGTTCGCAACCTCCGCCTTTTCGTCCTACGGGACAGCAATGGAGGGGTGGTTCCTTTCGCTATTACCCGTCCTTCAGTAAAGCGAGAGGAGCTAGCAGTCAAAGAGGCCAACGCACGGGTACCAGAGGTGGACGACAGGGTACCCGTGGTGCCAAGGCCGCTCGGCAGTTGCCTCTTTGCCCTCAGGTACCGCCGCAGCCGCTACCACTCAGTCATGAAGCCATGTCCCATGGTTCACCGGTTGGGGGAAGGCTGGCGCAGCATCTTTTAGAGTGGCGTGCCATTACTTCAGATGTGTGGGTTCTGGAGATCATAACCCACTGCTACTGTCTTCCCTTTCGGCAGAGGCCTCACGACAATCCACTAGGGAACCTCTTTGAAGAGTCCGGATCCGCTCCTTGCGCAGGAAATTCAAGCCCTGCTGGAGAAAGGCGCCATAGAACTGGTGCCTGTAGCGGAGAGGAACAAGGGATGGTATTCCCCTTATTTTTTGATTTTGAAGAAAGACGGAGGATTGAGACCCATCATGGACTTGCGCGGTTTGAACAAACTCCTCAGGAAGGACAAGTTCAGGATGGTTACTCTCAAGTCCTCCAGGCCCTTCAGCTTCAGGACTGGTTGGTGTCTCTCGACCTCAAGGATGCTTACTTCCATGTGCCGATCCATCCCAAGCAAAAGAAGTACCTGAGGTTCGCGGTTGGCGACTCGCACTTTCAGTTTCGGGTCCTGCCGTTCGGATTGACCTCCGCCCCGAGGGTTTTCACCAAGCTCATGGTGGTGGTGGCAGCGCATCTCAGGCAAGGGGGGGGATTCACGTCTACCCCTACCTGGACGATTGGTTGATCAGGGCGCGCTCTCCCGAGCAGGTCCTGGATCATCTGTCAGTCACCTGCCACTCCCTTCACAGGCTGGGCTTCTCCCTCAATTTAAAGAAGTCCCATTTGACGCCAACACAGCAGCTCCAGTACATCGGAGCAGTGCTTGACACTTCCCTGGGGCAGTGTTTTCCTCCCCAGGTGAGGGCTCTTCACATTCAGCAGATGGTGCACAAGTTTCAGCATTCCCAGACGCTCCCAGCGTTCGAGTTCTTGAGGTTGCTCGGCCTCATGGCATCCTGCATTCTTCTGGTGCCAGAGGCTCGCCTGCGGATGAGATCTTTGCAGTGGGCACTCAAGATGCAATGGTCGCAGTCCTCCGGCAGGATGTCGGACCCGGTTAAGGTGCCGCCCTCGGTCGCCCAGGGCCTTCTGTGGTGGGCCGTCGAAGGCAACTTGATGAAGGGGGCTCCGTTTTGGCTTCCCTGGCCGGAGGTGACGATCGTGGCGGATGCATCCCTCACGGGATGGGGAGCTCATGCCAACGAGCTGACAGCAGTCGTTGGTCTCCGTCGGAGTCCAGACTCTATATCAATCTGTTGGAGCTGAGGGTCATCAGGCTAGCCCTGAAGGCTTTTCTGCCGACTGTGCGAGGAAAGATGGTCCTGATTTTGACGGACAACACAGTGGCCATGCACTACCTCAACAAAAAGGGGGGGGCAGGATCACTTCCTCTGTGCAGGGAAGCAATGCAGCTCGAGTTCTGGGCCATCCAGCAGGAAGTTTCGATCTCGGCAGTTCATCTGGCCGGAGACGAAAACGTGACGGCGGACGCTCTGAGCAGGCAGAGCACGTTCTCTTACGAGCAGGAGTTGGCTCAGGAGATTCTCCTGGAGATCTTCGCCCTTTGGGGCACCCCTCAAGTCGATATCTTCGCCTCCAGTGTCAACCGGAAGTGCGATAGGTTCTGCTCGCGGGAATTTCCTCCAAAAGGAGCCTTAGGAGACGCATTCGTGGTGGAGTGGTCATTCCCACTGCTTGTACGCGTTTTCTCCAGTTCCCGTCATCCCGCAAGTGCTGCGGAGGTTACGGAAGTTCGGTTCCCGGATGATCCTCATTGCTCCGGTGTGGGCTCGGAGGACTTGGTACCCGGACCTTCTTGACTTGTCCATCTGCCCTCCACGTCGTCTTCCCTACCGAGACGATCTGCTCTCACGGGAGGGGGGGGGTCAGGTTCTCCATCCAGAGGTCAGATCCCTCAACCTTCACGCTTGGCTTCTGAAAGGTTGAGGTATAAGGATTGGGACCTCCCTGAAGACGTGATGGAGGTGTTGCTCTCGGCCCGACGGCCAGCAACAAAGTCTCTGTACCGTTGCCGTTGGCATAAGTTCTGCGACTGGTGCAGAGTTCAGAATGTGGATCCTTTTGCATGTGACATCCCCATGGTTCTGTCCTTTTTACTTTCTTTGGCCCACAGGGGCTTGCAAGTGGGTACCATTAAAGGATAGCTGGTGGCGCTGTCCATCTTTAAGCGCTCGTCTGAAGAGTGTTCCTACTTTAAAAACCCTTTCATTTCACAGTTTCTGAAAGGGCTCACTAATGTGTTCCCTCCGTCACCTTTCCTGGTGCCTGGTTGGGATTTGAACCTTGTTCTCAGGTTTCTAACAGGTGCTCCCTTTGAGCCGTTGCACTCTTGTCCTTTGAGACTGACTCTTAAAACTGTATTTTTAGTTGCGGTCACTTCCGCTCGCAGAGTGAGTGAGTTACAGGCACTTTCAGTTAAGCCTCCCTTCACTGTTTTCCATAAGGACAGGGTTGTCCTTAGAGTTCGTCCTTCTTTTCTTCCGAAGGTAGTGACGGAATTTCATTTGGCCCAGAAGGGTGTTCTTCCGGCATTCTATCCTCCTCCGCATCCTGGTAAGGAAGAGGAGAGGCTCCATAGGCTTGATCCTAGGAGAGCTTTAAGCTTTTGTTTCACGCATGTCCCGGGTCAGAGTGGACGATCAACTCTTTATTGGTTACGCTGGAAAGCGTTTGGGACAAGCTGTGACGAAACACTGTCTCGCTGGATTATTTTGGCCATCTCGGAGTGTTACCGCTTGGCGGGTAAGGACCCACCGGCTGGCTTGCGGGCCCATTCTACCAGAGGTATGGCTGCATCTACTGCCCTGCAGAGCGGTGTTCCTATTCGCAACATCTGTGGTGCAGCCACCTGGGCTTCAGTACATACATTTGTACGTCACTATTCCTTCAATTCCATCCGAGGACAGGATCTGGCCTTTGGCAAGGCGGTCCTTTGCTCTGCTATTTGATTGGCAATTCTAAATTTTAATTCTAAATTCTTTCCCTCCTCATTGCTCTGGTACTGCTTTGGGAGTCTGTCATAGATATGGAATACGTCGGAGGACCCAATCCCCTCGAAGAACAAGTTACTTTCTTACCTGGTAACGTTCTTTCGATGGGATGGTCCGACAACGTATTCCATAACGCTCCCTCCCTCCCTTCCCCGCTGCAGAATTTCTTATGCGATTGCAGCTTCTGTTCCGCAAGGCTTTGTGTCTGACTGGCAGTAGACTAATGTCACACGTTCTGGGGGAAAAAACTACAACTGAGGCTATGGGCGTTGTGCGTCCTACTTATCACATCGGATGACGTCGGAGGAGGTCCTCGACGACGGCACATTGACGTCATTGACGCAGGACGCCGAAAAAAGTTTCCGAAGCAGCACAGCTGTGATGATTACCTGTCATAGATATGGAATACGTCGTCGGACCATCCCATCGAAAGAAAGTTACCAGGTAAGAAAGTAACTTGTTCAACAGTGCTCCTTGCCCCAACGACCCCCCAACCTCACCACCCCCCACATCCCCTCTCGATCCAAGAGCTTCTTTGAAAGCTTTTAAACGGTTGTATAAGAATTGTTTGTTTTACAACTGTTCGAATTACAATTGACCTTTTCACAATTGACCAAATTGTGAAGGTCAATTGTAACATATTAACATATATGTGGGGGGTAACCCCCCACCCAACGCCAAAACCTATATATATATATATTCAATTGTTACCCTTTAAATTCGGTCAATTGTTCATTCGAACAATTTGGGTAATACCTTTTAAATATATACAAACAAAATAGTAGCAAGTAAGCTAGTTCGTTACCCTACTTTCTTGAGACAGCCTCTTGGGAGGATCGCTGCGGTAGTGCTCACAAGTCCGACTCATCCTGGGGGTTAATTATGTCCAGTAGTTCCATGGCATTGGGGCACCAGGCTCGGCGGGTTCCCATTCTTAGGTATGATAGTAAGTTGGACCAGTCTGAGATGAACAGCAAATGGTCCCCTTGAATGGAGTAGGTAAGCCATTCCAGCGCCACCAACGACCAGATTTGAGCAATCCCTTCATGTTCTAGTGGTGGGGTCTTTGATTTCTACTTTCGGGCGAAGACCTGGGCTGCCGACAGCATCATCAATTAAAGCTTGCGGTCCGCCTTGTTAGTGAGGGATGCCATGTGACCGCCTGCTGAACCTGAGTCCAGAACTGGTCAATTTGTGGACAATTCTACCAAATATGAGCCCAAGAGCCCACTGCGCCGCACTCCCTCCAGCACCACCTTGAGACATTAGGGTATATTTTACTTAGCTTAACTGGAGTTAGGTGCCAGCGTAACATCAGTTTCAGCCACATCTCCCAGATCTGAATCGATCTTGTGAGTTTCGGGATCTGAAACCACAGCTTCACCCATGCCTGTTCCTCTGTGGCCGTCCCCACGTCCTGCTCCCATTTAACCATATATTTTCTGGGTGGTAGGGTTTCCCCCACTTTGATAAATGTATAAATGGAAGCCAAAACGCCCTTGTCGCCCGTGTCTAGGTACTTTTCGAACATGGTGAGAGGACGAGACACCCCCTGCCTCACCACCAGCTGGGAAACCCAATGCCTAATCTGGAGGTAGGAAAACCTCTGCTTCACCCCTATACTGAAGTCATTCTTGCACTGCTCGAAATGTTTAAGTTCGACTCCAACCATGTCCCGCACCATCCGGCAACCCCCTGGGAACCAACGGTCGAAAGCCCACGGAATGGTAAGTGCTGGAGTAATTTGTGGATTACCATGCAGGAGATGGGAAAGAGGTAGTGTTCGCCCTTTTAACAGCTTAATCCCAAGCCTCACCTGTAGTTGCTGTTATAATACTGCAGTACATTTGGTAAGGTATATCCGGCCTTGGCAACCACAGAACCCCCTCTAGGTTCCCTCCCACCACAGCCCTATCCATCGGTCTCCACACTTCCCCCTGTCATTCCTTTGCCAATCCCTAATAACACGGATCTGAGCTGCCAGATAGTAAACCCTAAAGTCTGGCATCCCCGCATCCCCCCCGGGCTGGGAGAGCTTTCATGAGGGAGGCAGACACCTCGGGCGTTTACCCTTCCAGACAAAACGATTGGCTATTCTCTGGATGGCCTTGAAGAAGCTTGTCGGGACTGGGACAGGAAGAGCTGAAAAATGATATAGGAGCAAGGGCAAGATCGTCATCTTTAAGGCGTTAATTCGACCCAGCCAAGAAATCTTGAGGGGTCCCCAGTCCACCAATTTGGACTTAATCTTCTGAAGAGGCGGAGGGTAATTTGCCTTGTAGAGGTCCCCAATGACATTAGTCAGTTGAATACCCAGATACTTTAGCGAGGTGTCGACCCATCTGTACCTGAAGGCCCTCTTGAGGTCCTGCTCGGCACTGGATGTCAGAGAGAGAGGTACGCTTCAGATTTGTGAAGGTTGATTTTTAGCCCTGCCACCTGGCCAAACCTATCCAATTCCCTAGTTACTGCCCGCAAGGAGGTGACCGGGTGAGTCGATGACAAAATTATGTCGTCAGCCAAGGCAGCCACCTCGTGGACATTGCCTCCGAACGGGACCCCTTCTATATCTTCGGCAGCTCTTACTGCAGCATGGAATGGTTCTAAGTGAAGCGCATAGAGAAGGGGTGACATTGGGCAACCCTGTTTTGTGCCTCTTGCTACCTGAACCGGGCTGAGATTTGGCCATTTATTGCTAGCCCGATTATTGCATTTTGGTAATTCGTCCTAACTCGGGTGATGAATCCTGGGTCAAAACCCATCTTGCTCGTAGCAGTAAACGGATATCCCCACTCGACCCGATCAAATGCCTTCTCAGGATCGATCACCAACAGTAGGGCCGGGAGATTTCTTTTCTGTGTCTTTTCGATCAGGTGGGCCAATTTTCTAATAGCAGATGTTTGCCTGCCGCTAATAAAACCCAACTGTTCGTGGTGAATTAATTTAGGAAGGAGTGTTTCAAGGCGATTGGCGAGAACTTTGTATGGATTTTTATATCCACATTTATTAAAGCTATTGGGTGGTAGGACCCACAGTCGGTCGGGTCTTTGTCCTTCTTGTGAATCAGGATCACTTTGGCTTCGTTCATAGAGTTGGGGAGTACCCCGGTGGACCCTATACAATTAAACCATTTTTTAAGGATGGGAATTAAGATAACCTTGTGTGTCTTGTAAAAAATAAATACAAACCCATCCGGGCCCGGGGCTTTTCTGGAAGGTAGGTTATTAATTACCCTTCTAACTTCGTCGGTAGTGATCCCGACCTCCAGAGCCGATCTGTCGGCAGACTGTTTCGTTTAGAGGCCTCCTGATCCACAGATGTGGGGTCGCCCAACCGATAGAGGGCTGTATAGAATTTGCAAAATTCCCCCTCTATGTCAGAGTTTTTGGTGTAGAGGACCCCTCCCTCCCATTTTATTTTCAAGATTGTCTTGTCTCCTGCCTCCTTCCTTCGCTTTCTGGCCAGAAGGCAATCCGATTTGTTAGCTTTAATAAAGTACCTTTGATGCAGCCAGAGAAGATTACGCTCGGCCGCCCTTGTTTGTATAAGGTTCAACTGTCCTCTGACCGCCCTAAATTCCCTTTTGGTTGCTGCTGACATTTTACTGCCCAAATGGGCCATGATGTTTTTGAGTTTGGCTTCTAGCTGTTGCTCCTCAATCTCAACTCCTGTCCCCTTCTGGCCCTTAAGGAGTCCCACCAAAGTTGTGGGGCCGTATCATCCCAGTTGTTGTGGTTGGCATATTCTACAACTTCCCCCTCTATCTCTTTAACAAGAGTTGGATCTTTGAATAGCGATACCGGGTATCTCCATTTCCAAATCCCGGGGGGGGGGGGGGGTCCCTTTGGTCTAGCTATGGAAAGGATAAGTGGAGCGTGGTCTGCGAGGGCGATTGCCCCTGTGTCCAAGGCCATGGCTCTCCCCAGCAGAGGTTTTGAAAGCCAAACATAATCGATACGCGAGTGTGACCTGTGTGCGTGAGAATAGGTGTAGCCCTCCTCGTCACTGTGGAGTACCCACCACGCATCCACCAAGGCCAAATCCTGCATCTCATCAACCGCCTTTCCAAACAGGTTGTCCCTGTCGAAGGGCATGTCCAAAACGTTGGTTTGTACGTCCTGGCGGAAATCCGTCGCCTTGAGCCATCCTTGTCGTCTCAGGCAAACGCTGTTGCCCAATTGACGGAAACCGGTGTCAGCGATGTCCGTTGCCACTGTGATGGCGTGGTCCGGAGCAATCTCACCTTCCTGTAAGATTTCAAGGGCCCAGCCCTTTTGGCGTCCGGAAGGAAGTCCAATAGAGGGGCGATTTTGAACCACAACTCATAGCGGGCTACGATAGCCAGGGCGTTGGCCGCCTTGATAGTCGCTGCGGATGAGATGACCAGTCATCCCATCGTGTCCAGCTTCCTGCCCTCGCCGTCCGGCGGGGAAGTTGATGTCGAGGCCGATGCCCACCCAGCTTTCTTCTTTGCCGCCTCCGAGACGACCGAATCCGGGGTAGATTGTGCCCGAAGGCACAAGGGGACAGCGTCAGGGACCCGGTACTTCTTCTCGTACCGGTCCCTCTTTGCAGGCGCCGTGGCAGGGTTCTTGAGGAGGGAGAGCCCCTCATCCCAGATGTCATCCAGAAGTGGTACTGCGAGGACCGTCTTCCTTTTAGCCTCGCGCCGTTGGTAAAGGAACCCTTCCTTTTTCTTGTCTTCGGGGCAGAGCTGGAAGAGCTCGGATGTCCTGGAAATCATGGCATGGAAGGATCCAATCTCGTTGGGCGGGGACGCCTGAGCAGGGTGCGACGGGGGACACGTCCCGTCGTTGCCTCCGTCGTCATCTGTACCTGTCGTAGCCGTGTCCGTGCCTGTATCATCCCCGAGGGTAGTTGACCGGGGGGGGGAGGCAGAGCGGGCCGCAGAGGTGGGAGAGGTGGTGGAGGATGCGTCCTCCTCTTCTTATGCAGTGGACTTTCCGAAGGTCCTGGCTCCGGTTCCCCCGTCGGGTCTGGCTAAGGCCCCTCCGTCGGGGGGAGGGGCAACCTTGTCCTTATCTCCGAGCATGAGGACTGAATCGCTGACAAAATGGCTGCCGAAGTGTCCTGCGGCACCGGAAGCGACGGGCACAAGGGCTCTTGAGGAACCTCGTTGGTGACACCGTCGCCCTCGTCGGGATCCCTCCCGATGGGCTGGGCCTCCTCCACGACTTCGATGAGCTCTTCAGAGGTCGTGTCCGTATCCACGATGGCCACCTGCCCCTCCCCCACCTTTTCCAACAGGGACTTTGTGGGGGTCTGTAGAAACATTGGATCTTGAGGCTCTATTTAACCAAAAAATGAGAAAAATCTCCTGAAAAAGCGCGAAAACGCAGCAACAGCTCGAGAGCTACAGCACGAGGTCTCCCAACACTTGAACGTGCGGTAAAAATCTGAGGATGGCTGCCAGAGGCGGGGCTTATGGAGAGGGAAGTCATTGGCTGGGGGCAGTATGACCCAGAGACCAGTGATTGGTTACTACTAAGAAAGACAGATCAGAAACGAAACTGATACTGATTTTTTTCTATACCAAGGATTCCCGGCCTGACGACGGGGAATATTCATGAGCATGTGAATCCATGCCAGACCCATGCTGGAGAACAACAGTTACAGGTAAGTAACTTGTTCCTTCACATTTAATGAAAGCAACTTAAAAGGTTCCATGCTAGCCATTTGTAGAGTTAGTGAGGCTCCCTTTTAGCCCAATGTGTGGCCATCGCCCCCCCCCCCCCAGTCTACTGCTCCTAAATGTGGGATTTCATTCTGTGACCCGCTGGCCGAGCCTCCAACACTTGGACCTTGGATCAACCCCCCCCCCCTCCTACCCCCAACCCCCTCGCGCCCCCTTCCAGGCAAAACCGGCTGGCGCCAAGCCCCCCACGTGTTATCCAACCGAGAGCCAGCCTCAATAAAAGACCCAGAATCACCCCACGCCGGATTTCCCAATCCCATTCCAGGACCCCAGGATCCCCCCCCCCCCCCTCTCTGCTGCTCATTACTGCCTCTAATGTACCACCCGCAACCAATTACTCCACGTCTGTGTCTGGCGCTCTCCCCGGGCTGAGTTCTCGGCCACAAGCCTCTTCTTAGATCCTCAAAATCCACTAGGGGGTCTGCTCGCTGCCGCCAGGGATTCCACATCAGGATTGATAGATTTCCCTGCGTCTCCTCCCGACCGCCCAAACCCCCCCGTCCCCCCCACCCCCGCCACTCTTCTTCGCTCACTTGGGCCTGACCGTAGACCATCCCAGCAGGGCCATCCCCTTTTCACAGGTTGTGATCTTCCGGCGGGAGCTCTGCCAACAAAGGTCAGACCGAACGGGTGGGACCATCTGTAGTGGATTTGCTGAGATCGCACATGAGCCAATACTGGGCCCATCCGCCGCATCTTGCTTAGCGTTATCTGCCCAAGATCCTGGTAGAGGAACATTTTGTGGCCGTTGCAGGTAATGCTCGTGGCTCCTCTAGCCTTTTCCAAAACTTTCTCCTTTACTGCTTAATCGTGAAAGGCCACCAACACATCCCGCGGCCTTGATCCTTGCTCCTGCCTTGGCGGGCCCACCCTGTGAACTCTGTCAAATAGCATCTCTGAGTCGGAGTCCGAACTTAGTAGATCTGTAAATATCCCTTTTAGTGTTCGGGACAGGTCTTGATCTGGAATGTCCTCTGGTAAGGATGTAACTCTAATATTCGCCCTTCTTGACCTAATATACAAATCCTCAGCCTGCAGCTCCAGGTTTTATGTGGCCACAGCCTGGGTTTCCAGCAAATTGTCGACCTTCCTAGCGTCCTCTGTCAATTCTTGGATGGCCCGCTCATTAATGTCCACTCTCTCTTCCACTTTGTTGATGTCCCTTTTGATTTCTTAGGCCTTCCGCCAGATCTTCTCGCAACTTGTCCATCTGCTTCTGCCCTGCTGCTGTGATCTTCTCGACCAGCTCCCATGAACTGCGATAACATTGCCTGAGAGACTGGTCTATCTTGTTCGTCTCGGGCGACTGGTGCCTCGTTATCCTCCAATGGGGTGTCCCCTCCCCTTGGGCCTCTTGCGTCTCGGAGTCTTTTGCCCAGTATTTCGTGAGGGAGCCGTACATCCCTTTTCTGGGGCCTTTCCCTGGAGCTGACATGTCTTTTCCCTTATTTCTTGACATCTCAATGTGGAAAGCGTAGAAGTGGTGTTAGCAGGATTGTAGAAGGACCAGTCAGCTGGTGAAGCGTCTTCCGTTGAGATGAGGAAGCCCACCCTCTTCCGCCGAGGGGCCCCCGGGCAGCAGGGGAGCCGTCAGACCACCGAACTGGTGCAGCGCAACGTGCCTACCCCCCGACACCACCACCGGGGCCTCCTTCGTACCTTCTGTGGAGCCATGCCCTCCGATGCTGTCTGTTTTGCACCTCCCTATCAACGGTGGCAGGGGCAGACAGGGCACTCCTTTTCGGGCCGTGGGGGCTCCGCAAACCTGGCCGCACTCCCCAGACCGGGGGCTGCAGAATCCGCTCACCAGGCAGGCAACTCCTGCTGCTGCGCGGCTATCCCGTGGAATGCCTCCCGCGCCCGGCCTCAGTGCAGTCAGATGAAGCCCCGGCCTTCTGCGGCAGAGCCGACACTCCTCCCACGCCGCGACCTGTGCTGCCTCCCCCGGGATCTGGATGTCTCTCCCCGCTCCTAAGGTTCCGCTCCGCCTGACCAACGTGCCGGGGAGGGCTGTAGCTGCTGCGGGCAGTGTTTTAGGGTCTAGCAGGACAGGAGCCCGGGACGCGACGTCCTCGGGAGCATGCGGCCATCTTGGAATCTCTAATGTGTGAATTTTACTAGCTCTTGAAAGGTTATAAGACTGTGTGCAAATGTTCCTTAAGAATACTCTGGTACCTTTACTAGCCCGGGATACTTTGTTAAAATTGAGTGCTACATTGAATTTTATTATTTTGTTTGCTTTTAAAATGATATGCTTAAAAACTCATGTATCGTTTCATGCATGTAATGGATCCCTTGTTAATTAAAATGTGTATCTACAATAAACAGCTAAGAATGGGTCTGCAACCTGTGGCTCTCCAGACATTTTGGACTAGTTTCTGGGCCATAGATCAGATCCTGTCAAGTGGGCATGGAGCAGGAGGGCATACCAGGGTGTTTTCTAGAGCCAGTCTTGTCCCAGATGAGGGAATGAGGCAGTTGGAAGGGCCCCAGTTTCTATTCCTTCTACTTGTGCCTGGCTGAAACTGTCAAGTACCACTTGTTATCACCCCATACTTTTTCTGGACTCTGAGCCAGAAGTCCTTGCAGAGGAGGGAATGAGCAACCCAACAGTGAGCCACCGTTGAATGTTGTGCAGCGGTGTTCGATGCTGACCGGCAACCACGAAGCAACAAACGCTCATAGGAACATGTGATTGTTTCTCGCTGGTTGACATTGCTGAGTTCCGGCAGACCTGTGTTTGAGAGGGTTGTGGCTTCAGAGGTATTCTAAAGCCTTGAATCTGTATGTCATGATCCTGAGTATAGAAAAGCTATTGATTGGCCTGGAGAGTGAAGGCAAGTCCCTGGAAATAGGCCAGGCGATAGCATGGCAAGCATAACCAGGTTTATTTGTACAGAATATAAATATCAATAAAGGTCTCTGCTGCTCGAAAGCGCTTAAACTAGTACATTCACAAGCAAGGGCTTAAAGACCACTAACGTGTCACGCCACACAGTACAATTTGGGGCTACTGATTGGTGGCACCCTACACATGAGCCTGCTCCATAGGAGATGCCATGCAGTAATTGGCTGGTTCCTCCCCGTCAGTCTGGATCCACATGGGTCAACTGGGCTCATCGCGGTGAAGGTCAGGACCCATAATTATACATTGTTCCTATCTAAACTATACAAGCTAAACCAAAATATTAACTCCTAATGGCAGGCACCAGGGTGGCATGTGAAATGGTGCCAGGGGGAAGGGAGTATAATATACAGGCATGCTGACCCACGCATTCAGGGCTTCATTGATTCTGCCGTTCCCGCACTCAAGGTCTCCACCCTGGGATTCGTCTTTAATTTATACCTCCTGATACCTTGTGTTACAAGGGATGTGTTGCTTCGAAGATATAAAGCCACGCATGCTTAGATCTTCTGTGGACACATGATGGAGGGAGGGTTGGAACTTGAGGGTCGTGTGCTGGTCCAGGAATGCAGAGGTGTGGCCGTTGAGTCAGGGGTGTGGGGCTGGCTCCGACCTGGCTGGGTGGGGGTTAGAGGCCTAATGGCAGTTTAGTGGACATGAATGGACGCAGCATGTGGTGTTGTCTCATGCTCTTGCAGGGTGCATTACGTTTGATGATACTAAATATTCGCAATACTGAGGGGAAGATTAGGGAAGTAGACTAACATGACAACAGAGCTCTTGCTAAACCAGTGTGTTGCACAGAAATCGGGCCTTGTGAAACGGGAACGCAAACAGCGCGAGCCTGTAGCTTATCTCTTTTGGGCCTGATACAAAATGGAGTCAAGGGCTATGAGATTCTCTAGTGCCAGGCATCTACTTCTAAGTGCTGCAGGGTTCCCACATGTTGCCTAATACTGCAGATTGCTCCTCCCTTGTATGGTATATCACTTCATATGGGGGTTATCTTATTTGGAAGCATCTAAGAGGGTGGGATAGGCTCATTTCGTTCCCAACAGGAGCCAAGGTGGACACCAGGACTAATGGGGGTGCGGTAGAAAGGAACATAAAATGGGACACAGGAAACTGGCCTGTGTGGGTTGCTCGGTTGAGGTCAGGGGAGTACAAGGCAGACAGAGGAGGAAAATATGTTCAGCAGAGGGTGGAGGAGGCTTGTAAAGCACATGAGCTCCAATGTACTGTCTCCGCTCTCCCGCTAGGTTCTGGGTACACTTTAACTAATGTAAATACAATTGCCCTTTCATCAAAACGGGACCCTTAAGAGTTTTCTAAAGGAAAAGTTAAAATAGCAGAAAATGATCTTGTAAATCGTCCCTTAAGACGTTCATAATGGTGTGGTTCACATAATTAACATTACTTGATGTAAAATGCCAGTGGCTAAATACTTAATTGTGTTTGGAAACAAGCTGGTTGTATTACGTTTCTAAACTGAATGCAGTGCTTTAGGAAAGACCTAGGCGCTATGCTTTCACTGGTTGATATTGTGGATCACCCATTGTTATAAAATCTTACGCATTTATCTAAACACCAGACTTGGACATAAGCTAAGCTATTATGACACCACCACCAATTGAAAGATTTCCACTTGAACTAAAACTATTTCTTCTAGGCTGGAAAGGCTGAAAGAAGGGCTGTAATTCTATTTTCGTTTTGTGACTAGAGAAAGGTCTGTAGAGCCTCTAGTAGTCTGATTTGTGACGTGTGGCACTTATGATGGAAAGTAGAGTTCCAGATCATTCTTGTGACCTTGGGTAGTCTCTCGCAAACTGGAAGTAAACCAGGTTCACACCATCCTTATCTGGTATGGATCCATGCATGTCCTCTATGGACAAAAGCAGCTTTGGTGGCCTTCTAAGGACATTTGCCGTTGGATGTAATCTGTAGAGCAACTACTTGAATTGCAACACAGTTTTTGTAAGTATCACTTTCTGGATACCATCTTTATAATGTATTCTGTTTTTTGCCCCGACCATACTTAAGAATACTGTTGGCTAAATCAAGTTGCCATTTCCCATGACTTCTTGGGGGTTATCAGTGTCTGGATTCTGAAGGAAGGATCAGGATCTACCAATCGTAAAATGCACTCATTGTAGCAACAATTGCACTGGTAATCAATTTCCTTCTTTACAGACAACCTGCCAGTCATCTCCCTAATTCTATTTTCTGGCATTCTCAGTGGGACTGATGTTTGGAAGCTGGTGTATGCAAAATGCATGAGTGCCATGAATGAGTGACTATGGTGCTGCGCCTTTCACACAGGCTTATTTTTGTTTCTAGCATTGCATGCTCGATTCTCTTTACTGATGCTATTGCTATCTAAAAACTATGGCTGGACAAGGGCTACCACTACAGTGGCAAGTACATGATTCTCTGCCTCAAGACTAATTTGTCAATCAACACAAGCGTTAGACTAGAGGATTTACAATACAATGGGATTACAAACTTCACATCCTGAAGCCCGGAAAGCCCGACATGTTTAGTGACTAGTAGCTAGAAGGGATGTCCTTTGCCATTGGTTGGAAGGCCAAATGTCTTCATAAATTAGTGGAAAACATGAAACTGGGGAAAAGATTTGTCCTTTAACCCTTAGTGACGGTCGTTTTCAGAAGTGAAATCAAGTGGCAATTGTGTGTACAGTGCACGCTGGTAACTAAGTAGGAGGCGGTGGTTGGGAGGGGAGGATCTGGGGGGACATTTCAGACAGGTATTTGTTTTGTGTGAACATGTGCTCGATTGCAGATAACTTGCGTTTTGAAGTTACCAACTTTCCAGGTTGTGGTATAGGCAATTAAGTGTACACTTGGTCACATTCAACAAAGTCCCGGGAGGATAGCTCAGTGGTAACATGCTTGCCTTGGAAACAAGTCGACACGAAGCAACACGGGTTCAATCCCTGGGTCCGTGCTTAGAAACCTCTAGGTATTAAGCGCGTTATAAATGTACAATTAAGGCCTATCCCTGTATCAGCGCCTCAATGCCCTCAGGCTCTGTGAGCGCATTTTAAAAATGCAAATAAATAAAAATAAGTAAAATAGTGCATTGGAGGCAAGACTCTAATTATGTGCCAAGCATCTTCTCTTGCTATGGAAGCATGATTTATTGTGAGAAAATGAGGTGGGTATGTATATTCCTAGTGCTGAGGAAAGATTCTGCTTTGTATGGTTTGTGAAGCCAGAATTTGAGGATGCCCTTGCCAGAGTCTCTCCACAATGCAACCTTTTAACGTACAATGATCAAACTATCAGCTTTTTAATATCATTCTCAGATTGAGGTCTATGCATATGGTTATCTTTGCACTTCTGGGGGTTGGAACTTTTTGAAAACACTATTTAAGTAATAAGTAGACGTTATTCTGACACATTTAGCATTGTGATGTAACAATTGAAATGAGTGGTTGAGAGAGGCTGAGAAAGTGGAAGCAGAAACACTTGGGAAAGAAATTCATGCGGGCACGGTTTGCATAATTTACAATATTCTAGCTGGCAAACACCAACCTTCCTGAACTAGGTAATGGGAGGGCATGCATGGACTAGGTTACTTCAGTTTTGTTATTTCTCTGTGATTGTTGAACATTAAACGACTGAGACCTATTCTAGGATTTTAAGTGTTATTCATTTGAATGTCTGTCGATGCCTTGCAGCATGGACTATATTTCGTTAATGTATCAAAAATGGCACCTGGTTGATGCATTACTCTGCCCAGGTGGGTAACATGCTAAAAATAACACAATTGAGCAAGGACATAAGTGTTTCACTGTTGAGTGCTTAGATGAACACAATCCTCAGAGATAGCCACCTGTAGGTGGTGGAGTTTATACTAAAATGAATAGTTGTAACAAATATTTTGATGAGACGATTCAGTGAGCTGCAATAGGGTTTTAATTAGAATGGTGCATTCACGGGTCTCGTGTTTGTCTACAGACACTCCGCTGCAGACATCCAGTCTCTGACCTCGAGTCATCCCTTGGCGGATTGACACAGCGTCACCCGATGCCAACCTGATGAAACACCCTACGTCAGGGTACCTATAGGATCACAAGACCTTGTAAATTCTAAACAGTTTATTTGGACACTGTTTTCTTCCAAGCCACTGCGCTCCCCAGACCCGACCTCTTAAGATACCTCCGCCTTTGGAATCATCTTGTCCTGATGAAGGCCGTCCCACCAGAGCTCACTTAAGCTCACTTCCTGGCCGAAACACTGTTGGGTTGACCTTCTGTATTGTTGCGTTGTTGTTGTTCAACCTTACATTGTTCTGATTATTTATGTTACTCATATGCTATCACATCACTAAGTCTGCTGGTTTCCTTCCCAAGGACACCCTAGTAGACGTAGAAGCAACTGATTGAGACCACAAATATCCAGCATTTGTACCCGACTAACTGGTTAATTAACCTCAAAAATGTGCACCGGCTGATGTATCTTTTGCTTATGATTACGTGTATTGAAAACACCCGCTGCAATCTAATTAAAACCCTATTGCAGCTCACTGAATCGTCTCATCAAAATATTTGTTACAACTATTCATCTTAGTATAAACTCCACCACCTACAGGTGGCTATCTCTGAGGATTGTGTTCATCTAAGCACTCAACAGTGAAACACTTATGTCCTTGCTCAATTGTGTTCTTTTTGCTATATTTCGTTAAGACACACATCCTTCACATGGTAGAGATCCTGACTTTGCGAGAGATAGCAATGTGAAGGTGCTTTTGTTTGCATAATATATAATTGTAACTCTTTATTTTTCAGTGAAACGGATAAGATCAAGGTTGCACAGGGTGTCTCTGGTGCAATCCAAGATAAAGGCTCCATCCACAAGTTCATTCCCTACTTGATTGCTGGCATCCAGCACTCCTGCCAGGATATTGGTTCCAAGAGCCTCACCCAACTCCGGTAAGCGTAAGCCTCAAACACATTCTTAAGACTGGCTTTTTATTTTAATGCAGACAAATTGGTTTTTATTTTGTGTGATATGCAACTCATAAACAAACTGTCCAGCATTGTGTGACTAGAACATTTAATTTTGATCTATCCCAGTTAAATTTCCATACATTGAATGATACCCATTCATAATTTTCCTCGAGTCCTGCTTTATATTCCAAATAACTTTTCTATGGTTTTGAGAATAGGGATGTGATGAATCCCAGGCTATTGTCACATCTACAGGGGAGGCCTCTTTCTATGAGGCCATGGAGGTGAGACCGCTACCCGATAGTCTCCCTGGGGGAGGTGGTCAGTGTGTGGATTTCATGGGGAGGGAACACCTTCATGTGATTGGTGGCAATGGCCCTTGGAGAATGTGGTATCCATTGGGCCCCCCCCCCCACCACTATGTATTGCAGTAAGGTAGAGGGTGTCCATGAAAGGAATGAGATGAGGAAAAGGGAAACTCGAAAAGCTGGATGCAAAATATCACTGACGAAGATGGTGCAAGGAGAATGCCCACCACGGAACCAACACATGCAGTAAAGTTTTCAAACAAAAGAAAGGAAAGGACGACGGCTGTTGCGCAAGCACAGAATGTCTGCTTATCAGAGGAGCTCCGGTCCGTCGCAAATCCTTTACATCAATAAATCCGTTTTGGAGCTACCCAAAGATGTTGTTTGTTGCGACACCGCTCACGTATGGGTTGGAGAACATGATTTGAAAAAAAGGCAGAAATCAGACAGATAACGGCCGCCCATGAGATCCAGGCGGTACCCACTCTAGGTCCCTGGGGGATCTCCACTGAAGGCTGCAAAGGAGGAGGAGCTTACTAAGTGTACTGGCAAACAGGCGACCTGACGCCAAAAGCCTCCATTAGACTGATGTCCCTGCAGCCGCTGCATACTGCACCTCCGCCCGACCAACTGGCCAAATCTCCCTCTCCAAACAAACCCTTGGCAGGCGCTGTGCGCAGCGACTGTTGACACCCGATCAGTCATACTTGTCATGATCTCTGCTTCCAAAAGGTCAGGGTTTTCCCAACTCCCTTGGAAGCAGATCCATAACCCAGGTTCCGAGTGCCAACCAATCCCAATTGGGACCTTTTGGACCCAGTCCTGGCGCCAGTGGCACCAGGCTCATAAATATGCCCAGTCCCAGCGCTGGAAGCGCCGGGCTCATAATGCTTGGGTGGACTTACCTGCAGCAGACCATGCTGCTTACTTGCCTGCCAGTTGAGCCTCTGATCCTCTTCTGTTTGGAACTACTTTTCCTGTTGGGTGGGGCAGGAGCCACTCCCTAGATTCAGAACACTGGAACTCTTCTGGAAAGCAGGAACTCTTTTCTTACCTAGGCGTGGCTGTGGAAGGAGACACCTAAGCACTACAGGAGGCTATTTAAACCACACCCGATGGATGAATCTTGCTTTGCGTTATCCTGCATCCTCTGCAGCAGAACGCTCATTGTGTCTTCTGCATCTGATCCTGGGCCTAAGGAAAAAGGCTTACCATCCTGAATCCAGTCTTCAGCAACACCTATAAAGACAAGAAAACAGGTTAGCATTACGGTCTTCAGTGACAGCTCTTCACTTACCTGGTCCATCGGCTGTCACCAACGCCTCGCACTGCATTCCGGCATCTGAAAGACAAATGCTTACCTACTCCTCGTGCGCTCCGGAGGTCTTCACACTGCATTCCGGCATCTGAAAGACAAAAGCTTACCAACTCTTCGCACGCTCCGGAGGCCTTCGGCGCTGCATCCCGCATCTGAAAGACAAAACAAGGTGCGTTTAAAGACATTGGGGAACTTTAATACTCACGTGCCATTACTCCTTTCAACATCTAACCCAGTGGGTATTCCGGCACCCTGCAGCCGCTCCGAACTTGTACCTGCAAAATAAAAAGACAGTTAGAGCGCATCGTGAAGCAGGCAACAAGCGCTTACTTACGTGCTTCCAGGCGCTTCTATTCATCACACGGGCTCCATCTTCAACTCACTTCAGCCCGTCATCCGCCATCGCCGGAACCCTGCAAAACAAGAAACATCATTACTAAAGACTTTAAAGACATTAGAATTACTCGAAACTTACCGTTCGTGCAGTAAACGACGGACAGCAGTCCTCTGAAGTCAAGAGGCCTGCTCCCCTTATCCAGTGAAGAAACTGGTTACAGCACCCTGCCCCGAGGCAGATGGAGAGCACAGCGTTCACTTACCTAAGGTGAGAGCGTTAACCTTTGGGGTTCTACAGGAGAAGAGAAAGGGAAGAAGAGAGAGACATTCAATAACCCAGTTCCTTAATCCCATATTTTCTATCTGCAGACATCTTACCCTTCGAGTCAGACATACAGTGCACAGAGGTCCAGCCCAAAGAGCCAGCCTTGTGTTACACATCACCTTTGAAGATACGGTATACGCCCAGTCAAGACCGGCGCCTCTACGGGAATCAGGTGAGCGTTACATACTTTGCTGAAGTCCCGCTACACGGATAAAGCTCCTGAGAAGCCAAACTCGAACATACGCAGACCCAGGAGTGCTGGGTCGATTGCCTGCATGTGCGACCCTGAGAGGCCTGGATGTGAGGGGACCCTTGACACCGCAGAGACACGTGGGACTCGCCAGAGACTAACGGAGGAACATGCCGGGTGTGAGTGTGACGGGCGACACACGGCAGAACTGCAGGCTAGTTGGCATGGCCCGCGATGACCACTGTCTGGCGAACCGTTGTGAAGACCATCGGGAAGGGGTGACCAGCACACCCCCTCCCCATATCCCCCCATCAGCAGCCCAAGATACGCACGGGGCCTGGCCCTGTGTCGCCCAGAGTCTAATGCTCACCCATCGAGTGGGTTAGCTCTGTTACGCCACCCAGCGCAGCACCAGTAGTGGGATCAGTTCACCCAGGCCTCGTCACACACCCCGGCAGACAACGGCAAGGGCGGATTGCCTTCAGAAGAGGTGGGGGGGGCACCATCATGTGGGGCGACCGAGTGAGGTGCAGATATCCTTGGCCCTTGCATATACAGAACAAACTCGATAGGGGGGCACTGCAGGCCATGATACCGGCTGTGTTGAGGAGCTAAAACATATTGTCGGCCTGCTTGCAGCACTTACGTATTACTCCCTTGAGTGCTGCCCGTGGTTGATAAATTCCAATACTGGGACACACAACGCTGCAGAGGTGCTGGCACTGCTGCAGTGACCGACGATGGAGTCAGACACTTCTGTGCAAGGCCCTCACCCGACCCACCTCTCAAAGCCTGGCAAACGGTCCTATGTGGCGAAACTAGGACCCTAGGTGGACAGCATCTGCCGTGCAACTGAGTGAGTCAATAATCCCACCCTGTTCCCTGCACGTCGCTTTGGCCCGATTAGCCCCAGGCTCCAAATCAAACAATACGACAGGCCTATGTTAACTTCTGTTTGAGCACTCTGCCAGGTGCCACCATCAGACAAAACACTAGGGACCCGGCATGTGCTCTGAGAGATACTGCTGGCTGCGGTCTGGGCTGGTCGCAAGCAACACCATTGTGGGTCTGGCAGTGTATAGCTCAACGGGGATACTATGTCCCGAAATTGGTGCATATCCCATAAGGTATGAAGCCACAAACGGAGGAGAGTCCACCCCTCTCCGCCCTTCGTGCCCGCGAGGCTTGTGGACCCCTCATCCCCTTCGCCAGACCCTAGAGAGGATACGGCGACGGATACAGTGACTGGGACGGACGACGACGACTGCGGCAATGACGCAGTGGACATCCCGTCATCACACCCCCCCCTCGGGCTTCTCCAGCCGACAAAATTGGCTCATTTCATGCCATAACCAGGGCATCCGAGCTCTTCCAGCTCTGCCCTGAAGAACAGAAAAAGGAAGGGTTTCTTTACCAACGACGAGAGGCCAAGAGGAAGACAGTCATCGCGGTGCCTTTGCTCGACGACATCTGGGACGAGGGGCTTGCTGTCCTCAAGAACCCTTCCACGACACCCGCCAAGAGGGATAGGTACGAGAAGAAGTACCGAGTCCCCGATGCCCCCCACTTGTGCCTCAGGGCCCAGCCCACGCCGGACTCTGTCGTCTCGGCAGCGGCTAAGAAGAAAGCAGCGGGTGCGGCAGCTTAAATTTCCACTTCCCTGCCGGACAGCGAGGGCAAGAAGTTGGACTCCATGAGACGACGAGTCATCTCGGCAGCGATGACGATTAAGGCAGCCAATGCCTTCGCAATCGTGGCCCGCTACGACAGGGAGCTCTGGTTCAAGATAGCTCCCCTGCTAGACTTCCTACCTGACAAGAGGGCATAGGCCCTACAAATTCTGCAGGAAGGCGTGGTGGCGTCGGATTACGCCACAACGGTGGCAACGGACATTGCCGATACCGGATTTCGCCAACTGGGCAACAGTTTGCCTCCGTCGACGAGGATGGCTCAAGGCGACAGACTTTCGCCAGGACGTCCAGACCAGAGTGTTGGTTATGCCGTTCGACAGCCTCTTTGGTAAGGCGGTGGACAAGTCTCTCCAGGCCATCAAGACCGACTCGGAGACGGCCCGGGCCTTAGGGGTACTTCAACAACGACGGCCCTTTCGGAGCGCCGGAGGCAGACAGGGTCCCTCTAAAGGATCCAGCAGTAGCTCTTCCACATACCGCCAGGCGGCTTGCTCCTCTTCCCAGGGAGCCTACAGAGGTCGCGGCAAACAAGGGGGATCCTCCAAGCAAGACTGACCCGGCCGTGTCGTCGGGCCCCCACCGAAGCACCCCGGTGGGAGACCGGCTGACTAAGTTCGTCAGCGTGTGGGAGTCATCTCCACTGACCGTGGGGTGCTGGACACCCTGGCCAACAGGCACTCGCTTGAATTCCAAAAGAAGTGCCCTCGCATTCCTCCCGTGGCCAGGAAGGAGAATCGCGTCCCTCAACTGCTGTTGGAGGTAAGGGCGATGCTCAAGAAGGGTGCCATCGAGCTCGTCCCCAGGAGGATCCGGGGCTCCGGAGTGTACTCAAGGTATTTCCTCATCAGGAAGAAGACAGGCGGTTGGCGCCCCCTCCTGGACCTGCGTCGGTTAAACATCTACCCCTACCTGGACGACTGGCTAGTCGGGGCAAGGACAAGAGAACTCGCCGTCGAACACACGGCGAGGACCGTCCGGCTGCTCACGGAACTGAGGTTTGCCATCAACTACCCCAAATCCCACCTGGTTCCGTCGCAAGTAGCACTGTTTCTGGGAGCGAAGCTCGATACAGTGGGGCAATTGGCCTCCCCGTCGGAGGAGAGGAAAAGACCATCCTGGGCAAGGTACGGCGCCTGCTAGCCACGGACGTGGCCAGGGTGAGGTCCATCAAGTCCCTCCTCGGGATGACGTCCTCATGCCTCTATCTTGTACCCCTTTGCAGACTTCGGATGCGTCCGCTACAGGAGTTCCTCAACGCCTGCTGGTTTCAGGCGACGAGCTGCTTCGAGGAGAGGATCCCTCTTGACGAGGAGTTCCGTCGGGCGATCCTATGGTGGGGTACCCGGGCTCACCTCACTACAGGCACGGACTTTCAAACCCCAGCGTTTCAGGAGACGGTGATGACGGACGCCTCTCTGGAGGGTTGGGGGGGCCCACACCGGAGACCTCCACGCAAGAGGCCTTTGGCTTCCGGAGGAGAGGTCTCTCCACATCAACATTCTGGAGCTCCGAGCAGTGTTCTGGGCGCTCAAGTCGTTCCTTCCGTCCCTCAAGGACAAAGTGGTGAGGATCTTCACCGACAACCCTGTGATGCTGGAAATGTATCAGAGGGACAGGGCCTCTGAATCCTTGTCCTTTACTGCTTTTTATCGTGTGTCCTGTCATGTTTTCTGCCCAGGAGTCCATGTGGGACTCCTGGCAGTGCAGCTCTCTCTTTTGGTTTGATACCCTTATGGCACCCATGGGTAGGGGTACAACCCTGTACCCCTAGTGTATGTTTTTGGGCACCTGTGGGTGGCCCACAGAGCAGGGTATGGGCTGGTGGCAGCTCCATGCTGAATTTGACAGGTGCTCTGGGTGCCCTCCATTTTGGGATACCCAGGCCCTGCCATTGGGATCAGTTGATTCCTGATGGGAAACAAGATGGCCCCTGTGGCCTCTTGCTTTCTATTGCCTGTTACCTTGTTTCCCCCAAAGTCCTGGGAAGCCCTGACTCTATCCCTTCCCCCTGACTGGCTGTTGGGTGGAAGTTCCATATATGGTGTTGTTGTGAAGGCCCAGCTAGACTGACTGGAGCCTTCCCAGTGACTGTATGTTGTGGGTACCTCCTGTGGGTGGGACCTGGGTGAATGGAGTGTGTGACCAATATACACTCCTTGTTGTGGTTGTCTGGTTTCTGGCATGAGAGACAAAGACTGAGACAGCCCTGCCCGAAACTGGCCTGAATGCAGTGTGTAGGGTTGAATGGCTGGGTACTTGTCCCAATCCACATTCCTTGTTGTGAGTGTCTGAAAGGGAGGAGTGTGGCCTGAATGCACCGTGTGCCTGATTGGCTGACTGACTGCATGAATGCCCTTCTGTATGATTGTCTGCTGAGTGTGTGCCAGCAGTGTGGATGAGAGACAGAATAGTATATCTGGGGACCTCTCACCACTGGTAATTGTTCAGAAGCGTTCAGGAGCTGAGTCTCCACTCTAAGAGTAACTGGAACTGCTGATCCTCGACGCCCAGCTGGAAGAAGAAGACTTGCTGTTGCACTTGCTTCGACCGATCTGAAAGCTGCCGAATTCGTTGAGGACTGACCCGAGAGAGGACCTGGTAAGGCGCCCTCTTCCCGTGCTCCGAGGGATCATCTAGCACCGCTGCATCTTCGCCGAAGCACCCTGGAATGTCAGACCCTCGAAAGGCCGCCGACCCGAGACGGGACCGCCGAGGAGATCGAAGTGAAGCACCCGGACATCGCCGCCGTCGAAGTCCACCAGGGTTCGCAGGTCTGTGTAACCGCTGGAGGCCCGTCGAAGTTGTGTTGCCCAGCCGTGGGAACCACTTGACGCCGTGCCGCCGACGACCGGAGCCGTCCGCTCCTTGCCTAAGAACATTTGAATCGAAGGACTCCCTCGTCCGCACTGTCGGCCGCTTTATCCTGCTGGAGAAAGTCGAGGACGACCAACGCGCCGACGAGAAACCTGCCGGTGGGTTTCCCGCCACCCGAAGACCACAAAGACTCGAACGACTCGACGCCCTTGCTGGGCCCCCGTCTTCACAATCTTTGCAGTCCAGAACAATTGTCATCGAGGTGCCCCGCACGCCTCTGCCTTGCAGGACGCCAACGCTCCGTCGTCGACGAGCACCGCTTGGATCGAAGCTGCCGCCTCATCGACGTGTTTCTACCCTGTTTGTTGTCGGACGTTCGACGCCCCGTGTCTCCCGCTTGAAAGGGAAGGCATTCAAGAAGGGCCGTCGATTCCCGCCGCCGAACGCCGAGTTCCTCGACGCTTCTCGACGATCCGTGACTCCCGCTTGAAAGGGGGTCGCTCAAGAAGGATCTGTCGACGCCTCTTCGAAGAACTAGCCTCCACCAGGTACATTGGGGGGGGGTAAAAACATTATAGGAGGGAATAAGACTTGCAGAACAATATATGGACTGGGCTTGTGCTATAACTTTATTTTACAGGTTGCCCAGGTGGGGGGATTTCGACACAGAACTGTGTCTAGTGGTAGGGGCCAGTATTCTGCCTATTGCTCAACCATCTTATTTTCTCCCCTCTCTCTATTGCTGGTTTCACTCTATTGATCTGTGTGACATTGTTACAGTATTGTTGATGCACTTTAATGAGATCTAATACAAAGGGTGGTACCACTTTAGAATTGTATATATTTGCCATTGTTGATTTTCCTAAGTACAAAGTGAGTTATTATGATAAGTGTACATAACCTTGAATATTGATTATATAAAGACTGTGTTCTAACCAATACAGTGTGTGGACATTCCTTTGTGGGGGCTTGGGGACTACACTGTACTTAAGAACCAGCCTGCATCACCTCCTGAGAAGCTAGGCCTTGATTGCTCGACCATAGCTACCGAATAGAGAATCTAGGCTGGGGTCCTCTGTGCCTCCCCTCTACCATATAGAGAGCAGAAGTACAGACCACCCCCTACCAGTCTTTACAAACACCACCACGATGTTCTACATACGGAAGCAGGGGGGCACCAGATCCCCAGCCCTATCCAAGGAGGCCCAGGATCTGTGGCACTGGGCCGTCGCCCAGGGGATGTTTCTGGTTCCCTTCCACTTGGCAGGAATAAAAACACCATTGCCGCCTCACTCAGCAGGGAGCTGCGCTCGTGCCACGAGTGGGAACTACGTCAGGACCAGGTGGATCGGCTCTTTCTACGATGGGGCAAACTCCAGATCGACCTTTTCGCAACGGCGACGAACTCCAAGTGCCAGAGGTTCGCCAGCAGGTTCCCGCAACCGAGGAGCATGGGCGATGCTTTCTCGTTCCCCTGGGACGGCCTGTTTCTATACCCGTTCCCTCCGTTGCCGTTGCTGCTCCGCCTCATCAACCAGCTCAAGAAGTCCAGGTGCAGAATGATCCTCGTCGCACCGGCGTGGCCGAGGCAGATCTGGTTCCCAGACCTTCTGGACTTGGCAACGTCCCCACCAGTCAAGCTGCCAGCGGACGCGGATCTTCTCTCCAGAGAAGGAGGCGCCATTCTCCATCACGACCCACAGTCTCTGAACTTGCAGGCCTGACTCCTGCAGCGCTAGAGTTTGACTACAGAGAGGTTCTTGCAAAAGCCAGGGCGTCCTCAACTCTTAAGTGTTACGGTCATAAGTGGAAGAGGTTCTCTGTCTGGTGCTGTGCACAGAAGATTAACCCTCTGCGGATTACGGCCCCTCAAGTACTGCCGTACCTATTGTCGCTGGCCAAAGCTGGACTGGCTTACTCCTCCATCAAAATATATCTGGCTGCCATCTCCCGATATACCAGGACTACGGGACGGGCGTCCTTGTGGTCTCATCGCCTGGTGAAGGAATTTATGAAGGGACTATTCCGATCGTTCCCGCCGGTGAAGGCTCCTGCCCCGGCGTGGGAGCTTAATGTGGTGCTGAACAGGCTCATGTGGGCCCCATTTGAGCCTAGGCATTCGGCGCCTTTGAAGTTCCTGTCATGGAAGACGGCGTTCCTCGTGGCCATCACCTCCGCACGACGAGTGGGAGAGATCCAGGCCCTATCTTGCAAGCCTCCATACTTGACTTTTCATGACACGAGGGTGGTGCTGAAGACGAGCCCTTGGTGTTACCAGTTTTCTTACCCGTCGCCTTCGACGCCGGCCAAGAGGACTTTGCACTCGCTGGATGTAGCTAGAGCGCTGAAGTTCTACGTGGACCGCACGAAGAGTTTTCGGAAGGCGTCACAACTGTTTGTGAACTTTGGGTCTGTGAATCAAGGGAAGGCTCACTCGAAGACTTCCATTTCCAGATGGCTCTCCGGCTGCATCATGCACTGTCACCGGTTGGCAAACCGACCGCTGCCCGGCCGTCCGAGAGCCCATTCGACCAGAGCGATCGCTGCTACTACGGCGTTCCTGTCTGGTGTGCTCCTGCTGGACATCTGCAGGGCTGCTACGTGGAGGTCGACGCACACCTTCACAAGATTCTACTGCATCGATCGGGACTCCGGGGAGGAGTTCAGGGTCGGCCAAGCAGTGCTGCGCAACCTGTTCGCCTAAGGTGACCTTGGTGAGGAGGTAAGAATTTTTGGAGGAGTTTTGGATGTGATGCGTAATGTTGAGCCTTTGCCACCTCCCGTGGTTGTGCATGTGTATACCGCTATTTCTCCAGCATGGGGTCTGGCATGGATTCACATGCTCATGAATATTCCCCGTCGTCAGGCTGGGAATCCTCGGTAAAGAAAAAACCAGTATCAGTTTCGTTTCTGATCTGTCTTTCGTAGTAATAACCAATCACTGGTCTCTGCGTCATACTGACCACAGCCAATGACTGCCCTCTACCTAAGCACCGCCTCTGGCAGCCATCTTCAGATTTTTACCGCACGTTCATGTGTTGGGATCCTCGTGCTATTGCTCTCGAGCGTTAGTGCTATTTTTCGCGCTTTTTTCACAAAAAAACTTCGATTCTTTCGGTCAAAGAGCCTCAAGCTCCACCGATCCTACATCCGATCAACGGGGACCCGTGTCGGATTCATCTGTGCCCCTCAAGGGTGAAGATTTCGTCGAGCTACACTTCGGAGGAATCCAGAAGCTTCTCAGGCCCGGTCTCGGAGATGGCCCAGGAGAAGGGAAGCTCGACGCCCGGAAAGCTGTTCAGGGTCTGCCCTGGATGCCAGCTGCAGAACGTCTTCAAGGAGGACGAACACTCTTTCTGCCTTTACTGCCTTCATGAGGACAAGACGCACGTGGAGAAGGACTGTGCGTTTTGCGGCAACATGTCGGAACGGACCATGAAGGACCGCCATCAACGTCTCGCCAACTGGCTGGAGGGTATGAGCCCGTCTGGCGAGAAGAAGAAGAAATCCGAGCGGTCTTCTAAGACCTTTGAGGGCGCCCCGGCGACGGGGGCCCAACATAAGGCCAAGCACCGTGAGTCCGCTGGCACCGGGAGCGCCGAACGTTCGGGCTCTACGGGCGCCAGGCAGGGCGCACCCTCCCCGGCACCATCAACCACGAGCCAACGCTCTGGGTCGGGTAAGAGGAAGGCCGAGCACCCGGCGAAGCTCCTGGAGAGGCCCCGGTCGAGCTCTAAGGCAGAGGAGGAGCGTGGCAGTGCCCCCTCCCTCAAGGATAAGGCGGTGAGCGCACCTAAGGTGGTGAAGGCCTTGATCCATCCGACCAAGCCCTCTATCGAAACGGTCGCGGCGGCCCCGGCTCAGCCTGTGGTGGCTGCACCAGTGGTGGCGACCTCAGGGCCCAGAATCTCCCTGCCTCCTCGGAGGGAGTCTTCCTTTGTGCCCATCGATAGGACCCCCGTGAAACCCTCCGTGGGGAAGAAGAAGGGGGGGCAGGGCGTCGTCGGAGATTCGGCCTCAACCTCAGAAGAGGAGCTGATCGAGGTCTTAAGCCACGGCCCAGGCGTGGAAGAAGGCCAGCCCGTCGGAATGGACCCCGACGCAGGTGACGACGACGACATCGTCGAGGATACCGACGGGGCCCCTGCCCGCCCGTCGGATTCCCCTCTGCCAGCACCGCAAGACAACTCGGCGGCCATTTTGTTGGCCATACAGTCCTTATGCTCCGAGATAAGGACGAGGCTACCGTTACCGACGGAGGAACCTCTCCCGTCGGGGGATCCAGAACCGGGACCTTCTGGTGTTCCCCCTACCAAGAAAAGAAGGATCCATCCTTTTCAACCGTCGCGCCCCGTCCAGCCCTCATCCCCGTCCACCCGAGGGGATGATACAGGGACTGACACGGCAGCGACGGGTACGGACGACGAGGCATACGACGAGGATTTTCCGTCGTCGCCTCCCACCAGGGCTTCTCCGCCCGACGAGATCGGATCTTTCCACTCCATGATCTCCAGGGCTTCCGAGCTTTTCCAACTCTGCCCTGAGGAGAAGAAAAAGGAAGGCTTCCTTTATCAGCGGCGCGAGGCCAAGAGGAAGACGGTCCTCTCAGTGCCTCTGTTGGACGACATTTGGGATGAGGGCCTTTCCCTCCTCAAGAACCCTTCCACGACACCAGCTAGAAGAGACCGGTACGAGAAAAAGTACCGGGTCCCGGACACGGCCCCCCTGTGCCTCCGGGCGCAGCCTACCCCGGACTCCGTCGTCTCCGCGGCAGCCAGGAAGAAAGCGGGGGGGGGTGCGGCCTCCACATCGACTTCCCCGCCGGACGGCGAGGGAAAGAAATTGGATGCTATGGGACGTAGAGTCATCTCGTCGGCAGCGACGACGATTAAAGCGGCCAACGCCTTGGCTATCGTGGCCCGCTATGACAGGGAGCTCTGGTACAAGATAGCTCCCCTGCTGGATTTTCTGCCGGACGACAAGAGGGCGGAGGCCCTTGAGATCCTGCAGGAAGGTGAGGTGGCCTCGGACCACGCCATCACCGTGGCGACGGACATCGCCGACACCGGGTTCCGCCAGCTGGGCAACGGCGTTTGCCTTCGACGTCGTGGATGGCTCAAAGCTACGGATTTCCGGCAGGACGTCCAGACCAGAGTCCTGGACATGCCCTTCGACGGGAACAACCTGTTTGGGAAGACAGTGGACGATTCCCTTCAGGCCATCAAGGCGGATACTGAGACGGCCCGGGCCCTTGGAGTCCTGCAACGACGGACGCCCTTTCGGAGCGGCGGAGGCAAGGGCGCCTCCAAAGGTTCCGGCGGCGGTTTCGCTTCCTACCGTCAAGCGGCCCGCTCGTCGTCGCAAGAGGCCTACAGAGGACGAGGCAAGTCTAGCGGTCCCCGCCGTCGTCGCCAAGGAGGTCAAGGCGGCAAGGCCGCGCCCAAGCAGGATTGAACCGGCCGTGGGGTCGGGCCCCCACCGAAGCACCCCGGTGGGAGGCCGGCTGGCGGGCTTCGTCAGCGTGTGGGAGTCCATCTCCACCGACGGTTGGGTGCTGGACGCCCTGGCCCGGGGCCACGCGCTCGAGTTTCAAAGAAGGTGCCCGCGCGTCCCCCCCCGTGGCCAGGAAAGAACTTCACGTCCCTCAACTTCTCCTGGAGGTAAAAGCGATGCTCAGAAAAGGCGCCATCGAACTCGTCCCAAAGAGGCTTCGGGGCTCCGGAGTCTACTCGAGATACTTCCTCGTGAAGAAGACGGGAGGATGGCGCCCCATCCTGGACCTGCGACGTCTGAACAAGTTCATCAAGGCGCAGAAGTTCCGGATGGTCACCCTCCAGCACGTCCTGGGTCAGCTGGAGGAAGGAGACTTCCTATCGTCGTTGGATTTGGAGGATGCCTACTTCCACATTCCCATCCTAAAGGGGCACCGCAAATTCCTCAGATTCGTGGTCCAAGGGCGTCATTACCAGTTCAAAGCCCTTCCCTTCGGACTACGGTCGGCACCCAGGGTATTCACCAAGTGCCTCGCACCGGTGGCGGCGCAGCTGCGCCGCGAGGGGATTCACGTCTACCCCTACCTGGACGACTGGCTCATCCGCGCCAAGACGAGGGAGCTCGCCGTCGTCCACACGGCAAGGACCGTCCAACTCCTCACGGACCTGGGATTCTCCGTGAACTACGCCAAATCCCAGCTGGTGCCCGCGCAAGTCGCACTGTTTCTGGGAGCCAGGCTCGACACAGTGTCCCTTCTGGCCTCCCCGTCGGAGGAGAGGACCAGGACCATCTTGGGCAAGGTGCAACGGATGTTGGTGGCCGACGCGGCCAAAGTAAGGTCCATCAAGTCCCTCCTCGGGATGATGTCTTCCTGCATCTACCTCATTCCCATGTGCAGGCTCCGGATGCGCCCGTTGCAAGAATTCCTGGATGCGCGCTGGATCCAGACGACGGGCAGCTTCGAGGAAAGGATCAAGCTCGACGAGAGTTTCCGACGAGCGATACGGTGGTGGGGCACCCGCGCGCATTTGACGGCGGGCATGGACTTCCAGACCCCAGCCCACCAAGAGACCGTGACCACGGATGCCTCCCTGGAAGGGTGGGGAGCGCACACCGAAAATCTGCACGCAAGGGGACTCTGGCTCCCGACGGAGAAGTCCCTGCATATCAACGTCCTGGAGCTCCGTGCAGTGTTTTGGGCCCTCAGGTCCTTCCTTCCGTCCCTCAAGGGCAAGGTGGTGAGGATCTTCACCGACAACACCACCACCATGTTTTACATCAGGAAACAGGGCGGAACCAGGTCCCCAGCGCTGTCCAAGGAGGCGCAGGACCTGTGGCATTGGGCCGTTGCCCAAGGGATTTTTCTGGTGCCGTTTCATCTGGCAGGGATAAAAAACACCATCGCCGACTCACTCAGCAGGGAGCTGCGCTCGTGCCACGAGTGGGAACTACGGCAGGATCTGGTGGATCGCCTCTTCCGACGGTGGGGCACACCCCAGATCGACCTGTTCGCGACGGCGACGAACACCAAGTGCCGGAGGTTCGCCAGCAGGTTTCCCCAGACGAGGAGCATGGGCGATGCTTTCTCGTTCCCCTGGGAGGGCCTGTTCCTCTACGCGTTCCCTCCCTTGCCTCTGCTAATCCGGCTCGTCAACCAGCTCAAGAGGTCACGGTGCAGGATGATCCTCGTCGCACCTGCGTGGCCGAGGCAGATATGGTTCCCGGACCTTCTGGACTTGTCAGCGTCCCCGCCGATCAAGCTGCCGGCGGACGCGGATCTACTCTCCAGGGAAGGAGGCGCCATCCTCCACCACGACCCGAAGTCGCTGAACTTGCAGGCCTGGCTCCTGCAGCGCTAGAGTTTGGAGGATACGACATACCGGCCGATTGCAGAGAGGTTCTTGCAAAGGCCAGGGCGTCCTCGACTCTTAAATGCTACGGACACAAATGGAAGAGGTTCTCTGTCTGGTGCCACGCACAGAAGATTAACCCTCTACGGATTACGGCCCCCCAAGTACTGCCGTACCTGCTGACGCTGGCCAAAGCTGGTCTGGCACACGCGTCCATCAAGATTCATCTTGCTGCGATCTTCCGATACACCAGAACCACGGGGCGGACGTCCTTGTGGTCTCATCGTCTGGTGAAAGAGTTCATGAAGGGACTGTTCAGATCGTTCCCGCCGGTGAAGGCTCCGGCCCCGGCGTGGGAGCTCAACGTGGTGCTGACCAAGCTCATGGGACCTCCGTTCGAGCCTCTGCACTCGGCCCCGTTGAAGTTTCTATCGTGGAAAACAGCTTTTCTTGTGGCCATCACCTCCGCACGACGAGTGGGAGAGATCCAGGCCCTTTCCTGCAAGGCCCCGTACTTGACTTTCCACGACACGAGGGTAGTGCTCAGGACGCACCCCTCCTTCATGCCCAAGGTACCGTCGGACTTCCATCTCAACGAACCCTTGGTGTTACCTGTGTTCTTCCCGTCGCCTTCGTCGCCGGCTGAGAGGACTTTGCACTCGCTGGATGTAGCTAGAGCGCTGAAGTTCTACGTGGACCGCACGAAGGGTTTTCGGAAGACGTCACAACTCTTTGTGAACTTTGGACCTGTCAATCAGGGGAAGGCTCTCTCGAAGGCTTCCATTTCCAGATGGCTCTCCGGCTGTATCATGTACTGTCATCGGTTGGCAAACCGACCGCTGCCTGGCCGTCCGAGAGCCCATTCCACCAGAGCGATCGCAGCTACCACAGCGTTCCTTTCTGGTGTGCCCCTGCTGGACATATGCAGGGCTGCTACGTGGAGGTCGACGCACACCTTCACAAAGTTCTACTGCGTCGATCGGGATTCCAGGGAGGAGTCCAGGGTCGGCCAAGCAGTGCTGCGCAACCTGTTCGCCTGAGGTGAGCCTGGTGAGGAGGTAAGATGCTTAATGTTGAGTTTGATGTAATGCTTAATGTTGAGCCTTTGCCACCTCCCGTGGTTGTGCATGTGTGTACTGCTATGCATTCTTTATTCATGAGCATGTGAATCCATGCCAGACCCCATGCTGGAGAAGGAACAAGTTACTTACCTGTAACTGTTGTTCTCCAGCATGGGTCTGGCATGGATTCACATGCGAACCCTCCCGCCTACCCCTCTGCGGCTCTTCACTTGGTCATACTGCCACTTCACGTGCTTCCAAATCTGAAGATGGCTGCCAGAGGCGGTGCTTAGGTAGAGGGCAGTCATTGGCTGTGGTCAGTATGACGCAGAGACCAGTGATTGGTTATTACTACGAAAGACAGATCAGAAACGAAACTGATACTGGTTTTTTCTTTACCGAGGATTCCCAGCCTGACGACGGGGAATATTCATGAGCATGTGAATCCATGCCAGACCCATGCTGGAGAACAACAGTTACAGGTAAGTAACTTGTTCCGTATTCTTTTATTCATGAGCATGTGAATCCATGCCAGACCCCATGCTGGAGAAGGAACAAGTTACTTACCTGTACCTGTTGTTCTCCAGCATGGGTCTGGCATGGATTCACATGCGAACCCTCCCGCCTGCCCCTCTGCGGCTCTTCACTTGGTCATACTGCCACTTTGTGTGCTACCAAATCTGAGGATGGTTGCCAGAGGGCAGTCATTGGCTGGGGGCAGTATGACCCAGAGATCAGTGATTGGTTACTACTAAGAAAGACAGATCAGAAACGAAACTGATACTGATTTTTTCTTTACCGAGGATTCTCAGCCTGACTGGGAATATTCATGAGCATGTGAATCCATGCCAGACCCATGCTGGAGAACAACAGTTACAGATGAGTAACTTGTTCCTTGTGTATCATCGGCATAGTTGGTGTAGGCTATGCCGAGGGAGTCCAGTTTATCGAAAAGGGGCTTGGTGAACAGGTTGTATAGGGTACACATCAGTGGATGGTGGTGGGAGCAGAGGTGGCAGAATCTGAGGGAACTTTCATAGCTCAATCTTCTGAGAAGAAGGTTATCCATGACGTGGCCTGTTCAGAGAAGTGGGCTGCGTTGGTGAGGTGGGAGGTAAGTATTTTGTGATCCACATGGTCAAATGTGGCTGATAAATCCAATAGCAGTAGGAAGGCTGGTTTGCCTTTGTCTATTATAGTGGTTATTTGGGTTTTTTTTTAAAGTCCAAGAGGGTGGTTTCGGTGCTGTGGCCTTTGCGGAATCCAGATTCCTTTGTCTAGGATGGAGTTTGATACAAAGTAGTGCTGGATCTGGTTGTGGGTCGGCTTTATCTAAGATCTAAAGCAGAAATGGGACAGTGGTAATGGGGCGGTAGTTATTGGGGGAGGGAGGGTTTCTTGAGAAGGGGGTGGACCCAGGCTTCTTTTAAGCTAGACGGGACGATACCGGAGGTGAATGATGCGTTAATGAATGCAGTGATGAGGGGGGGCAAGGGCTTCAGCGCTGTCTTTAATGATGTTGGGTGGACAGATGTCACCTTTGCACGTGGATGGTTTGAGGTGTTGGGGAGAACAGTGACTCCGGTAACAGACTTCTCTGAAGCAGAAGAGGGCGGGAGGCTTCTGTGCAGGGGTGGTGGGTGTGGCAGGGGGGGGTCGGGCTTGGGTAATGCATTACGTTGGGCTTGTATTTTGTCTTGGAGAAGAGATATTTTTGTTTAGAAGTGCTGCCTGGATACTAGTGCACCAAGCTTGATCTTAATGATTTCATCTGGGCAGGTGGTGAGATCTTTAAAGATGGAGAACAGCACTTATTGGAGTTGGCTTTAGAAATACAGAGGTCGAGGTCATTGGATTTAGCATGGAAGATAGCTTTTTGTATTGCTTAGAGATTATTTAACATTCTTCAGTCACAGGGGTTGGACTGCCAGTTGTTTAGGGCTGCACGTTTGTTAGAGCGGAGGGCTTGTAGGTCATCCTTGAACCAACAGTTGGTGTTCATGGATTTCTTTTCTTTTTTTGCTTCAATCAGGGCTATGGTGGTAAAGGCATTAGTGAGGCTGCAAGAGTAGGTGTCATCAAGGGTGTTGGGGTCAGTGGCGAAGGGAGGTTTTAATTCCTTAACATCCAGGAAGGGGCGGAAGGTTGTCTGCTGTGAGTTTTTTGGAGCTCCTGGCCACGGTTGAAGGGGCGTAGGATGGTTTGGTGGTGGGCTTAGTGGGGATGGAGAATTAGATGCAGTGGTGGGCCGTCCAGGGGTAAACCAAGTTGGCGGTAACAGTGGAGGAACAGTTATCGTCTACGACCTAATCAAGGGTGCGGCCTGTGGAATGGGTGGGGTGGGTGATTTTGTGTGAAGCCAAGGTCTTTGAGATCTCTCGCAAGAGCTGAGGCTGCTTGGTCTTTGGGGTTGGAGAGACCGAGGTGAAGATCGGAGAGTAAGATTGTTTTGGTGGAGTTTTTTAGATTATTGCTTAGGACATGGAGGCAGTGCCCTTGGAAGCCGGGGGCTGTGCTGGGCAGCCTGTAGATGACGTGTTTTTGTTATGGAGCAGTTCGCAGATAGGGATAGCTTAGCTGAGAGGAGGTCAGAGTTCCCTTCCCAGGTGTGGTGGCATAGTCCGATGGGGAGCTCGTCTTTGGAAATAATGGCAACACCTCCACCTTTGGAGAGCTTTCTGTCCTGGTTGAGGATAGAATAGCCCTGTGGGAGAGCGAGTGAGATGGCAGGACCGGGGGCCTCATTAAGCCAGGTTTCTGTGATGGCACGTTGGTCTAGGTCATGAGTGGAAATTAGATCATTGATCTCGAGAGTGTGAGCTTGGAGAGATCTGGCATTAATGAGGGTGCATTTAAGGGCGTGGGTAAGTCTAGTCTTTCTAGGGGGGAAGAAGGGAATTGGTGGAGTGTAGGGATGGTGTGGCTGAGGATGTGGTAGGGCAGGTAGGATGGGTTGGTCCCTGGGCGTTGGTGGAATGTGTGTGGAGGTGCTGAGGTGTGGTATGGTGTGCTAAAGCTAACTTATATGGTTTGTGTTTTGCCGTGTGATTGGGGGTGTGTGTATGAGTAGCTTTGGTGCGAATTAGTTTGGGTGGCTGGGGTGAGGCAAGGGTTCTGTGCGTGCTCTGAGCCTTGAGTTCCTAGTTTCACCGTGTGTTGTGAGGATATGAGGGGAGGAGAAGGTCCTCATGGCGGGGCGCTCGTGGTGGTGATGGCTGGCCAGGTGGGCTTGCATGGAGAGAGTGAGGGGGGTTGAGTATAGGATGTGTTCGGTATAGTTGTTTCAGGGTGCAGGAGAGTGGCTAGTGTTAAGGCTAGTGCAATGAGTGCACAGAGAAGTGTTTTGAAGAGTAAGCATGAGGGGAGACCGGTGAGGTGAGGGTGGATACATTGGTCTGCAAGTTGTGTACTGCCGTAGTGTTACGATGCAGTATTCAGGTTACAGGTAGGTTAGATGCAGCATGCATTGTTCGGGGCACAAGTACGTTCAATGCAGTAATCAATTTTACAGGCCCAGGGGGCTAGATGCAATATTCAATGAAGAGGGCGCAATGGGCTTGGCTGCCATGGTCAACAGTTCTGGTACAATGGGCTGGAAGCAGTAACCAGGGGGCTAGGTGTAACATCTAGTAGTAATAGCACAATGGGCAATGGTGCGGTAGTCCTAGCGCGTGGCCTATATGCAACAATCAATTTTTAGGCATAGTAGGCTAGATGCAGTAGTCTATTTACAGGCATGGTGGACAAAAAGCAATAATACATTTTTCAGGCACAGTGGCCTTGGTGCAATAATCGATTTTACAGGCACAGTAGGCACAATGCAGTACTTCATTTTCAGGCACAGTGAGCTTCAATAGAGCATTCAATAGTCAAGGCAGTGAGCTATGGTGCGAAAGTCAAAGGGGTTAGATAGAATCATTCATGATGGAGGCACAGTTGGCTGCGGTGCACAGTGGTCAGCAGAGATGCCACAATGAGCTGCGTAATGCATCATTTAATGTTCCATGAACAGGTGTGTTAGAAGCGATAGTCAAATTAAGTCAGAAAAGGGCTAGATGCAGCGTTGTGCATGATATGCGGCGCTTCGGAAGGCTGCAAGATACAGATGCAGCTGAAGGCATACAAAGTTAATACGTAGGTTAGGAAGTATGAGACTAGGCGAGCGGGGGTGGGGAGGACAGTCCTGTTCGGAACGGTCGATGCAGGCACTAGCCCTCCGGTGGTGGAGTGATCAACCACGGCGGGAGTGGAGGATGAGAAATAGGTAATATTTCTTGGGCCAGTTCAGCGTGTATACGTACACTTGTGATGCGTTCGTGGCTGGAAAGCCGCGCTCTGAGTGTACAGGTACGTTTTGCGAAGGTGGAACAGCAAGTTGCTCCAAGACACAAGAATTAGCTGTTGAACATGGTGTTGACGCCAATGATGTCTAGGTAGTGCTGGTAGGATGCAGCGCCTCATGCTCAGGACTTGGGCGAAGGGCAGATATCAGTAGGTAAATAGAGGAAAAAAGGGGGTAGGTACTTACTCCATGCGACAGGCAAGGTGGCGAGAGGGGCCAGCGGCCTGCCACGGACAGGCACAGACAGGCCCTTAGTTGCGGCCCTTGTGCGAACGGCCCGGCTCCGCCTATAGGTCGCAGCAGTGGGAGGATGAATGGATGCCCTGAAGTTCTAGATGGCACGCACGAAGAATTTTTGTAAGACTTCACAGCTGTTCGTGGACTTTGGTCCTGTGAACGATGGGAAGGCCTTGTCCATGGCTTCCATCTCAAGGTGGCTCTCCGGCTGCATCATGCACTGTCATCGGTTGGCAGACCGACCGCTGCCCGGCCGTCCGAGAGCCCACTCCACCAGAGCGATTTCTGCGACAACGGCGTTCCTGGCTGGTGTGCCCCTGCTGCACCTCTGCAGGTCTGCTAAGTGGAGGTCCATGCACACCTTTATGAAGTTCTTCTGCATCAGCAGGGATTCCAGTGAGGAGTCCAGAGTCGGCCAAGCAATGCTACGCAACCTGTTCGCTTGAGTTGAGTCTCTTCCAGAGGTAAGAATTAATTGCTTCTGTTGAGCCTTGCCACCTCCTGTGGTTGTGTAATGTTGTACTGCTGTGTAATCGTTATTTGTGAGAATGTGAATCCATGCCAGACCCATGCTGGAGAACACTAGCTACAGGTAAGTGACTTGTTCCTTTAGGGACACAGACATCCAATGGCATCCTCTCTGGCAGCTCGCTCCTCAACTCGTATATAGCACTCTCACTGGAAATCCCACATTAGCATTCCACGACAAACGTGCCACGGGCAGTCAAGCAGCTCACATTCTCACAGCCTAACATAGGGGAAAGAAGCACCTTACAACATATCCCTCGCCCCCTTACAAACAGCCAAAGGAAGATATGGATTTCAGAAACACTCCACTCACACAGAACAACATTATTCCCAAACAAGCCATGACAAAATACTCCCACCCAACCAACCCCTCACCGTCCTACAGGGTGAAAGAACCACAGGACCAACCTCCTGAAACCACACGAGTTCAGGCCTGCTAGCGAGACAACAGAACAAAAACACTCAAAGCAACTCACAAATGGCAACTACCCAACAGCACAACACAACCATCTGTGACATCACAAACCAACCAACACGACTGGGGCATTCGGCAAGGTGGAATTTATTTTTCTTTTTTCTTTTCTTCCAGGTGCAGATTCATAAACATTTTATGAGTTATTTGATTACATGTCGAACACCAATCCATATCCCGCAGGGTTTTCCTTACACTCAGCAGATCTCGCAGGCAATCTCTGGTCATATTAACATCAACCAATATAGTTTCACAAGACATTGCCCAATTTGAAAGGATCTTTGAGTCCCTTAACATGATTGCGTTTTGTAATATGAAAAAAGAGTTGGGAGGAAAGCCCCACATTTTCCGCTAGAATAGACTTTTTTTATTTAATCCCTGATGCCAAGGACATAAGACCCAGTTCAAAGTAAATAACCACAGGCGAAGCGTTCGGAAAGGGCCCCAACCTTCATCCACATCACACCCTCAATACAATCTCAAAATGATGTTCTGAGTAAGATTGTAAAAATGTCCATATTTACGATCAAACTTAATCATTTAACCTGAAAAGACCATTGCTTTTTTGTTTCGTTTATTTGTGTACTTATAAAGCACCTATTCAACAAATGATGTTTCAAGGCACCACAAGACAAAAAGGGGGGTAGGGAGGGACAGGGGTGAAGAATAACAAAACATTGTTCTACTAGGCCTTGTGACATTCAGATCGTGCAAGTCAAGTAACAAGAAGTGCAGGGGATATACATCCATTTACATGCCCATTTTGTTTTATAGGGCCTCCTTTGTTCTGGGCAACAACGTTGAGAGGCTTGAAATGTCCGTTCTGAACAAAAGGGGTCTTTGTGAGCCCACATAACAGCGTCCATTTTGGTTTGAATTGGTTTAGACCAGGTTTTCATTGGTGTAGACCAGTGTAGGTCCCTCACTTCTTGTTGGGACAGTGATCTAGGCTGAGTGGCAGTCCTAACCAACTAGCCATGGTTTGAATTGTGGCAGGCCAGAAGGACGCGGACACTCTAGGGACATGATTCAGAATTTTATTAAAATATAGTTATAATGGTTAACTTTTACTATCACTGTCGGTAATCTCTGCTTATCTTACTAAGATGCTCGTCCGTCGGATGTGAAAGTCCAAAAAAAGGTAAATCCGCTGTCCTAACTGACCCTACCACTATGAGAACTAACAAATAACAGGAACAGGACTCCCTTCTCTTGAGGCACTTCTAGCACCAGTCTAGCATGTTCCTATTTAATACACCACTCTTAAATGGGCTCCTGTGACTTTATGTATTACGCTTTGTAATTATTCAAAGGGATTGACTATTTTCGTCCCTTTTGGTTTCCACTTTGGCAAACTTGTGTAAGATCTAGTATTTAGGTAGTTGATGTAAAAGTATCCTTGATTTTCTTTGTTCTTCTGATGCACTTTCTCCCCTGGATCATTCTAATCCTATTTGTACTAGTCTATTTGGCTTGACACATTTCTCATTTGGTTAGTTCCTCTGAACTCTGGTTCACAAACTTCTCTTATCATTTGATTCTTCTTGAATAGAACGGGATGCCTATCCCCTTTTTCCAGGAGTTTATTATCCACTTTTCCTTTCTCCCCGCACTTAGATTAGAATCTTTTTCGTAATTCAGTCCTTAAACTCAGTAATTTCTGGTATGACTCTGTCTCATAACTTCTACTGAGACAAGTTACTTGCTTACTATAACTATTCCCTCAGTTCGTCCCGTGACTCCTGTTCTCTCCGTTAACTTCTAGTATGATGGAAAACCTCATCACCTGAGACACTCTTTGGGATTTTGCTTTGCTGTCCGCATGTCTCTGGTGGCGCTCTGTTTCAGGCTTCTTTTGCCGCTTGCATTCTCTGTGCGGCACTTGACACTTTTGCATAGTGTCCCCAAAGGTATCCGTGAAGTTCTGTGGACCGAATATCTCGTGGTCTCGCCACCACCTCTAGCTGGGCCCTTCGGGATTCTCAAACTCCGGGTTCATTGTAATGCTGGCTTCCGGGTTTGCAATGTTAAGTGAGTTTGAATTTCGCAGGCGTCCTGGTCTCTGTGTTCATTTATATCTATGTGCATCAAGTAGCCTGGTCTCGTCCCGTGCCTACGCTTGGGCTTTTCGTCCTCCAGCTCTCTGTTGCTGGATACTATGCATCTTAGGTTCTTCCTGTGCTCACGTCTCGACTTCTCGCTCTTTGGATCGCTCTCGCTCTATTGGTCATTCTCGTCTGGTGTTGTCGGGCTGAAGTGTTTCAACATACTTATTAGTAGATTAGGTATTTTGTCTTAAAGGGACATCACCTTCCTCCTGACCATAACTATCTGTGTTTCTTCGTTCCAGTCTTGATTTTTAGCAACCTCTGGTAGGTGATCTCATGTAGGCCAGGGTATGCACTGCTATGGGGAGTTCCTCACATGAGGAGGAGTCCTTGTCCCCGCGGGAGGGGTGGTTTTCCCGGTGAGGTCCCACTTGCCCTCACTCATAGGGATGGTATTGTGGAGCAAGCTCACCTCCCTAGCCTCGCAGGGGGAGGCTCCCCCTTGAGGAGAAGGGAAGAATTCTCTAGATTCGTCAGTTTGATCTGACAGTTTGTCCCCAGCGCCCACTAGTGATTTGGCAAGCCCCTTTTTTGCAGTGTTTGCTTGGTCCATGCTTTTGTCTTGCTGCTTTGTTCAGGAAGTAGGAAGAAGCAGGTCTAACCTGCTGAAGGTGTTTGTATTTGTATTAAGTTTATTTAGCGCTTTACTCCAAAATGATGCATATTTTAACAGGATACATTTAACTATAACAAAATAACAGTAGAAGCAAATTACAATTTTGAATCAGACCAACAAAACAGTATGTTGAGCAATTAGACAGAAGGGAAGGGGGAAGAGTAGTGGAGTAGAGCTAGGAGGAGGGAGGAAACAGAAGGGGTGAGGATGGGGTGGAGGGAGAGGATTAAGGGGAAGAGGGAAAAGGTGGGAGAGGGGAGGGGTATCATGGCGGGGAATAGAGGAGAGATTTAAAGGACGTGCGGAATGAGGAAAAGGTAGGAATAGAGCGGATTGAGAGGGGTAAGGAGTTCCAGTGGAGGGGGCTAGTCGTTGGAAGGAGCGGAAACGGGAGGAGGCACAAGGGGAAGGAGGAACAGTGAGAAGGAAGTGGTCAGCGGACCGAAGGGAGTGTAGAAAGGGAGAAGGGAAGAGAGATAAGGGGGAGCGAGATCATGGAGAGATTTGAAGACTAAGCAGAGAAAATGAAATATAAGTTTGGAGTGAAAGGGAAGCCAGCCAATGGAGGATAGGGATGCCGAGATGGAGTCTCGGAAGGTGAAGAGACAGAGGGTACGGATGGCAGTGTGGTAGATGGATTTGAGGGGGGCGAGATGGGAAGTAGGTAGACCAAAGAGGAGGAGCAGTAGAAGAGGCAAGAGGAGATTAAGTTTAGTGGCATGGAAAGTAAGAGAGGGGCGGACTTTGCGAATATTAGAGGTGGTAGCGACAGGCAGTAGAGGTGAGAGATATGATGGGGGGGGGAGTGAGAGGGGAGTCAAAGTGAATGCCTAAGATGCGAGCGTGGGGGGAGAAAGTAAGATTAGAGGGAGGAAAATTAATGAGAGGAGGAGTGGGAGGGAGAAGGGAGTTGGCGGGGAAGAAAACTACTTCAGTTTTGTCAGAGTTTAGGGAAAGAACGCGAGAAGACATCCAGTTTTTAAAGACAGTAAGACAGGAAGAGAGTTTAAGGTGGAGAGAAGGAAGAAGGAAGAGAAGGAAGAAGGAAGAAAGAAAGAGCTGCGTGTCGTCAGCATAGAAATGGTGAGAGATGCCAAATGAGGAGATAACAGGGGCAAGGTGGGCGGTGTACAGTGAGAATAGGAAAGGGCCAAGCACCGAGCCTTGGGGTATTCCGTATTCCAGAGGCTGGGTAGGAGAGGAACGGCCTCCCCAAGAAACAGTAAAAGAGCGGGAGGAGAGGTAAGAGGATAGCCAGTTGAGTACAGATCCTTTGAATCCAAAGGAAGAGAGTGTTCAGAAGTGGGTGATCGACAGTGTCGAAGGCAGAAGAGAGATCAAGAAGAATAAGGACAGAGGATTGCTTAGTGTGTCGGGCATAGAGGAGGGCGTTAAGGATGTAAGTGAGGGCCGATTCCTGTGGTTTGTCATTTTTAAACCTTCTTGGCAATACTGTCTGAGTGCCCTATTTTGGGCATATCCAAGTTTGGGTTTTCTGTTCCTGTAGTTCCAATCTTTGCTTCTTGAATTCTGCTGAAGCCTCCCTTTGAGTACTGGGTTGAGCCTTAATGCTGGAACCATTTTCTGGGATGTTTACTGTTGTTTTCTTACACTTTACCGCCAAGGTTTGCGTCCTTGGTGCTGGAAGCATAACACTGTTCGGAACAGGGTTGAGACATTAAAACCCCGCCTGAAGTATTCCATTGGACATTCTAGAGTATCTTCAGCAGTTCTCCCCGTTGTGGGACAGTTTTCGGATGGGATCCCACTTTGTGTTACCCACCACGGGGATCAATCTCTATGGGTGTCTCCTTTTCGGAGTCTGCCTTGCTTGTGTCTTTGCTCCAAGCTTGAACTTTGTTGTTGCACCAGATCTTGTAACCAGCACCTAGGAAACAAGCATGTACTGCCTCCCCATGCTGGGCCAATTTCTGGTAAATCGTGTCCTGGTGTGGTACATTACTGATGCCCTCAGGGGTCCAACTCGTCTGGAGTTGTTATTCTTTGGTGGCCAGTCTCAACCGTGTTTTCTCTTTGACTTGCATTGCGGGTCCTCCTACTATGTTGCAATTTTTCCTCCGGTTTCTGGTTCTGTATCGTTGGATCTCTGGATTGGTGTCTCACAAGGCCCTCCCTTTGGTTTTCGGAATGTGCACCTGTGGAGTGAAACGGACAACTCCCCACCCCCTCCCCCCATTCAAGCGTTTGTCCCGTTAACTTCTCAGGAGCTTTCTACTTGCCATGGAACTATCCTACATTTTCTTTGGGGGGTACTTACCTGGCTGTGGACATTTTTGCTGTTCCGACAAGAGGTTCATGGAGTTCCAGGCCAATAATGTTTTTTTTAGTATTTATCCAGGATTTGTAACGTCTGTTATTTTCCCTGTAAATGTGAATGATTGCTATACTGTTACTGATTTTAGTAACTATTTGTCTTGAGTTAATTTGCCCTGATAATTGTTACTAAAATGTATCTGGAATCGTTTTTTTGTTTTTAAAAGCAGTGTGCCGTGAGTAGAAATGGATTTCCTCCCTCTAGCCTGATATAATGCATGCATTTCCATTATTTTAATACTATTGTTTAATCTATGTATGTCCACTTAAATATTGTCCACAGTGACTGTTCCATTTACTCCCCTCCACAACGCTGGTCAGAATGCCCCTCTAACTCACTCCATTTGTAAGAATCTCACTGTCCGGTCTGATTCCTTATCTATTGTACATTTGTTTGTGATCAAAAGAGCACTGTTCCTCCTGTATATAAATCTATCTATTTCTTTTATTGCGCCACTCGCCCATGGACCTCAGGGCGCTATAAATAAATAGGAAGGCTTAATGTGGTGTCAGTGCTGGCCTTTGAGGCATTTACGACTATTTTACTGGCAGGTAAACATTTCTTATTCCCTGTCTACCTGAGCGAGTGGGCCCAAAAAGGCTCTGAGGTGAGGAGTCGTAAGAGATGTGATGTTTTTATATAGTATACTATGTATTTTTAATACTGTTATGTGCCAAGTACTTATTTGACTTTGAGATCTATCTGTGTAACCTAATGGAAGTATATATTTGGTATCACTGCAGTGTATTTTCTAGAGATACGTATGGGGACAATTGTACCTTTTTGGGTCTGCCTGCTACTCCTACCCAAGAGTTGAGCCTTCCTTGCCGCTCTGTCTACGTTCCTGAACTTTGAGAGGTTTGGCTTCCCTTTGTTAGGTGCGTTGGCCCGTATTGATGTCAATGGTTGTAGACCCCTCAACATGGTTGTACAAAAACGGAGCCCTTGTAAATTCGAGCCTTCTCAGACTGATTAAAGGGAACTGTTAGTGGTGCTCCTTCCCCTTTACCTGGTGGGACCTGCTGGGTGGAAGGCCTTGAAAGCACCTCTGCTCCAGAAGAATCCTTGCTGCTTGTCCTAAAAGGCTGACGGAGTGTGATCGTAGGATGACTGAAGGTGGGTAGCCTGCAGAGATTGCAGCCGGCAATTACAAATACATACTACAAAGAATCCTTCAAAGAACTCAGTAACTTGATGATCCCCAAGCTCACCTGTTTTGTACTACTGGGCGGCCACACAGCTAACTTGGCTACTGGACCTGCATCTGCTTCCACAGCTGCCCTGTATCCCATCTCCTGTTCCTGACCCAGAAACCTCTCTGGCAACTCTTTCCGCATGGGAAGCTTCTGTTTTGTCACCAGAATTCTTTTGGTCCTAATTGTAGATCACTTTTGACAGTATTAACTTTTGTAATGTTGTAAACATTTTCAGCTTGCAAATGCTTTACTATTGCAAACATGTGCCTATTCTATAACACTGCATTGACTTTGCAGAGGTTGAAAGTGAACACTCCAGGTGACCCTAACTTGACAGGGTCATGCTACCAAGACTTGAACTATACATTTTAAGTTATTCTCCAGAAGCACTGCACTTAATATTTCTTGATATATGTTGAGTAGTCTATTGTGTTGATCTTTCACAATTGTACTTTTAAGCAATAAGCCCTGAGCTGGGTGTTGGGGCATCACCACTTCAGGTAATACCCGGCGTGGGCCTTAGTGCAGGCCTGACGTGGTAATGCCACTGCTCCCCACACAGCTAGGGGCTTATTGCTATTAGTATCTTGGACCGAAGTACTAATAGATTCTGTCAGCTTTTAACAGCTCAAGAAAAATAATAAACAAGATGACTTCCATGGAAGCGAGGGGAAGGGACTACACTTAGTCTCTTAACCCTTTCCATGGTGGACATTCGCACAGCTATGGGGGAGCTTTAATTCTCAGCTGGACTATTGTAACAGTTTACTTGCAGGCATTCCAAAAAAAGGTTATATCGGTTGCAGAAGGCACACAATGCAGATTGGAAGGCAGATTCTTAGAGCTGGTAAATCAACTTCAAGATCTTGTCTGATTTATAAATGCGTACATAATATGGCACTATTATACCCAATGGAAAATCTGAGCAGCTATCAACCCGACCGGGATCTACAATTTGGGGAGAAAGTGCTGTTGGTGTTACCACTGTCTGTGGATCTCTAGAGATAGGTTTGCAGTTCTCCGTCCCTGGTTGTGGACTAAGCTCCCCTGTGAACTCAGGACAATTGAATCATGGTATCAATTCTGTAAAGCCCTTAAGACCTCTCTTTTCAAATGAATTGGGCCGGTAGTACGGAGGGGAGGACACAATCATGGGTGAAGTGTAGCATCAGGTTCTTTTTGATAACAATCTGTGCCTAGATGCGGTTTAGTTCATCAGCCCCACTTAACAAATACCTCAAATATAAAATGTGTACATAGATACCGTACAGCCTAATCATGTAGAAGAAACTAAGGCGGATGGTACATCCAAGGCAGGAACCTTACGATAGATGTGAATACTTAAAACACTCCTAACCAAAAACATACATTGCATTAAGGCATGCATGACAAGGAAAGTGATTCCATGTAGACTTGGATGATGAGGTGGACCACCAGAACACAAGTTATGCAACCTAGATAACTGAACTCTTAATTGGAAACTGTATGGAATATCAAGAATATGCATGGCCACGTTCCTCCACCCCTTGTCCATTGTTGCATGTTTTCTTGTGCCCCAACTGAAAGTGATATCTAGGGTGAGCAGAGAGCCATCTTATACCTTGGGTAAATCTACTACAGATACATCAGCAGCCCAACCGAAAACATGGAGGTCTGGATCTTCGGTGTCTCTTCTCGCCTCCAGTGTCAACAGGAATTTTAAGTTCTGCTCAAAGGATTTTCCACTTCACCCCTTTCCAAAGTGTCCCATAGCAGCAGTGGGAGAGATTTTGATTGCTGTGTGGAACAATGATTTCCTCAGAGTTGCTGCAGATTCCAGTCATCCCACTGGTTCTTAGGTGGCTGTGGAGGTTTGGGTTCACCATGATTCTGATTGCCTTGCGTTTGGTTTGGAGGATGTGGTACCCAAAGGTGGTAAACCTGGCCATTTCACTTACTCTTCTCGTTCCAGCCTGGGTGGACTGCCTCTCCCAGTTGGAGCAAGTTCTTTTTCCAAATCGCGGTAGCCTCAACCTTCATGCTTGGCTTTCGAGAGGTTAAAGTGAATGGTGTGGGATAAGTCCAATGAGGTCCAGGACGTGCGCATGTGGGTGGGGGGAGTTTTCATTTGTCGCATAAGACGCTGGATCCCCTGTTCTGCCTTACATATACCTTCTTTTTTTTGTTCTTGTACTTTAGTTGGTTCAGCAGGGCCTCAAAGTTGTGATTGTTGATATTTGGGTACCATTTCAGTATTTAAGAGGAGCCCTGTACAGGGCTTGCCCTACCCTATTCTACCTGGTATGCCGTTTTTGAATGGTCTGTTGAATAACTGTTCAAATCTTTCCTCGTCCATCCCACACCAATTTGGTTCTGAACCGTCACATGGCAGCTCAGTTTGAGTCTTTACATTCGTTTTCTGTGAGACCACTTGCCTTAAAGTGATTTTCCTGATGGTTGCCACTTCTGTTTGACTTGTGTTGGATCTCCAGCTATCGGTTAAACCCTGATAAGACCACAACACTTTTCTTTAGAAAAGATCATTTATCTGTTACATGTGGTCCACAACTCTCCCAAGGTGTTTGTGTTCAAAGTTATTTGTGATTGTTATTGTTCAAGTGGTGCATGCACTGAGCCTTTCCTGGCACCGTTACATGTCTATAATTGAACTGATGATCTGAGTTCTACGTTCCAAGCCACGCTGTAAGGTTGAGAGCACTATTTGAGCTGCTGTTATTCGAGCTGAAGGAGGGCCTATATAAAGTCTCGTACATGCCGCAATAAAGAAATACAAAGAATCCATTAATGGTTGTGTACGTTTTTGGCACTCGCATTAAAAAACGGTTACATTGAGAGTGGGACCAGTCTGCATAAGGCTGTGTCGGACAAATGATGAATTTGCCTTCTTCCATCTGTCTCATCCAGTTACGGTGTAGCCGTTTCACCATCTGGATCTCAAAAGGCATCTCGGCTACTATGTTTCTTAGGTGAAACCTATGGAAGGTCTAGCAAGTTTGTCAATTTAGCTGGGGATCAGATGTTCAGTACTTTGTCCAAAGACGCATTCCAGATTTTTCTTTTCCTTTCTAAATGTATGATCTGGCTGGCAAGGGGGTCCCAGAGAGTCTCGGACCAATTAGAGGCCTGGCAGCCACAGAGTGTTCTGCTTACAATATCTGCCTGTCAACCACATGCGCTTCCTTACCAAACATGATTTCCTGCACTATGTCGGGTTAGGGTGCATCCTATGGACAGACAGTACTGCAAAGCTTTGTGGGTTTAGGTGATGGTTCTTGCTCTTCTCCCTCCTTTAAAGCAATAAAGAACCTGGGAGTCTATCGAAGATGAGAGATCTGTGATGGGAAGGAATCAATTAGGATAAATTACTTTTGGTAATAATCTTCTGATGTATTTGTTTTTCGTCCCACATATTTCTGATCGCCCTCTGTGTTTTTTGTCTAGTGTTTGTTAGCATCATTCTGTCCTCATTTAGCTGCTGAAAAAGGTAGAACTGAGGTCATGGGGCGCAGCTGGCTAAATCATGTATGCTTAATGAGTCCTGAGTCCGTGATGCAGAGCAGACATAGTGGAGTCTCATTGCATCCCCTGGTGGCAGATAAAGCTTTCTGAAGATTAGCTGTGCTGGAGGCTATATCCAAGATGGGCAATCATTGGCAGCCCTAATCCGTTAGTAATAACGACCAGCATGCGGTCTTGCATGGATTCACATGCTCATGAATATTCCCCGTCGTTAGGCTGGGAATCCTTGGTAAAGAATCAGTTTGAGTTTTGTTTCTAAATTGTCTTCCTCCTAACAACCAATCACTGGTCTCTGGGTCATACTGCCCCCAGCCAATGACTGCCATCTACCTAAGCCCCTCCCTCTTCAGATTTCTACTGCATGTTCAAGTGTCGGGAGTCCTTGTGCTATAGCTCTCGAGCTTTTACTGCGTTTTGCGATTTTTCTAAATGTTTTGCTCTCATTTTTGGCGATCGAGCCTCACGCTCCATCGATCCATCATCCGACTAACAGGGACCCGTTTTTTGGAACTTTCTACGCCCCTCAAGGGCGATTTTACGTCAATTTCACTAACTGGAGGATTCCAGAAAATTCTTGGAGGCCTCCACTGCGTGGACATGGCCGAGGATAAAGAAGACTCAACACCTCTGTTCAGGATCTGCCCAGGATGTGGGCTGCGGAATATCTTCCTGGACAATGGGCACTTCCTGTGCCTTTATCGTCTTCATTGTCTTCATTCGGACAGCGCACACGTGGAGGAGGCCTGTGCGTTCTGCAAGGACATGGTGCCATGCACCTTGAAGGATCGTCACAAGCAGCTCGCCGAGTGGCTGCAGACGAAGACCCCGGCGGCGGGTGAGCCCCGGCAGCATGCTTCTCCCAAGAGAAAATCTGAGCGCTCTTCTAAGACCTTTGAGGGTGCTCCGGCGACGGGGGACCAACATAAGGCAAAGCACCATGAGTCTGCGGGCACCGGGAGCGCTGTTGGTATTGGCTCCGCGGCAGCCAGGCCGGGCGTAGCATCGCTGACACAGTCAACCACGAGCCAACGCTCCGGCTTGGTGAAGAAAAGGTAGTCGGACCACCCGGGTAAGCTTATGGAGAAGACTCAGTCGACGACGGAGAAAGCCAAGGGAGAGCGAGGCGTTGACCCTCCCCTCACGGTGAAGGCCACAGATGCGCCCAAAGTCGTTAAGGCCCAGCTCCACCAGGCTAAGGCATCTATTGAGGGAGTAGTGGCGTCCCTGGTGAAGGTCGCAGATGCGGGCCTAGTGGAGACAACCCCCAAGATGAGTGTCCCTGCCCACTTGGAGGGAATCCCCTTTCCTGCCAATTGCAAAGACTCCCGTGAAGGCGATGCCGATCTCCCCGAAGCAGTCGCCCCTCGCCGAGAAGGGAGAGGGGTGGAGGGGGAACGGTAGTCCTGCCGGACTCGGATATCTCCTCCGAGGAGGTGCTCTCTGGCCTGAAGACAGTGCTTGACAAGAAGTTCGTCGGGGCCAGGTCATACGGGAAGGACCCCGAGAAGGAAGACGTGGAAAGAGACGAGGGAACAGACGAGGAGCGGTAGGGCGTTGAGTAACCGGAGGACACCACGCCACTGCCGGCGCTCCCGTCGCAACCGCTGCCATCACCGACGGACATGTCGGCAGACATCCTACAAGCTCTGCACACACTGTGCTCGAAGAAGAGGACAAGGATGCCCGTGCTGTCGACGGGCGATCCAGCGGCGCCTGGACAATTAGGGGACCCTCACCTAAGCGGAGAGGAGTCCATCCACCCCCGCCCAACCATCCTTCACCTCCATCCCCTCCACCGAGGGACAAGACTGAGTCGGAGATGGCGACGCCGGGTACAGACGACGATGACGGCGGTGACGACGGAACGGACCTCCTGTCGCCGGTAGGCGGAGGCCCAGGGCTTCTCCACCCGACGAGATTGGCTCCTTCCATGCCATGATCTCTAGGGCCTCAGAGCTATTTCAACTTAACCCTGAGGAACTGAAAGAGGGGTTCCTTTATCAGCGCTGAGAGGCCAAGAGGAAGACTGTGCTCTCGATCCAGCTGTTGGACGACATCTGGGACGAAGGACTGTGCCTCCTGAAGAACCCGTCCTCTGCCCCGGCAAAGAGACCGGTACGAGAAGAAATAGAGGGTGTCGGACTCTGCAGTGTCTCAGATCTCAGCCGTCCCCGGACTCAGTGGTCTCGGCGGCGGCCAGGAAGAAATCTACAGGGTCAGCAGCAACGATGTCCACTTCACCACCGGAAGGCGAGGGTAAGAAGCTAGACGCCATGGGATGAAGGATCATCTCATCTGCGGCAATGACCATTAAGGTGGCTCTTGCCATCGTGGCCCGCTACGACAGGGAGCTTTGGTTTAAAATTGCCCCTCTTCTGGACTCCCTTCAGGACGGCAAGAGGGCGGAGGCCCTTGAAATCCTACAGGAAGGTGAGGTGGCATCGGACCATCACGGTGGCCACGGACATTGCCGACACCGCTTCCACGAGATGGGCAACAGCGTTAGCCTTCGGCGCGGTTGGCTGGAGACCACAACTTCCATCAGGACATCCAGACAGGGGTATTGGACATGCCCTAAGACGGGGACAACTTGTTCGGCAAGACGGTGGACGAATCTCTGCAAGCCATCAAGGCAGATAACGAGACGGCTCGTGCTTTGGGCACTCTCCAACAGCGACGGGCGTCCTTTCAGACCTCCACAGGCAAGTCCCATAGTGCCTCCAAAGGATTTGGTGGCAACTTCTCATTGTACCGTCAACCATCCCTTTCCTCTGCTGAGGAAGCCTACAGGGGCTGCAGCAAAGCCGGAGGAGATCTTCGCCAAGGCTCCCGGATAGTGTCGTCCGCGAAGAAGCAGGACTGAACCGGCTGTGACGACGGGCCCCCACGCGAGCACCCCGATGTGAAGCTGGCTGGCGAACTTTGTCAGCGTATGGTGGTCCATCTCCACCGACTGTTGGGTGCTGGATGTCCTGGCCTGCGGACACACCCTGGACTTCCAAAGGAAGTGTCCCTGCGTTCCACCGGTGGACAGGCAAGAAAATCACGTCCCTCAACTGCTTCTAGAAGTTGGGACGATGCTTAAAAGGGGTGCGATAGAGCTTGTCCCGAAGATGCTCCGGAGTGTATTTGTGGTACTTCCTCGTCAGGAAGAAGACCAGCGGTTGGCGGCCCATCCTGGATCTCTGCCGCCTCAACAAATTCATCAACTCCCAGAAGTTTTGGATGGTCACCCTTCAGCATGTGCTGGGACAAGGAGGATGCTTATTTTCACATCCCCATCCACAAGGGGCATCGAATGTTTCTACACTTTGTAGTCCAGAGGCAGCACTATCAATTCAAGGCCCTTCCCTTCGGCCTGAAGTGGGCGCCAAAGGTCTACACCAAGTGCCTGGCTCCGGTGGCAGTGCTGCTGCGTCTGCAGGAGGTCCACGTCTACCTGTATCTAGATGATTGGCTCATCTGGGCGAAGTCAAGGGAACTCGCTGTCGAGCGCACAGCAAGGAACGTCCGCCTGCTCACAGAACTGGGGTTCTTGATAAACAATGCAAAGTCCTGCTTGGTGCCATCGCAGGACACTCCATTTCTGGGGCCTAGGCTCGACACTGTCACGCTCGCGCCTGGCTTTGCCGTCAGAGGACAGGATAAAGACATCCTGGGCAAGGTACAACTGTTGTTGACCATGGAAGTTTCCAGGGTGAGGTCCATCAAGTCCCTGCTCGACATGTTGTCATGCATCTACCTCGTTCCGCTGTGCAGGCTGCGGATGCGGCAACTGCAGGAGTTCACCCGTTGGATCCAAGTGTCAAGCAGCTTCGAGGACAAGAACGCCCTCAACGAGACATTCCTTCGAGCGATTCGGTGGTGGGGCGTCCGCGCTCATCTACCGGCGGGCCCAGACTTTCAGACCCCAGCACATCAAGAGACGGTGACGACGGACGCCTCCCTGGAGGGAATGGGCACGCCCACTGGAAATCTCCACGCAAGAGGCCTGTGGCTGCCGGAGGAGAAGTCGTTGCACATAAACGTCCTCGAGCTCTGGGCCGTGTTTTGGGCCCTCAAATCATTCCTTCCATCCCTCAAGGGAAAAGTGGTGCAGGTTTTCACTGACCACACCACCACGATGTTCTACATTTGGAAGCAGGGGGGGGGCACCAGATCCCCGGCTCTCTCCAAGGAAGCGCAGGATCTATGGCATTAGGCCGTCGCCCAGAGGATGTTCCTGGTTTCCTTTCATCTGGCAGGAGTGAAGAACACGGTCACTGACTCACCCAGCGGGGAGCTGCGCTCTTGCCACGAGTGGGAGCTTTGGCAGGATCAGGTGGACCTACTGTTTCGACAATGGGTCGATCCTCAGATCGACCTGTTTGCGACGAACACCAAGTGCCGGAGGTTCACCAGCAGGTTTCACCAACCAGGGAGCATGGGGATGCATTCTCCTTCCCCTGGGACGGCCTGTTCCTGTATGCGTTTCCCCCGTTGCTTCTGCGATTCATCAGTCAACTCAGATGGTCCCGGTGCAGGATGATCCTCGTCGCATCGGCGTGGCCGAGGCAGATATGGTATCCGGACCTTCTGGGCATGTCAGCGTCCCCTCCAATCAAGCTTTCGGCAGACCCAGATCTTCTTGCCAGGGAAGGAGGTGCGATTCTGCTCCACGACCCAGGGTCGCTGAACTTGCAGGCCTGGCTCCTGCAGCGCTAGAGTTTGGCGGATACGATCTTCCGGCGGACTGCAAGGAGGTGCTTGCCAAGGCCAGGGCTTCGTCGACACTAAAATGCTACGGCCATAAATGGAAGAGATTCGCCGTCTGGTGCCGTGCACAGAAGCTCGACCCTCTACGGATTACGTCACCGCAGGTGCTGCCGTATTTGCCGTCGCTGGCCAAAGCAGGGTTGGCCCATGCTTCCATCAAGGTTCATCTGGCGGCTATTTCCCGCTACACCAGAACTCTGGGGCGGTCGTCATTGTGGCGCACCACCTGGTTAAGGAATTCATTAAAGGACTTTTCCGTTTGTTGCCGCCGGTGAATTCTCTGGCCCCGGCGTGTGAACTCAATGTGGTGCGGACTACGCTCATGGGTCCCCCGTTCGAACCTATGCATTCGGCGCCACTAAAGTTTAGGTTTGTATCGTGGAAGATGGTGTTTCTTGGGGCCATCACCTCCGCACGACGTGTGGGAGAGATTCAGCCCCTCTTGTAAACCACTGTCCTAGACATTCCACGAGACAAGGGTGGTGCCGTGGACGCACCTTTCCTTCATGCCCAAGTTGCCGTCGGACTTCCATCTCAACGAGCCCTTGGTGTTACCAGTTTTCTTCCCGTTGCCTTCATCGCCGGCTGAGAGGACTTTGCACTTGCTGGATGTGGCTAGAGTGCTGAAGTTCTACGTGGACCGCACAAAGTGTTTTCGGAAGACATCACAGCTATCTGTGAACTTTGGCCCTGTGAACCAAGGGAAGGCCCTCTACAAGGCTCTCAGGCTGCATCACCCATTGTCAAAGGTTGGCAAACCGACCATTGCCTGGCCGTCTGAGAGCCCATTTGACCAGAGCAATCGCTGCGACTACGGCGTTCCAGTCTGGTGTGCCTCTGCTGGACATCTGCAGGGCTGCTACGTGGAGGTCCACGCACACCTACACGAAATTCAACTGCGTCGGCCGGGATTCCAGGAAGGAGTCCAGAGTCGGCCAAGTAGTGCTGCCCAAACTGTTCGCTTAAAGTTGTGCGTGGTGAGGAGGTAAGATGCTTAATTTAGAGCCTTGCCACCTCCTGTGGTTGTGCATGTGTACTGCTATGTATTCTATATTCATGAGCATGTGAATCCATGCCAGACCACATGCTAGAAAAGGAACAAGTTACTTACCTGTAACTGTTGTTCTCCAGCATGGGTCTGGTATGGATTCACATGCGAACCCTCCCGCACACCTCTTCTGCTCTTCTCTTGGTCCTACTGCCGCTTTATGTGCTACCAAATCTGAAGATGGCTGCCAGAGGAGAGGCTTAGGTAGAGGGCAGTCATTGGCTGGGGGGCAGTATGACCCAGAGACCAGTGATTGGTTGTTAGGAGAAAGACAGTTCAGAAACAACTGTTTTTCTCTTTACCAAGGATTCCCAGCCTGACAGAGAATATTCATGAGCATTTGAATCCATGCCAGACCCATGCTGGAGAACAGTTACAGGTAAGTAACTTGTTCCTTCCGAAGATAAGGAACTTGGCACCAAAGCATAGGGAGAACAGGTGGCTAAATGCCAAGTTACCAAGTATTCTTTAATGGACTGTGACTCCACCAGCTATGCCTCAGACTGCCAATAGATTTTACAATATCTGAGATGATCTGGTAAACTGCTACTTCATATTGCTGCTTTTCTATTGATTTCCGGATGATTGTCGATTAGTCACACCTGTGCTTTGGATAACTGAGAGGTCTGCGGCCTGCTTCACTTCATTCACATTTTACTACTGCCTATATGGTCCCAAACCAAAACAATTCTGTGGAAGGAGTATTTGGTGTAGAATATGCACACATGCTCTGTACAATGGGAGCAATTGACCTGTTGACCGTAACTTGCCATGTTTGGTTCTTTTATTTGATGGTTAGGGCAAAATGTACACAATTCCTGGCCAGTGACATTGTTAATGCTATTTCGTCATTGGGCAATATGTAGTTGGAATTGAGCTTGAAAATTTGCATTAACCATATTTGGTTATATTTTATAGTGCATGAAAGACTTGTTAAAGTCTACAAGTACCCACAATGCTTAATAGTTAAATTATGGAGTTAAAGAAAACCGATATTACAAAAAACATCTGCTTCCAGGGCAGCTTGACAGGTGTGCTGTATATTTCTGTGGATAATTCCTAGTTTGCACAAAATATTGAATGCATATTCAGAACTTTTTAGCATATGTATGCTTTGTCCTCTCTGGATGCTTTTTGTATGTCATTATTTTGAAGACCATTCCATTCTTGAAATGATCAATTCTTTTCTGTCCTCAGAGCAATGATGTATTCTGGAGAACTCAAATTTGAAAAGAGAACCATGTCTGCACAGGTGGAAGGAGGTGTGCATGGCCTACACTCGTAAGTTTTTACAATTAAAGTTTACCAGGCGTTGGCACACATTCTTCTCACAGTAAAGCAATGACAAACCTGGCACATGTGCATTCAACATTTTCTTTTCCAAAGCTTTATTTATGCCTGACCAAAAAAACATACACTTTGAGGTCCTTAAGATGGGGATGAGGGGGCCAAGGGAAATAGAAAGGGGGGAGCAGGAGCCTAAACAAAACCCAACCAGCATATGTAATGGGCTGGGGTCGGTGGGTGGGTATGGCATGAGTGTGGGTGTATACAGGCACCCTCGGCAAAACTTATCTGCAGTTGAAAGCAGCCCAATATTGAAACCTTATCTATATGACATTTATGACACGCCTGCACACAAGTGTTTCTAAGTGCGACAAGACCAGGAGGGGGAAACAAAGGGAGGACAAAACAATGATCTTACTAGGCCTTGTGTCAGGGGGAAAGGGGTGGGGTGGAGGAGTGCAGGTAACTCCATAAGTGCAGCCAGCAGGTAGCTCATACGCGCAGAGAGAAGGGACTGTAAGGTTGCAGGTACAGACCCTTAAGTGTAGGGGGAGCCCGGAGGCAGTGAGAGGGCAACTGGACATGCAGGAGCCTGGGCCAGAGTTCAGAGGGTAGCCAGGTGACCAGTGCGCGGAGCAGTCGGAACCATCAGCAGGGGGGAGAGGAAGCGAGAAAGTGAAAGTGAAAAGGAAGGTCTTGAGTTGCTTCCAGAACCGGAGATGGTTCTGGTCAAGTTTGAGAGAGGCAGGGAGGCTGTTCCAGGGCGAGTCCCCAGCCAAGGAGAGGGATCTTCCGCTCCCCCTAATCCCCCTCTCTTGCTTGGAGAAGTGGCTGACCCTCAGAGTTGGAGGTGGATGAGCGGAGAGCTCGAGAAGGAAGATGTTTAGGAAGAGAAAGTTGGTGGGAGTGCTGTCCCAGGCCCCAGAAACCTTGTGGACGATGCAAAGGGTCTTGAACTTGATCCTTGCAGCCACAGGGAGTCAGTGGAGAGATTTCAGAGCTGGAGAGATACGATCCCTGGGCTTGAGGCCAGGGGCAAGTCTTGCAGTTCTGTCCTGGATAAGTTGTATGGTAGAGGCAGGCAGATGTAGAAAGAGGCTGTTGCAGTAGTCCAGCCTAGAGAGGACCAGAGCGCTGGACACAGTGGGCTTCTGGGGGAAAGTGAGAAAAGGAAGAATAACTCTGAGGTGCAGCTGATAGTTTGACTTAGAGCAATGTGAGGAGAGAAGGGGAGGGTGGAGTCGAAGGTGGCACCAAGGTTCTAAGCCTCACATGAGGGAGCAGGAAGAGGGCCCAGAGTGGAAAGCCAGAGAGAGAGCATAAAGGAGGGAGCAGGTGTACTGATGTAGAGGATCTTGGTCTTACTGGCATTGAGGCAGAGATCATTGCCGGCACACCATTCCTGAATTGCGGCCAGACAGTCTGATATGAGCGAAGGAGCAGAGGTGGCTGAGGAGAGCCTGAAAGAATGCTGGGCGTCCTCTGCATAGCACTGAAAAATTGGAACAAAGTAGCAATGCGCTGGGCAAGAGTTGCCAGGTAGTGGTTGAAAAGCCAGGGAGAAAAGTTGGACCCCTGGGAACACCACAAGTGGAGAAAGATAGAAGAGTTAAGACCCCAGTTGTACCTGAGAAGGTCGGTCAGTGGGAAAGTAGGTCAGCCAAACCGGAGCCTCATCAGCGATACCCAGGTTATCATGGAGGTGATTGAGCAGGATGGCATGGTTGTCCATATCAAAAGCAGAGTATAGATCGAGGAGAATGAGGACAGAAGGAAGATTAGAGTAGAGATTAAGTTGGGAGATGGCCTGCTTTCCCAGGAGATTGCCCAGGAAAGGAGTGATGGAGATCAACGATAGTTAGTCGGAGAGGAAGGATCTGCAGAGGGCTGCTAAAGAAGGTGCACAAGGGAGTGCTTGAAGGGAAGGTTCCAGTGAAAAAGGAGTGATAGCAGAAATCGGCCAAGGCTGGAGCAAGGGTGTTGATGTGGTTCTGGATGAGCAGGGGAGAACCCGCTTTGACAAGACTTTCATAGATGGACTTGTCTAGAAACACTGTCAGGGGAGAACAAGGGAAAGGAGGAGAGGCGGCCACTGACCGGTCAGAAGTGGTAGTGACGGAGGATGTAGAGCGTGGCCAGGATGTCATGAGTTTTAGTGGTGAAATGAAAGGGCAAGGCCGTGCAGAAGGCCTAAGAGGGAACAGGAGAGGTAGACTGCAGCAAGATTGGCCAGCTCCTTGCAGATTTTGAAAAGTTCAGCCGAGTTGTTAGATGCCACAGAGACGTGGGGTTGGATGTAGGCTGTCTTCTTAGAGCGGACAGTCTGTATTGCCTTTGGAACAGGCGGCAGGCCAGTTTGTCAGGGGGTGCGCCTGATGCCCTCAACTTCCTCTCGGCCGCTCTACACTGCGTTTAAGAGTGGCGAGGTCTGAGTCGTACCAAGAGTTGCACTTGGATTTGGGCTTTAAGCGGGTCCTCATGACAAGGGGAAGGCCATTCAGAGTGTTAGAGAGATGAAGGTCAGAGATGGCTGTGTCCGGGTGCGGGTCAGCCAAAGGTGCAGGAGGAGGAGAGAAAATGCCGGTGAATGCCTCAGCTGACACACGCTTCATGGGTTGAATGACCGAGAAGATGGGTGGCAGTGCTGGAGTCGACTTAACCTGAGGGATAGAGTTGTGGGAGGAAAGGAGAAAGTGGTCACTCCAAGAGAGGTGTGGTGAGAGGGTTGGCGAAGGGGTGGACGGAGGAGATCAGAAAATCCAGGGTGCCCTGCAGAGTGAGTCGGGCCAGAGGGAAGGAGAGTTTGCAGATGTTGCAAGAGTCCCGAAGAAGAGCTAGTAGCATTGAGGTGGATGTTCAGGTCTCCGAGGATCAGAAGTTGAGAGGTAGAGGCAAGGAGGGAGGAGGAGAGGTCAGCCCACTCAGAGGAAGAAGGCGCCCTGGCCACGTGGCTTGTAGATGGTGGCCCTTGTGAGAGAGAGGCCAGGAGAGATGGAGAGCCTGCACACCAGGCATTCAAAGGAGGGGGAGGAGGAGGAGGAGGAGGAGGAGGAGTCCTGCAGTGGAATAATAGAAGCAGAGATCCGGGAAAATCAAGGCTACACCCCCACTGGGACAGTTGGTTCTAGGTTCTGAGAGGATCTTGTAGCCATCAGGAAGAGGAGTATCAAAACTGGCTGGCTGTGAACCAAGTCTCAGTGAGAGAGTACATCCAAATCAAGCTGTTCCAGGAAACTGCAGATGTTCCGAGGAATGTTTGACAGCTGAGAGTGTTGAGAGTAGCAATGTGGAGCATATTTCCACTTTTGAAGGACTTCTGTGAATGGGTACAGGCCAGCAGTACGCCCTGCGGAAGTGTTCGAGGTGCCAGAGGAAGCAAGAGAATGCAGGGTAGTCAGAGAGGAAGAAGAGTGCCAGACGGTTGGCAGAGGAAGGAGGCAACAGGATGGTCAGAGAAGCAGCTGTGGGTACCAGAGGGGTGGCGAAAGAAGATATGATATGGCATTAATAACGCACCTATACACAAGTGTTTCAAGGCGCGACGAGACAAGGGAGGTGGAACAGAGGGAAGATGGAGACAACGATCATACTAGGCCAGGTGTCATTCAAATCGCAAGTGCAGGGAAAGGGGAACAGTGCGGGGGGGGGAAAGGGGAGGGGACAGTGCAGTACATGGGATAAATAGAATAAATAAAAGCAATAACTAAAAGTACGGCCAGCTGGTGGCAAGTGCAAGGGTAAGTGCAGACATCAGGTGTCAAGTGCTGGTAGGGGACTGTAGGCATACAGAAAACAGTCCAAGTGCGGGGGTTGCCAGGGAGGCAGTGCAGGTGTGCAACTGGTGGGGGAGGGGACCTGGGCCCGGGATCAGAGGGTAGCCAGGTAACCAGTGCAGTTTCAGTTTCATCCAGAAGTTCAGCAGGGGAGAGGAGGAGAGAAGGCAGAAGCAAAGAGGAAGGTTTTGAGGTGCTTCCAGAACTGGAGATGGTTCTCCTCAAATTTCAATGAGGTGGGAAGGCTGTTCCAAAGGGAGGCCCCAGCCGAAGAAAGATCTACCACCAACTTGTTGCTTGGAGAAGCGACTGCAGGCGAAGGAGGCAACAGGGTGACCAGAGAATCAGCAGGCAGTTCCAGAGAGGTGGTTGAGGAAGGAGGTGGCGGAGGAGCCAGAGAGGGGAAAGAAGTGATAGCAGGAGAGGAAAAAAAGTTGATAAGGTGCAGGAAACATCTGTCGAATAGGAGATTGGGCCAGTGGGCCTTGTACATTCAAGTAGACTTTAATGATGGTCTTAGAGGAGTTGAAGGGGGCTAGGAGGGCCTCCCACTGGGTGCCACCATTAATGGGAGAAGAGAAAAAAGTAGAGAACCGAGATCATATTGGAGGGTCCATAGGCCTGGAGAGGGAACAACAAAGAGGATGTCGGTAAGGGTCTGTCTGGAGGAAGCACTGGTGTAGACATCGATGGGGAGGCCTGGATTGGAGAACAGGATGTTCCTTTTGAGCTTCTTCCTGACAGACTTTGTGAAAGGGATGCAATAGTCAATAGAAAAGCAATTGGAGAATATGGGTGAGACAGAGAGCACCATAGAGGGTGCAGGGAGGAAAGAGAGGAGGGGGGAGAAGGGAGCCCAAGCAGGTTTGGCGTGGGGGGGTTGCACAGCTGGGAAATGGGAAGCCTGGCACAGTCTTCCTTATTGCAAAGCTGCTCTTTGAAACAAATATTATATATATATTTCTGATGTTTGTTAATCTGCTTAGAATCACATGCTGTGCATAGGTCCGACATCCAGTGGTCACTGCGGAGTATTGCATTTTGTTTTTCGTAGTCGAAAAGGGGACGTCGACAAGGCGTGTCTGTAACACTATCCTTATAGTGACGTGCGTTGTACCCACAATCCCTCACGCGTCGAGGTCCCTCAGATTGGTTTTTTCCGCCCAGCTACTGGTCGCCTTTATGCGGAGCTCCTCGAGAGACATTGCCAAATAGTTTCTTCCACCTTTGGTCGTTGGTTATTAATATTAATAACGATAAATCCCTCCCTCGGCGCAGAGCCGTTTCTCCGCCGAGCAAGATCTTCGACCGAAGGACGAGCGGAGGAGATCCTTCGGCGCTGCCGAACACGTGGCCTCGCCTCGCCGGCCATACACAATAGGGAGAGTGGGGCTTTGTGGTCTTTCTTTTCTTTAAGAATGCCTTTCTCTTTCCCCTCCCTCTCTTTCGAGGTCGTAGTCACACCTATTAGCCTCAGCTATGGAGAGGACGCCATTTAGGTTTTGCCTGCTTTGCAAGGGTAAATATACCTGGAAGGATAAGCATAAACGGTGCAACCGTTGCTTACCCCTCGATCACCAGGAGGACGGCTCTGCGGCCTGTAAATTACTAAAGCCCAAAACTCTAAAGGACCGCAGGGTCAAAAGGTGGGCGGCCTACCCCATGTCTAGGCCTGACTCCTCGCCCGCCGCCGCAGTCGAGTGTGATGAGGACAGTGACTACACGGCCCCCGTAACGGAGGCTGTAGACCTCTCAAAGGAGCGCTCGCGCTCCTCGTCCGTTCCCGGCCCCGACAAGCCCGGCTCACGCCCAGCTTATGGGGATGAACACCCCGGCGACAAGGACACACACAGAAAAACATCAAAGCACATACCCCCAGGCACACATTCGTCGAAGACGAAGACAGCCTTAGCGCCAACGGGGACGTCGGGCCCACCGACGTCTTCCACCGACAGTAAGGGTCGGCAGCCCTCCCCGCCACCGCTTCCGCGACAGGCGACTGGGCACTCTAAAAATAAGGGCGCTAACACCAAAATTTCCGGCGACACGCATCGCAAGAGTGCTCACATTGCCAACAAGGACTCGACGACCAATGACTCGACGAGCAAAGGTTCGACGCGCCATAGCGCGACGGCGACCGATCCCTCGGAAGAGAGAATGATCGCCGAAAGCCTCGCGCGCATAGCATCTAAGGACGGCCAAAGACGTACGGCCAGTGAAACGCCGAAAACCGCGCACAAGGCTAAAGATACGCCGAAGGCGCCGGAAAACAGATCAGGTCAGTTCCCGACGCCGTCGGCAGGCCCTAGCCAGCAAGAAGGCTACCTAGAAGGCGAAGGCTCTCTTTCTTCGACGTTATGGGACAGAACCAGACAATTACAGGAGGAAGAAACCCCCTTTTCTTTCCCAGACCGTCCTGGCCGACCTCAGTGGACCTTTGAAAGGTTCCAGTCCTCTATGGACAAACTAGATAGGTTCATGTCCATCCCAGAAGAGATGGCACCCAAGAGACCAAGGGAGGCACCCCTTGAGAGTCCAAGGGCTAAATACCAGAAGTTTTATAGCCCTATACAAGAGGACATAAACTCTTACAATCCCACTGAGGAAGACACCTTCTTCCAAGAGGAAGATGAGTTCACCTATGTTGAGGACCAACAAGAAGAGGAAGGTTTTCACGAGGAAACTAACCTATGTGAGGAAGGATTCCAGGAAGACACAGGCGAGGGCGACCAAAATCCATGGCAGTCACCGGCTAGGTCGACTGAGACAGGCAGTAGCAGTATAGTCATCAGGTCTACTGAAACTACACCAGTCAGGAACCCTTCGCCTGTCGATGATCAACCCACCTTCAATGCACTGCTGAAGAAGGCAGCAGCACATTTCGAAATCGAAACTGGAGACGTCACCCCAGACACCGATTTTGTGGAGAGGATTATCAAAGAAAAAAACCCCCACTAGCCAGGTCATACCTATCCTCGCCTCATTTAAGAGACGCATTACACCTTCTCTTTCCACTCCTGCATTGGTGAGAGGGGTCAATCCGAGGATTGAGAAACTGTTCTCTCTCTCTCAATCAGACCCATTATATATTAAGGGTCACTCAATCCCAGACTCCCTGGTCGTGACCAACACCAGGAAAAGGGCAGGAGTCCCACTATCTACTAGCGAGGCGCCCCCAGATAAAGAGGGGAAGAAGCTGTATGCCCTAGCCAAGAGCATTGCCACCTCTGCAGCATTCTCTACAAGAATCGCCAATAATAATACCCTATTGGCAAGCTACGCCGATGCTCAATGGGCTAAGCTCAGACAGGACATTGAAGAAGCTCCCGAACCCCTAAGGACTCGTTTACTGGCTACAGTTAACGAGGGCTCTCTGGTCAATCAAAGCATCGTCAAGAATACCCTCGATGCAGCAGAGACGGCTGGTGTAACGCTCACCTGATTCCCGCAGAGGCGCCGGTCTTGACTGGGTGAATGCCGTATCTTCAAAGGTGATGTGTAACACACGGTTGGCTCTTTGGGCTGGACCTCTGTGCACTGTATGTCTGACTCGAAGAGTAAGATGTCTGAAAATATGGGATTAATGAACTGGGGTTATTGGGTGCCTCTCTCCTCTTCCCTTTCTCTTCTCCTGTAGAACCCCAAAGGTTAACACCCTCACCTTAGGTAAGTGAACGCCAAGCTCTCCATCTGCTTCGGGGCAGGGTGCCGTAACCAGTTTCTTCACTGGATAAGGGTGCAGGCCTCTTGACCTCAGAGGACTGCTGTCCGTCGTAACTGCACGAACGGTAAGTTCTGGGCACTTCAAATGTCTTAAAAGTCTTTTGTAATGATATCTCTTGTTTTGCAAGGTTCCGGCGATGGCGGATGGCGGGCTGATGAGAGTTGAGGATCGAACCCGCGTGAGGAATAGAAGCGCCTGGAAGCACGTAAGTAAGCGCTTGTAGCCTGCTTCACGATGCGCACTAACTGTCCCTTTTATCTTGCAGGTACAAGTTCGGAGCTTTAGAGAAGCTGAAGGGTGCTGGAATACCCACTGGATTCGGCGTGGGAAGGAGTAATGGCACGTGAGTAATAAAGTTGCCCAATGTCTTTAAACGCACCTTCTTTTGTCTTTCAGAGGCGGGATGCAGCGCCGAAGGCCTCCGGAGCGTGCGAAGAGCTGGTAAGCTTTTGTCTTTCAGATGCCGGAATGCAGTGCGAAGACCTCCGGAGCATGCGAAGAGTAGGTAAGCCTTTGTCTTTCAGATGCCGGAATGCAGCGCAAGGCGTTGGTGACAGCCGATGGACCAGGTAAGAGATGCGCTGCCACTGAAGACCGTAGTGCTAACCTGTTCTTTCTTTGTCTTTACAGGTGCTGCTGAAGACTGGATTCCAGGATGGTAAGCCTTTGTTCCCTTAGGCCCAGGATCAGAAGCAGAAGACACGATGAGCGTTCTGCTGCAGAGAATGCAGAATAACGCAAAGCAAGATTCATTCATCGGGTGTGGTTTAAATAGCCTCCTGTAGTGCTTAGGTGTCTCCTTCCACAGCCATGCCTAAGAAAAGAGTTCCTGCTTTCCAGAAGAGTTCCAGTGTTCTGAACCTAGGGAGTGGCTCCTGTCCCACCCAACAGGAAAAGTAGTCCCAAACAGAAGAGGATCAGGGGTTCAACTGGCAGGTAAGTAAGCAGCATGGTCTGCTGCAGGGAAGTCCACCCAAGCATTATAAGCCCGGCGCTTCCAGCGCTGGGACTGGGCATCTTTATGAGCCTGGTGCCACTGGCGCCAGGACAGGGTCCAAAAGGTCCCAATTGGGACTGGCTGGCACTCTGAACCGGGGTTATGGGTCTGCTTCCAAGGGAGTCGGGCAAGTCCTGATCTTTTGGAAGCAGAGATCATGACAGCTGGCCGCACTTTGGTACAAGGAATTTTACTGAAGCGTCACGTCTGGCTTCGCAATTCCAGATTTAAGGCGGAAACACAAGCATCCCTTATTAATAAACCCATAGAGGAATCCAATCTCTTTGGGAGAGCAGTGGATGACGCCCTGGAGAACGCGAAGAAAGAATTTGATACTATAAAGACCTTAGACCAAATTTCTAAGCCCCCTAATAGGTGGGGATTTGGTAATGAGCGCTTTTTTCGTGGACAACGCCAGCAACAAAACCACCAACAACAACAGTACTCTGCCAGCAACTACCAGAGTAATAGCGGCCAGTACAACCAAAGGGGTCAACGTCGTGGCAAGGGAAGAGGCCGGGGTTCCACCCCCAGAGGCTCCCAAGCCAACAACACCACCAAGTGAGGCGAAGATTCGCGTCCCCTCCCATGCAACGCCGGTTTCTTCCAGCATGGGAGGGAATAACATCAGACCGCTGGGTACTGTATAGAGTTCAACAGTTCCCCAACATACAGACCCCCGAGGGGACACCGCATGACATCAGAACACCTTGCCATCCTTCTCCAAGAAGTGGATCAACTGCTGGAAAAAGGAGCCATAAAGGTCGTGCCTCTATCTCAGGTAATGGAAGGTATTTATTCAGTGTACTTCCTTGTACGATCAGCGAACAAGTTTGTCAAACCCCAGAAGTTTCGTATGGTGACCTTACAGGAAGTAATCCCACTGCTATCACAGGGAGATTACATGACAACACTAGACATGAAAGATGCATACTTTCATATTTTAATGTTGCCAGCGCACAGAAAATACCTCAGGTTCATGATAGAGGACAAACACTACCAGTTCAGAGTGCTACCCTTCGGCATAGCATCTGCACCAAGGGTATTCACGAAAGTACTGGCAGTGGCAGCGGCCCACCTGCGCAGGTTATCCATCCCAGTATACCCTTACCTCGACGACTGCTCATAACAGGGGATTCTTACGAGACATGCTTCTCAAACACCCAAAAGACTGTAGACCTTTTGTTCCAACTGGGCTTCTCCATCAACGAGAAGAAGTCCAGCTTAGACCCCAGCCAAGTCAAACAATTCCTAGGGGCTCTAATTCGAACAAAGGACGGCCTCGTCTTCCCCTCCAACGAGAGGGTCCAAAACATGCTGTTTCAGATCCCCCAATATGTGGCAGGTCGTGAGGTGACGGTGCGCAAAGCGATGCGTTTGCTAGGTATGATGGCGTTGTGTATTCATTTGGTACCTCACGCATGCCTGCGCCTGCGCCCAATGCAAGAGTGGCTCAACAGCCAGTGGTGTCAGGCCAGTGGACAATGGGACGATCTAGTGGTGGTCTCGCAGGCCTTGGTTCTCTCGCTACGGTGGTGGACAAAGGAAAACCTGATAATAGGGAAACCCTTTGCCACACCCGCAGTGGAGGCCACTCTAACCACGGACGCATCCCTCACAGGATGGGGGGCTCACCTATCCCATCAGACTGCTCACGGAGTCTGGACTCTGAACGTAGCATCCAAGCATATAAACCTTCTGGAGCTACTAGCGGTGTTTAAAGCACTAAAAGCCTTCCAGGAACAACTTCAAGGGAAGACAGTGATGGTCCTTACAGACAGCACCACAGCCATGTACTACCTCAACAAGCAGGGGGGAACCCACTCTCCAGGACTGTCCAAGCTGTCCCAGAATATATGGAAGTGGGCTCTCAAACACATGTTCCTACTGTCACAACACGTACCAGGGGAACTCAATCTGCTAGCAGACGAACTCAGCAGAGACTTCCCCCTGCCCGAAGAGTACGAATGGCAATTGCACGAAGACATCGTCTTAGACGTCTTCACGCAATGGGGATTCCCGGAAATAGACCTGTTCGCAACACTGGAGAACTCACAATGCCAAAGTTACGCCTCCAGTTACCCCCAAAACCAGTCCAAGGGGAACGGTCTGTCGATTCAATGGTCAGGGAAATTTGTTTACGCCTTTCCCCCGACACCCCTCCTCAACAAGGTGGTGCACAAGATGCACCAGGAACAGGTTACCATGATACTAGTGGCCCCAATGTGGGCCCGGCAGCCATGGTTCGCTCACTTGACGGAGATGTCCCTATCTCCCCCAGTGAGACTTCCCTGCCCGTACAACATGCTGTCACAGGACAAGGGCAGGACACTGCATCCATGCCCTCAGACCATGAACTTAGTAGCCTGGCTCCTGAGATCATAGAATTTGGACATCTACAACTCCCGCAGAGATGTATGGACATCCTCAGGGAAGCCAGAAAACCTAATACTCGCCACTGCTATTCTAGCCAGTGTAAAAGATTTGTCATCTGGTGCAGAGGTAAGAGCATCAACCCGGTTGACTGCTCTCCCACAAACATTGTTCTCTACCTCACCCATTTACTGGATTCAGGTCTAGTGTTCAATTCCATTAAAGTCCACCTAGCGGCACTTTCTGCATACACCACTTCCCAACTTAGTGTCGTGGTGGAAGATACCAGTTATCAAAGCATTTATGGAGGGGGTAAAGAGAATACACCCTCCGATAGCTAACCCAGCTCCCAGATGGGACTTAAATGTGGTACTTTCTAGACTCATGGGCCCTCCCTTTGAACCCATGCACAAACCAACTCTTAAGGACCTCACTCTTAAGACTGCTTTCCTAATAGCTATCACCTCCATTAGGAGAGTAAGTGAACTACAGGCTCTTTCTGTTCTAGACCCCTTCGTAACAGTTCACAAGGATAAGGTGGTTCTACGCACACACCCAAGGTTTGCACCGAAATTCATCTCAAAATTTCATGTAAACCAGTCAATAGAACTACCAACGTTCTTTCAAAACCCTTCCAGCTTGGGAGAAAAAAGTCTTCATACACTAGATGTACGCAGAGCTGTCATGTTCTACATGGAAAGAACCAGACCACTGAGAAAGACTAATCAGTTCTTTGTCTCGGTGGCAGCAGGAAGAGGAGATGCAGTCTCAAAGTCCACTATATCTAGATGGATTGTTCAATGCATCACTCTCTGTTCCACTCTTGCTAAGAGAGAACTACCCTTCAAGCCAAAAGCACATTCCACTCGAGGCACGGGGGCTTCCATAGCGTTCATTGCAAATGTTCCCCTTGAGTCCATCTGCAAAGCGGCAACCTGGAGTTCTGTGCACACCTTTACAAAACACTACTGTCTAGATGCACACTCTAGATCTGACTCCCAGGTGGGACAGGCAGTATTGAGATATCTTTTCTCTACTGTTCCTTCTCATAACCCACCGCCAACTCCGGGTACTGCTCGCTAGTCTATGCACAGCATGTGATTCTAAGCAGATTAACAAACATCAGAAGCCAATGCATTACTTACCGTAAAAGCATTTCTGATGGTTGTATCTGCTTAGATTCACATGCGCCCACCCTTCCTCCCCACTCGGATGGAAGGAACATAGACATCTTCTACATCTCTCTCTCTTTTCTGTACTCACTCGCGTCTAGAAGGCTCCCTCAGGGCAGAAAAAATACAAACAGAGGGACCTCGACGCGTGAGTGATTGTGGGTACAGCGCACGTCACTATAGGGATAGTGTTACAGACACACCTTGTCGACGTCCCCTTTTCGACTACGAAAAATAAAATGCAATACTCCGCAGTGACCACTGGATGTCGGACCTATGCACAGCATGTGAATCTAAGCAGATACAACCATCAGAAATGCTTTTACGGTAAGTAATGCATTGTCATATATATATATTTCTGAGGCTTGTGGAATCTGCTTAGATCACATGCTGTGCATAGGCCGACATCTAGTGGAAGCTGCGGAGTATTACAGTTTGTTTTTCGAAACTCGAAAATGGGCGTCGACACAGGCGTGCCAGTAATACTATCCCTAGTGTGACGTCCACTGTACCCAAGATCCCTCACGCGTCTAGGATCCTCAGATTGTTTTTTTCCGCCATACTGGTCGGAAGCATCTTGCGGAGTCCCCTGGCCTTAGCCATACTTTTGCTATTATATTGCAATTTAAAATTATTTATTGACATCCTTCCCCACCCCAACGTCGACCATCGTTCTCGACGACGGCTGGAGAAGACATCGACCGTCGGCTGCTGCACGACGGATCTGGGCCTCGGAAGGCCGCTGGCCTCGGCCCGGGCCTAGTAGGCCGCTGGCCTCGGCCCTGCAAGTAGGGAGAGTGGGGGGTGGTACATACTCTTCACTCTTGGTATATAGGTACATATATATATTTCCTACACTTATCAGCCTGCTGCCTCAAGGTGCGTATGGAGGGTACCCCTTTCCAATTCTGCCCCAAGTGCAATCGCAAATACCCTTGGGTCGACAGGCACGCCACGTGCAATCTCTTCTTGCCGAGGGACCACCCCGAAGCGAACTGCAGAGCGTGTAGTAGGTTTAAACCTAAAACACTTAAGGACCGTTCGACAAAGCGTTGGGCCCACCACGCCAGGCAGGCAGCCATGGCAGCGGAGGGCGCCTTCAGCGATGGCAGCGACGCCGTACTTTCGGACGGCGAGGGCATTACGGCGTCGAAAGACTGCCGAGCGCAGGTCCCCGACCTCGGAAGGTTGTCCGGCAGGGCGGCTATGGGGAAGACCCCCGGCGACGCAAGCGCTACACCTACACACACTAAGCACACTAAGTCCAACCGAACCTCGACGACGTCGACTTCTCGGAAAGAGGCACGGATAGAACGGTCCGACTCGGTGTCCTCTGGGCGCTCTCGATCGAGATCGCCTCATGACGCAAGGCAATCATCCACTCTTGCCAAGAGTGCCTCGCTCCCTAGATTAACGGAAGTTCCATCGTCAGAAGACGAAGACGACTTCCACCCCCAGGGCGCGCTCCAAGAGACCGAGAGCGCAGTTAACACCAGCGAGGCCCCACGCTCCAAATAGAATACCTCTCCCGACCCTCGGCGCCAGGCGTCGAAAGTCTCTGGGGCCTCTAAGGGGCAGGGAAAACATTTTTCCACGCACGGGGAGGGAGGGAAACAGCGGAAAGCTCAGCCTTCCACTCCTGTAAGACCATCCTTCCACCCCAAGCAGACAGATAAACATAAATCTACTGGGACAGCAACATCCAGCAAGGGTAACCTTGATAAGTCCTCTAAGTTGCCTACTAAAGCCATACCCTGTTCCAAAGAATGGTCCAGTGAGGACATAGACAGGGTCATGTCAAGAATGTCTTCCTTAGCGGATTTTTATGACAAAAACCCAGAACATTTCCTTTCGTATGACCCTCAAGGGGCCACACCCTCAGGCTCCTCTGATCCTATCCCCCTAAGTAAAAAGGCCCGGGTCGAAAGACCTGACCCCTTCGAGGTGCAGCCTTACTCTACTCCATACTCTACTCCACACCCCAGATACCAAGGACAACCTTTCCCTGAAGGGGACCAGGAGTTTTCAATTATGGAGGAACGAACCGGGTCTGAATACTATGCGGAGGATGAGGACCTGGAGGAGGTAGAAGATGAGGAAATTTACAGAGTAGATTCCCCGGTAGAGAGCGAAGCCCCAGTTACCGACTCGCCAGTTGATAACCAACCCCTCCTTAATGAAGTTCTTGCTCGCGCAGCAGAACATTTTCACATCGACACCCACGGTGTACAGGAGGAAAGGGACTTCGCAGAAGAGTTGGTGGGAGAGAGGAGGCCGGTCGCTCAGACCATCCCTATCCTTAAATCCATCCAACGTAGAATCGATCCATCCCTGGTGAATCCTAACCTCACCAGAGCCGTCAACCCCAGAGTCGAAAAACTTTTTCGGGCAGCCCAGTCTGACCCTCTTTATATAAGAGGTCATCTTAAACCAGACTCCCTAGTGGTTACCAACACTCGGAAGAGGGCTGGGACACCCTTATCGTCGTCGGAAGCTCCTCCCGACAAGGAGAGCAAAAGACTGTACGGGTTTGGCAGGAAGGTAGCCTCAACGTCCCCCTACCAAGCAAGGATTGCTAACTCCACCACCCTGTTGGCAAGTTACAACTGCCATCAATGGGAAGAGGTCGCGGCGCTCATAGCCTCTGCTCCTGAACCGTTTAAGGGCCAGTTGGCTCGGATCTCGGCAGAAGGGAGAGCCGTGTCTGGTTGCATTTTAAAAGCAACTTTCGACGCTGCAGACAACGCAGGAAGAGTGATAGCAGAAGGTACTGTTATCAAGAGACATGCGTGGTTACGGCAGTCGGGGTTCAAGACAGAAACACAGGCGTCATTAATAGACAAGCCGGTGGAACCAGATCTATTGTTTGGGAAAGCGGTCGAAGACGCACTTAAAAATGCCAAGGACGAGTACGAGACTCTCAAATCCCTTGGCCAGCTTACCAACAAACCCCCGAACCAGAGGGGGAACAATAATTTTCGTCGCCCACGCGGCCAAAATTCACATAGAGGCAACTATGCCCAAGGACAGGGTACACAATGGAACAACAACCAGCAGTCTACCCAAAGTTACAGTAAAGGTAACAAGAGAGGTCGTGGAAGAGGCAGAGGCAGCCCCAACAAGGGAGGTGGCACGCCTCCGCCAAAGCAGTGACGCTCAGTTCAGGGTCCCTTCTCACGCAACCCCAGTAGGGGGACGCATTTCCAACTTCACCCAGGCTTGGGAAGGGATCACCTCAGACAGATGGGTGCTGTCAACAGTGTCCGCAGGATATTGTATAGAATTACTGCAGCGTCCCCGGAACCACCCTCCATGACAAAGAATACACTCCTTAGAACATCAGAAGATCCTTCTCGAGGAGATCGCCATTCTGCTAGAAAAGGACGCGATAGAACTCGTCCCAGGACACCAGGTAAACAAGGGTATCTATTCAACTTACTTCCTTGTGCCAAAGAAAGATTTGACAATGCGCCCAGTATTGGACTTGCGGCCTGCCAACAAGTATGTCAAGCCCCAAAAATTCCGTATGACCACGCTACAAGAGGTAATCCCCCTCCTAAAAAAGGGGGATTACATGGCAACCTTGGATATGAAAGATGCCTATTTTCATATTTCCATGCTCCCAGCGCACAGAAAATACTTGCGCTTCAAGGTGGACAGTCGCCACTACCAATTCAAGGTACTGCCCTTCGGGATAGCTTCAGCACCAAGGGTATTCACCAAGGTACTGGCGGTGGCAGCTGCACACCTACGCAGGGAGGCAATCCCTGTATACCCTTATCTGGACGACTGGCTCATAACGGGGGAAACCCCAGGAATTTGCAGGTCAAACATTCAGAGGACGATCGACCTCCTCCACGAATTAGGCTTCTCTATCAACGAGAAGAAGTCAAGTCTGGTGCCAAGCACCTCAAAACAGTTCCTAGGAGCTATCCTAGATACTCAGAAAGGGTTGACCTTCCCTTCGGAAGAGAGAAATCGGAATATACTACTGCAAATTCCACATTATCAGTCAGGTCAACAAATAACGGTACGCAAAGCAATGCGGTTACTGGGCATGATGGCGTCATGCATTTACCTGGTCCCCCACGCGCGTCTGCGCATGCGTCCCATGCAGGAATGGTTGGCGAAACAGTGGTCTCAGGCAAGTGGTCAGTGGGACGATCTAGTGGTCGTTTCGCCAACACTCGTACAGAGCTTACACTGGTGGACAAGAGAGAATCTCGCAGGGGGAAAACCCTTTTACGATCCCGAAGTACAGGCAGTGGTGACTACAGATGCATGCCTGACTGGGTGGGGAGCTCACCATCTCCACCACACAGCTCAGGGTCTCTGGTCTCACTCAGCCAAGAACCACATCAACCTGCTCTCCATCTGCTTCGGGGCAGGGTGCCGTAACCAGTTTCTTCACTGGATAAGGGTGCAGGCCTCTTGACCTCAGAGGACTGCTGTCCGTCGTAACTGCACGAACGGTAAGTTCTGGGCACTTCAAATGTCTTAAAAGTCTTTTGTAATGATATCTCTTGTTTTGCAAGGTTCCGGCGATGGCGGATGGCGGGCTGATGAGAGTTGAGGATCGAACCCGCGTGAGGAATAGAAGCGCCTGGAAGCACGTAAGTAAGCGCTTGTAGCCTGCTTCACGATGCGCACTAACTGTCCCTTTTATCTTGCAGGTACAAGTTCGGAGCTTTAGAGAAGCTGAAGGGTGCTGGAATACCCACTGGATTCGGCGTGGGAAGGAGTAATGGCACGTGAGTAATAAAGTTGCCCAATGTCTTTAAACGCACCTTCTTTTGTCTTTCAGAGGCGGGATGCAGCGCCGAAGGCCTCCGGAGCGTGCGAAGAGCTGGTAAGCTTTTGTCTTTCAGATGCCGGAATGCAGTGCGAAGACCTCCGGAGCATGCGAAGAGTAGGTAAGCCTTTGTCTTTCAGATGCCGGAATGCAGCGCAAGGCGTTGGTGACAGCCGATGGACCAGGTAAGAGATGCGCTGCCACTGAAGACCGTAGTGCTAACCTGTTCTTTCTTTGTCTTTACAGGTGCTGCTGAAGACTGGATTCCAGGATGGTAAGCCTTTGTTCCCTTAGGCCCAGGATCAGAAGCAGAAGACACGATGAGCGTTCTGCTGCAGAGAATGCAGAATAACGCAAAGCAAGATTCATTCATCGGGTGTGGTTTAAATAGCCTCCTGTAGTGCTTAGGTGTCTCCTTCCACAGCCATGCCTAAGAAAAGAGTTCCTGCTTTCCAGAAGAGTTCCAGTGTTCTGAACCTAGGGAGTGGCTCCTGTCCCACCCAACAGGAAAAGTAGTCCCAAACAGAAGAGGATCAGGGGTTCAACTGGCAGGTAAGTAAGCAGCATGGTCTGCTGCAGGGAAGTCCACCCAAGCATTATAAGCCCGGCGCTTCCAGCGCTGGGACTGGGCATCTTTATGAGCCTGGTGCCACTGGCGCCAGGACAGGGTCCAAAAGGTCCCAATTGGGACTGGCTGGCACTCTGAACCGGGGTTATGGGTCTGCTTCCAAGGGAGTCGGGCAAGTCCTGATCTTTTGGAAGCAGAGATCATGACAGCTGGCCGCACTTTGGTACAAGGAATTTTACTGAAGCGTCACGTCTGGCTTCGCAATTCCAGATTTAAGGCGGAAACACAAGCATCCCTTATTAATAAACCCATAGAGGAATCCAATCTCTTTGGGAGAGCAGTGGATGACGCCCTGGAGAACGCGAAGAAAGAATTTGATACTATAAAGACCTTAGACCAAATTTCTAAGCCCCCTAATAGGTGGGGATTTGGTAATGAGCGCTTTTTTCGTGGACAACGCCAGCAACAAAACCACCAACAACAACAGTACTCTGCCAGCAACTACCAGAGTAATAGCGGCCAGTACAACCAAAGGGGTCAACGTCGTGGCAAGGGAAGAGGCCGGGGTTCCACCCCCAGAGGCTCCCAAGCCAACAACACCACCAAGTGAGGCGAAGATTCGCGTCCCCTCCCATGCAACGCCGGTTTCTTCCAGCATGGGAGGGAATAACATCAGACCGCTGGGTACTGTATAGAGTTCAACAGTTCCCCAACATACAGACCCCCGAGGGGACACCGCATGACATCAGAACACCTTGCCATCCTTCTCCAAGAAGTGGATCAACTGCTGGAAAAAGGAGCCATAAAGGTCGTGCCTCTATCTCAGGTAATGGAAGGTATTTATTCAGTGTACTTCCTTGTACGATCAGCGAACAAGTTTGTCAAACCCCAGAAGTTTCGTATGGTGACCTTACAGGAAGTAATCCCACTGCTATCACAGGGAGATTACATGACAACACTAGACATGAAAGATGCATACTTTCATATTTTAATGTTGCCAGCGCACAGAAAATACCTCAGGTTCATGATAGAGGACAAACACTACCAGTTCAGAGTGCTACCCTTCGGCATAGCATCTGCACCAAGGGTATTCACGAAAGTACTGGCAGTGGCAGCGGCCCACCTGCGCAGGTTATCCATCCCAGTATACCCTTACCTCGACGACTGCTCATAACAGGGGATTCTTACGAGACATGCTTCTCAAACACCCAAAAGACTGTAGACCTTTTGTTCCAACTGGGCTTCTCCATCAACGAGAAGAAGTCCAGCTTAGACCCCAGCCAAGTCAAACAATTCCTAGGGGCTCTAATTCGAACAAAGGACGGCCTCGTCTTCCCCTCCAACGAGAGGGTCCAAAACATGCTGTTTCAGATCCCCCAATATGTGGCAGGTCGTGAGGTGACGGTGCGCAAAGCGATGCGTTTGCTAGGTATGATGGCGTTGTGTATTCATTTGGTACCTCACGCATGCCTGCGCCTGCGCCCAATGCAAGAGTGGCTCAACAGCCAGTGGTGTCAGGCCAGTGGACAATGGGACGATCTAGTGGTGGTCTCGCAGGCCTTGGTTCTCTCGCTACGGTGGTGGACAAAGGAAAACCTGATAATAGGGAAACCCTTTGCCACACCCGCAGTGGAGGCCACTCTAACCACGGACGCATCCCTCACAGGATGGGGGGCTCACCTATCCCATCAGACTGCTCACGGAGTCTGGACTCTGAACGTAGCATCCAAGCATATAAACCTTCTGGAGCTACTAGCGGTGTTTAAAGCACTAAAAGCCTTCCAGGAACAACTTCAAGGGAAGACAGTGATGGTCCTTACAGACAGCACCACAGCCATGTACTACCTCAACAAGCAGGGGGGAACCCACTCTCCAGGACTGTCCAAGCTGTCCCAGAATATATGGAAGTGGGCTCTCAAACACATGTTCCTACTGTCACAACACGTACCAGGGGAACTCAATCTGCTAGCAGACGAACTCAGCAGAGACTTCCCCCTGCCCGAAGAGTACGAATGGCAATTGCACGAAGACATCGTCTTAGACGTCTTCACGCAATGGGGATTCCCGGAAATAGACCTGTTCGCAACACTGGAGAACTCACAATGCCAAAGTTACGCCTCCAGTTACCCCCAAAACCAGTCCAAGGGGAACGGTCTGTCGATTCAATGGTCAGGGAAATTTGTTTACGCCTTTCCCCCGACACCCCTCCTCAACAAGGTGGTGCACAAGATGCACCAGGAACAGGTTACCATGATACTAGTGGCCCCAATGTGGGCCCGGCAGCCATGGTTCGCTCACTTGATGGAGATGTCCCTATCTCCCCCAGTGAGACTTCCCTGCCCGTACAACATGCTGTCACAGGACAAGGGCAGGACACTGCATCCATGCCCTCAGACCATGAACTTAGTAGCCTGGCTCCTGAGATCATAGAATTTGGACATCTACAACTCCCGCAGAGATGTATGGACATCCTCAGGGAAGCCAGAAAACCTAATACTCGCCACTGCTATTCTAGCCAGTGTAAAAGATTTGTCATCTGGTGCAGAGGTAAGAGCATCAACCCGGTTGACTGCTCTCCCACAAACATTGTTCTCTACCTCACCCATTTACTGGATTCAGGTCTAGTGTTCAATTCCATTAAAGTCCACCTAGCGGCACTTTCTGCATACACCACTTCCCAACTTAGTGTCGTGGTGGAAGATACCAGTTATCAAAGCATTTATGGAGGGGGTAAAGAGAATACACCCTCCGATAGCTAACCCAGCTCCCAGATGGGACTTAAATGTGGTACTTTCTAGACTCATGGGCCCTCCCTTTGAACCCATGCACAAACCAACTCTTAAGGACCTCACTCTTAAGACTGCTTTCCTAATAGCTATCACCTCCATTAGGAGAGTAAGTGAACTACAGGCTCTTTCTGTTCTAGACCCCTTCGTAACAGTTCACAAGGATAAGGTGGTTCTACGCACACACCCAAGGTTTGCACCGAAATTCATCTCAAAATTTCATGTAAACCAGTCAATAGAACTACCAACGTTCTTTCAAAACCCTTCCAGCTTGGGAGAAAAAAGTCTTCATACACTAGATGTACGCAGAGCTGTCATGTTCTACATGGAAAGAACCAGACCACTGAGAAAGACTAATCAGTTCTTTGTCTCGGTGGCAGCAGGAAGAGGAGATGCAGTCTCAAAGTCCACTATATCTAGATGGATTGTTCAATGCATCACTCTCTGTTCCACTCTTGCTAAGAGAGAACTACCCTTCAAGCCAAAAGCACATTCCACTCGAGGCACGGGGGCTTCCATAGCGTTCATTGCAAATGTTCCCCTTGAGTCCATCTGCAAAGCGGCAACCTGGAGTTCTGTGCACACCTTTACAAAACACTACTGTCTAGATGCACACTCTAGATCTGACTCCCAGGTGGGACAGGCAGTATTGAGATATCTTTTCTCTACTGTTCCTTCTCATAACCCACCGCCAACTCCGGGTACTGCTCGCTAGTCTATGCACAGCATGTGATTCTAAGCAGATTAACAAACATCAGAAGCCAATGCATTACTTACCGTAAAAGCATTTCTGATGGTTGTATCTGCTTAGATTCACATGCGCCCACCCTTCCTCCCCACTCGGATGGAAGGAACATAGACATCTTCTACATCTCTCTCTCTTTTCTGTACTCACTCGCGTCTAGAAGGCTCCCTCAGGGCAGAAAAAATACAAACAGAGGGACCTCGACGCGTGAGTGATTGTGGGTACAGCGCACGTCACTATAGGGATAGTGTTACAGACACACCTTGTCGACGTCCCCTTTTCGACTACGAAAAATAAAATGCAATACTCCGCAGTGACCACTGGATGTCGGACCTATGCACAGCATGTGAATCTAAGCAGATACAACCATCAGAAATGCTTTTACGGTAAGTAATGCATTGTCATATATATATATTTCTGAGGCTTGTGGAATCTGCTTAGATCACATGCTGTGCATAGGCCGACATCTAGTGGAAGTTGCGGAGTATTACAGTTTGTTTTTCGAAACTCGAAAATGGGCGTCGACACAGGCGTGCCAGTAATACTATCCCTAGTGTGACGTCCACTGTACCCAAGATCCCTCACGCGTCTAGGATCCTCAGATTGTTTTTTTCCGCCATACTGGTCGGAAGCATCTTGCGGAGTCCCCTGGCCTTAGCCATACTTTTGCTATTATATTGCAATTTAAAATTATTTATTGACATCCTTCCCCACCCCAACGTCGACCATCGATCTCGACGACGGCTGGAGAAGACATCGACCGTCGGCTGCTGCACGACGGATCTGGGCCTCGGAAGGCCGCTGGCCTCGGCCCGGGCCTAGTAGGCCGCTGGCCTCGGCCCTGCAAGTGGGGGGTGGTACATACTCTTCACTCTTGGTATATAGGTACATATATATATTTCCTACACTTATCAGCCTGCTGCCTCAAGGTGCGTATGGAGGGTACCCCTTTCCAATTCTGCCCCAAGTGCAATCGCAAATACCCTTGGGTCGACAGGCACGCCACGTGCAATCTCTGCTTGCCGAGGGACCACCCCGAAGCGAACTGCAGAGCGTGTAGTAGGTTTAAACCTAAAACACTTAAGGACCGTTCGACAAAGCGTTGGGCCCACCACGCCAGGCAGGCAGCCATGGCAGCGGAGGGCGCCTTCAGCGATGGCAGCGACGCCGTACTTTCGGACGGCGAGGGCATTACGGCGTCGAAAGACTGCCGAGCGCAGGTCCCCGACCTCGGAAGGTTGTCCGGCAGGGCGGCTATGGGGAAGACCCCCGGCGACGCAAGCGCTACACCTACACACACTAAGCACACTAAGTCCAACCGAACCTCGACGACGTCGACTTCTCGGAAAGAGGCACGGATAGAACGGTCCGACTCGGTGTCCTCTGGGCGCTCTCGATCGAGATCGCCTCATGACGCAAGGCAATCATCCACTCTTGCCAAGAGTGCCTCGCTCCCTAGATTAACGGAAGTTCCATCGTCAGAAGACGAAGACGACTTCCACCCCCAGGGCGCGCTCCAAGAGACCGAGAGCGCAGTTAACACCAGCGAGGCCCCACGCTCCAAACAGAATACCTCTCCCGACCCTCGGCGCCAGGCGTCGAAAGTCTCTGGGGCCTCTAAGGGGCAGGGAAAACATTTTTCCACGCACGGGGAGGGAGGGAAACAGCGGAAAGCTCAGCCTTCCACTCCTGTAAGACCATCCTTTCACCCCAAGCAGACAGATAAACATAAATCTACTGGGACAGCAACATCCAGCAAGGGTACCCTTGATAAGTCCTCTAAGTTGCCTACTAAAGCCATACCCTGTTCCAAAGAATGGTCCAGTGAGGACATAGACAGGGTCATGTCAAGAATGTCTTCCTTAGCGGATTTTTATGACAAAAACCCAGAACATTTCCTTTCGTATGACCCTCAAGGGGCCACACCCTCAGGCTCCTCTGATCCTATCCCCTTAAGTAAAAAGGCCCGGGTCGAAAGACCTGACCCCTTCGAGGTGCAGCCTTACTCTACTCCATACTCTACTCCACACCCCAGATACCAAGGACAACCTTTCCCTGAAGGGGACCAGGAGTTTTCAATTATGGAGGAACGAACCGGGTCTGAATACTATGCGGAGGATGAGGACCTGGAGGAGGTAGAAGATGAGGAAATTTACAGAGTAGATTCCCCGGTAGAGAGCGAAGCCCCAGTTACCGACTCGCCAGTTGATAACCAACCCCTCCTTAATGAAGTTCTTGCTCGCGCAGCAGAACATTTTCACATCGACACCCACGGTGTACAGGAGGAAAGGGACTTCGCAGAAGAGTTGGTGGGAGAGAGGAGGCCGGTCGCTCAGACCATCCCTATCCTTAAATCCATCCAACGTAGAATCGATCCATCCCTGGTGAATCCTAACCTCACCAGAGCCGTCAACCCCAGAGTCGAAAAACTTTTTCGGGCAGCCCAGTCTGACCCTCTTTATATAAGAGGTCATCTTAAACCAGACTCCCTAGTGGTTACCAACACTCGGAAGAAGGCTGGGACACCCTTATCGTCGTCGGAAGCTCCTCCCGACAAGGAGAGCAAAAGACTGTACGGGTTTGGCAGGAAGGTAGCCTCAACGTCCGCCTACCAAGCAAGGATTGCTAACTCCACCACTCTGTTGGCAAGTTACAACTGCCATCAATGGGAAGAGGTCGCGGCGCTCATAGCCTCTGCTCCTGAACCGTTTAAGGGCCAGTTGGCTCGGATCTCGGCAGAAGGGAGAGCCGTGTCTGGTTGCATTTTAAAAGCAACTTTCGACGCTGCAGACAACGCAGGAAGAGTGATAGCAGAAGGTACTGTTATCAAGAGACATGCGTGGTTACGGCAGTCGGGGTTCAAGACAGAAACACAGGCGTCATTAATAGACAAGCCGGTGGAACCAGATCTATTGTTTGGGAAAGCGGTCGAAGACGCACTTAAAAATGCCAAGGACGAGTACGAGACTCTCAAATCCCTTGGCCAGCTTACCAACAAACCCCCGAACCAGAGGGGGAACAATAATTTTCGTCGCCCACGCGGCCAAAATTCACATAGAGGCAACTATGCCCAAGGACAGGGTACACAATGGAACAACAACCAGCAGTCTACCCAAAGTTACAGTAAAGGTAACAAGAGAGGTCGTGGAAGAGGCAGAGGCAGCCCCAACAAGGGAGGTGGCACGCCTCCGCCAAAGCAGTGACGCTCAGTTCAGGGTCCCTTCTCACGCAACCCCAGTAGGGGGACGCATTTCCAACTTCACCCAGGCTTGGGAAGGGATCACCTCAGACAGATGGGTGCTGTCAACAGTGTCCGCAGGATATTGTATAGAATTACTGCAGCGTCCCCGGAACCACCCTCCATGACAAAGAATACACTCCTTAGAACATCAGAAGATCCTTCTCGAGGAGATCGCCATTCTGCTAGAAAAGGACGCGATAGAACTCGTCCCAGGACACCAGGTAAACAAGGGTATCTATTCAACTTACTTCCTTGTGCCAAAGAAAGATTTGACAATGCGCCCAGTATTGGACTTACGGCCTGCCAACAAGTATGTCAAGCCCCAAAAATTCCGTATGACCACGCTACAAGAGGTAATCCCCCTCCTAAAAAAGGGGGATTACATGGCAACCTTGGATATGAAAGATGCCTATTTTCATATTTCCATGCTCCCAGCGCACAGAAAATACTTGCGCTTCAAGGTGGACAGTCGCCACTACCAATTCAAGGTACTGCCCTTCGGGATAGCTTCAGCACCAAGGGTATTCACCAAGGTACTGGCGGTGGCAGCTGCACACCTACGCAGGGAGGCAATCCCTGTATACCCTTATCTGGACGACTGGCTCATAACGGGGGAAACCCCAGGAATTTGCAGGTCAAACATTCAGAGGACGATCGACCTCCTCCACGAATTAGGCTTCTCTATCAACGAGAAGAAGTCAAGTCTGGTGCCAAGCACCTCAAAACAGTTCCTAGGAGCTATCCTAGATACTCAGAAAGGGTTGACCTTCCCTTCGGAAGAGAGAAATCGGAATATACTACTGCAAATTCCACATTATCAGTCAGGTCAACAAATAACGGTACGCAAAGCAATGCGGTTACTGGGCATGATGGCGTCATGCATTTACCTGGTCCCCCACGCGCGTCTGCGCATGCGTCCCATGCAGGAATGGTTGGCGAAACAGTGGTCTCAGGCAAGTGGTCAGTGGGACGATCTAGTGGTCGTTTCGCCAACACTCGTACAGAGCTTACACTGGTGGACAAGAGAGAATCTCGCAGGGGGAAAACCCTTTTACGATCCCGAAGTACAGGCAGTGGTGACTACAGATGCATGCCTGACTGGGTGGGGGAGCTCACCATCTCCACCACACAGCTCAGGGTCTCTGGTCTCACTCAGCCAAGAACCACATCAACCTGCTAGAGCTTCTGGCAGTATTCCGAGCGCTTCAGGCGTTTGAGCCCCATCTGCTAAACTTGTCGGTGCAGATCCAGACGGACAGCACGACAGCCATGTTCTATCTGAACAAACAAGGAGGGACTCGTTCGCCAAATCTGTCCAAGCTTGCCCAGAAAATCTGGATATGGGCACTCAGACGGAACATCTTCCTGTCATCACAACATGTTCCAGGGGAGCTCAATTCCCTAGCGGATGCCCTAAGCAGAGACTCCCTCCCAGAAGAACACGAATGGGTCCTTATCGTAGAAGATCTCTTCTCTCAGTGGGGTTTCCCCACTATAGACCTATTCGCCACAAGCGGAAACAAACAATGCCCAGGATTTGCATCCAGGTTCCCCCAGCCAGACTCCCAAGGGAACGCCCTGTGGATGAACTGGTCAGGGATGTTTGCTTACGCTTTTCCACCAACTCCTCTCATCAGGAAGGTGGTGTACAAGATGAATAAGGAATCGATGACGCTCATCCTAGTTGCTCCCATGTGGGCGAGACAACCATGGTTTCCACACCTACGCAGGATGGCTGTGTGCGAGCCCATCAAACTCCCAGCCTGGTACAACCTACTGTCCCAGCAACAAGGTCAAACAGTGCACCAGGAACCCAACTCAATGAACCTGGCAGCATGGCTCCTGAGGTCATAGAGTTTGGGTATCTCAATTTACCACAGAGGTGTATGGACATCCTAAAAGAATCCAGGAAACCAAACACAAGGCACTGTTACTTTGACAAGTGGAAGAGATTCGTTATTTGGTGCCAGAATAAACAAATCAACCCAGTTGATTGCACTCCTTCCAACGTTGTAACATACATGCTCCACCTGCTGGACGCAGGTTTGGTTTTTAACTCTCTGAAAGTACACCTGGCAGCCCTCTCGGCTTACACCACATCCCATAACAAAGTATCGTGGTGGAAAGTACCAGTAGTTAAAGCCTTCATGGAAGGAGTAAAGAGACTTCACCCTCCTATTTCGAACCCACCGCCAGGATGGGACCTCAATGTGGTGCTAGCTAAGCTCATGGGCCCCCCCTTCGAACCCATGCATAAAAGTAGTCTCAAACACCTGACTTATAAAACGGCCTTCTTAGTAGCCATTACCTCTATAAGAAGGGTCAGTGAAATTCAGGCTCTGTCAGTGCAGGATCCTTTCTTTACTATCCACAAGGACAAACTGGTTTTACGCACACACTCTAGGTTCTCACCTAAATTTATATCTAAGTTCCATGTAAACCAGTCCATCGAGCTTCCGGCTTTCTTCCAGAACCCGCAAAGCTCAGCTGAGGTGAAACTACACACCCTTGATGTGCGTAGGGCGGTCCTCTACTATGTAAATAAAACCAGACCGCTAAGGAAAACAGATCAACTGTTTGTCTCCGTAGCTACAGGCAGAGAGGGGGATCGCGTCTCTAAAGGCACGATCTCGAAGTGGATTATCAACTGTATACAGCTATGTTACTCTCTTTCTGAAAAAACTCTGCCTGTTACGCCAAGGGCCCATTCTACTAGAGGCATTGGGGCCACTCTGGCTTTCATTGCAAATGTTCCCCTCGACACCATTTGCAAAGCAGCTACTTGGAGCTCTATTCACACTTTTACTCAGCATTACTGCATTGACACTCATTCCAAGACAGATACACAAGTGGGACAAGCGGTTCTGAGACACCTGTTTGCTCATGACTCTTCTCACATCCCACCTCCTTCTTCTGGTACTGCTCGCTAATCTATGCACAGCATGTGATCTAAGCAGATTCCACAAGCCTCAGAAGGGATACATTACTCACCGTAATCGTATTTCTGATGCTTGTATCTGCTTAGATTCACATGCGACCCACCCTTCCTCCCCTCCGAGAGAAGGCGCATGATTGCTTGTAGTCTTACCTTTCTGTCTATCTGCTTGGATTATCTGTACTCACGCTACTCCTCATGCTTCCTCATGTCAGAAAAAAAAATACAATCTGAGGATCCTAGACGCGTGAGGGATCTTGGGTACAGTGGACGTCACACTAGGGATAGTATTACTGGCACGCCTGTGTCGACGCCCATTTTCGAGTTTCGAAAAACAAACTGTAATACTCCGCCGCTTCCACTAGATGTCGGCCTATGCACAGCATGTGAATCTAAGCAGATACAAGCATCAGAAATACGATTACGGTGAGTAATGTATCCCATATATATATTTCTGATGTTTGTTAATCTGCTTAGAATCACATGCTGTGCATAGGTCCGACATCCAGTGGTCACTGCGGAGTATTGCATTTTGTTTTTCGTAGTCGAAAAGGGGACGTCGACAAGGCGTGTCTGTAACACTATCCCTATAGTGACGTGCGTTGTACCCACAATCCCTCACGCGTCGAGGTCCCTCAGATTGTTTTTTTCCGCCCAGTTTCTGGTCGCCTTTCGCGGAGCTCCTAGAGAGACATTGCTATACTTGCCACGGACCTCGGTCCTTTTGTCATAACTTAATATACTGATAACGATCCCTCCCCCTCGACGTTAGCTGTGAATCTGTTTCTCCGCCGAACTGATTTTCGACGGAGAGGAAGAGCGGAGGAGATCCTTCGGCGCTGCCGAACACGTGGCCTGGCCTCGACGGCCAACTTACAGTAGGGAGAGTGGGGGTTAGAACTTTGTCTCTTCTCTTTGAGAATGTCTTTCTTTCTCCCCTTTCTTTCCCTTGGGGTTGTTATCGCCAGCCTTTATTGCCTCAGCTATGGAGAGGACACCATTTAAGTTTTGCCCACGCTGCAGGGGCAAATATACTTGGAAAGATAAGCACAAGCTCTGTAATCGTTGCTTACCCCTCGATCACATAGAGAACAGCTGCGCAGCCTGCAAGCTCTTAAAACCCAGGACTCTTAAAGAACGTAGGGTTAAGAGGTGGGCGGACTACGCGATGTCGAAGTCAGTTTCCTCACCCGCTGCCGCTGTTACTGAAAGTGACGAGGAGTGCGATAACTCGACGTCCGTTACGGAAGTCATGAACCCCCAGAAGGAGCGCTCCCGCTCCTCGTCGTCCGTCCCCGGCCCCGACGGGCTCGGCTCACGCCCTGCTTATGGGGATGAACACCCCGGCGACAAGGACGCACACAAACCCCATAAGGCTAAACACACTACCCACGGCTCTTCTTCGTCGAGAACGAAGGATCCATCAGCGCCGAAGGGGACGCAGGGCACTCCGGCGTCTACCGCAGACCGTAAAGGTCACAAGCCCCACCCGCAAACGCAGCCGCGACCAGCGATTGGGCTTCCATCTAACACGGGCGCTACCCCAAAAACATCCGACGCAACGCTCCATAGAGCGACCGTCGAGGTACAACGCGCAACGCACACAACGTCGACACCAGAGCCCTCGACGGACAAAATCGTGGTCGAGAGCATAGCGAGAATTGTCGCCGAAGACAAACGTACGCGGACGACGAAACAAACGTCGAATACCGCATCGAAAAAACATAAAAGTAGCCAGGAACTGCCCCTTTCTCCAAAGGACGCTTCCGAACTACCTGAAGGCTTTTCAGAAGGAGACGGGAACCTCTCGTCGACGTTGTGGGAGCGTTCGAAACGATTTGAAGGCGAAAACACTAATTTCCCCCCTCTAGACTGTTCAGGGGTACCCCATGAGACCCTTGAAAGACTCCATTCTTGCATGGAGAAAATGGAAAGGTTTCTAGGAAACCAAGACCCACCCACTCACAAAAGACAAAGAGAATGGCCACAGGATGACCCTAGAGTCAAGATTCCTAGGCTGGTTGACCTCACTGAGGAGGAGCTATACCTCCCAAGAAGATGAGTGTTTGGGTGGAGAAGAAGAGGTAGAACATGAGGAAGAGGGGTTCGAAGAAGATCCTTACACCACTGCTACAGGGTTTGAAGAGGATACAGCTACCTCGCAGCCCTGGCATTCACCGTCAGTGCAGCCTTGGCAATCCCCATCAGTACATTCAGACCCTGATGCCTTTCTCCCTTCTCCTCTCAAGGATTCACATGGGAACTCCTCTCCCATAGATGACCAACCTTCCCTCAATGCACTATTGCGCAAGGCAGCAGCGCATTTTGAGATTGATACAGGGGAAACTCTTCCAGACATTGACTTTGTAGAAAAAGTCATCAAAGAAAAAGCCCCGGTTAGCCAATCTATTCCACTTCTGGCTTCTATTAAAAGAAGAATTTCTCCTTCCCTTACTAACCCAGCTTTAGTAAGAGGGGTCAACCCTAGAATAGAAAAGCTCATCAGCCCTTCATCCTCTGACCCTTTATACATCAGAGGACACTCTATTCCGGACTCCCTTGTGGTTACCAACACAAGAAAAAGAGCAGGGGTGCCACTATCCACTAGTGAAGCACCTCCAGACAAAGAAGGCAAAAAACTCTACGCAATAACAACTCACTTTTAGCTAGCTACGCAGATGCACAGTGGAACAAGCTGCGCAGCGAAGCAGAGGAAGCACCTGAACCTCTGCATTCTCGCCTGCTAGCTATAATATCAGAGGGCACACTGGTAAACCAGGGCATCGTTAAAAACTCCCTAGATGCCGCTGAGACGGCTGGCCGCTCCCTAGTGCAGGGAATACTTCTCAAGCGCCACGTTTGGCTACGCAATTCAGGTTTTAAGCCCGAAACCCAAGCCTCCCTCATAAATAAACCCATTGAACAGACGCATCTGTTTGGGAAAGCAGTAGATGAGGCCCTAGAACATGCTAAAAAAGAGTTTGATACCATCAAGACTCTTGATCAAATTTCTAGGCCCCCTAACAGGCGAGGTTATGGTAATAAACGCTCCTTTCGTGGCCAAAGACAGCAGCAGAACCAACAACAACAATATTACTCTGGCTCCAACTGGCCCACTAACCAGGGTAACACCCAGTTCAGTCAAAGAGGCCAACGCCGTGGCAAAGGAAGAGGTCGTGGCTCCAGCCCCAGAGGTTCCACGCCCAATACCAGCAAATGACCCGAAAATTCGGGTCCCCTCCCATGCATCACCGGTCGGGGGCCGGCTAACATCGTTCCTTTCAGCATGGGAGGGAATCACGTCAGACCGTTGGGTATTATCCACCATAGCCCACGGATACTGCATCGAGTTCAACGGTTCCCCAAAGTACAAACCCCCACGGAACCGACGCATGACACCGCAACACCTCTCCATTCTTCTTCAAGAAGTGGAAGAACTACTGAAGAAAGAAGCTATAGAGCCCGTCCCCCTATCACAGGTAACAGAAGGTATTTATTCAGTGTACTTCCTTGTACCCAAAAAGGACTTAACCATGCGCCCTGTATTAGATCTGCGCCCAACGAACATATTTGTCAAACCCCAAAAGTTTCGTATGGTGACCTTACAGGAGGTAATCCCACTGTTATCACAAGGGGATTACATGACAACACTGGACATGAAAGATGCATACTTTCATATTTTAATGTTGACATCGCACAGAAAATACCTCAGGTTCAAAATAGAGGACAAACACTACCAGTTCAGAGTACTACCCTTCGGGATAGCATCTGCACCAAGGGTATTCACGAAAGTACTGGCAGTGGCAGCGGCCCACCTGCGCAGATTATCCATCCCGGTATACCCTTACCTCGACGACTGGCTCATAACAGGGGATTCTTACGAAACATGCTTCTCCAATACCCAAAAGACCGTAGACCTTTTGTCCCAACTGGGCTTCTCCATCAACGAAAAGAAGTCCAGCTTAGACCCCAGCCAAACCAAACAATTCCTAGGGGCTCTAATTCGAACAAAGGACGGCCTCGTATTCCCCTCCAACGAGAGGGTCCAAAACATGCTGTTTCAAATTCCCCATTATGTAGCAAGCCGAGAGGTGACGGTACGCAAAGCAATGCGCTTGCTAGGGATGATGGCGTCATGTATTTATTTGGTACCTCACGCGCGCCTGCGCATGCGCCCGATGCAAGAGTGGCTCTACAGCCAGTGGTGTCAGGCCAGCGGACAATGGGACGATCTAGTGGTGGTCTCGCAGGCCTTGGTTCTCTCGCTACGGTGGTGGACAAAAGAAAACCTGTTATTAGGGAAAACTTTTGCCACACCCGCAGTGGAAGCCACTCTAACCACAGACGCATCCCTTACAGGATGGGGGGGCTCACCTATCCCATCAGACGGCCCACGGAGTTTGGACTCCGAGCTTAGCATCCAAGCATATAAACCTGCTGGAACTACTAGCGGTGTTCAAAGCACTGAAAGCCTTTCAGAAACAGCTACAAGAAAAGACAGTGATGGTCCTCACAGACAGCACCACAGCCATGTACTACCTCAACAAGCAAGGAGGCACTCACTCTCCAGGACTGTCCAAACTGTCCCAGAATATATGGAAGTGGGCTCTCAGACACAACATGTTCCTACTGTCACAACATGTACCAGGGGAACTCAATCTTCTAGCAGACAAACTCAGCAGAGACTTCCCCCTGCCCGGAGAGTACGAATGGCAATTACACAAAGACATCGTCTTAGACGTCTTCACTCAATGGGGTTTCCCGGAAATAGACCTGTTCGCAACTCTGGAAAACTCACAATGCCAAAGTTACGCCTCCAGGTACCCCCAGAACCAGTCCAAGGGGAACGGTCTGTCGATTCTATGGTCAGGGAAATTTGTTTACGCCTTTCCCCCGACTCCCCTTCTCAACAAAGTGGTGCACAAGATGCATCAGGAGCAGGTTACAATGATACTAGTGGCCCCAATGTGGGCCCGGCAGCCATGGTTCGCTCACTTGATGGAGATGTCCCTATCTCCCCCAGTGAAACTTCCCTGCCCGTACAACATGCTGTCACAAGACAAGGGCAGAACACTGCATCCATGCCCTCAGACCATGAACTTAGCAGCCTGGCTCCTGAGATCATAGAATTTGGACATTTACAACTCCCACAGAAATGTATGGACATCCTCAGGGAAGCCAGAAAACCTAATACTCGACACTGCTATTCTAGCAAATGGAAAAGATTCGTTATCTGGTGTAGAGGTACTAGCATCAACCCAGTTGACTGCTCTCCTACTGACATTATTCTATACTTGACCCATTTACTGGATTCAGGTTTAGTGTTCAATTCCATTAAAGTCCACCTAGCGGCACTTTCTGCATACACCACTTCCCAACTTAAAGTGTCGTGGTGGAAGATACCAGTTATCAAAGCCTTCATGGAGGGGGTAAAGAGGATACACCCTCCGATAGCTAACCCAGCTCCCGGATGGGACTTAAATGTGCACAAGGCAACTCTTAAAGATATCACCCTTAAGACTGCTTTCCTAATAGCTATCACCTCCATTAGGAGAGTAAGTGAACTACAGGCTCTTTCTGTACTAGACCCCTTCGTAACAGTTCACAAAGATAAGGTGGTTCTACGCACACACCCAAGGTTTGCACCTAAATTCATCTCGAAATTTCATGTAAACCAAACTATAGAACTACCAACGTTCTTTCAAAACCCTTCCAGCTCGGGAGAAAAAAGTCTGCATACACTAGATGTACGCAGAGCTGTCATGTTCTACATGGAAAGAACCAGACCACTGAGAAAGACTAATCAGTTCTTTGTCTCGGTGGCAGCAGGAAGAGAAGGAGATGCGGTCTCAAAATCCACTATATCTAGATGGATTGTTCAATGCATCACTCTCTGTTACACTCTTGCTAAGAGAGAACTACCCTTCAAGCCAAGAGCACATTCCACTCGAGGCACGGGGGCTTCCATAGCATTCATTGCAAATGTTCCCCTTGAGTCCATCTGCAAAGCGGCAACCTGGAGTTCTGTGCACACATTTACAAAACACTACTGTCTAGATGCACACTCTAGATCTGATTCCCAGGTTGGGCAGGCAGTATTAAGACATCTTTTCTCTACTGTTCCTTCTCATAACCCACCGCCAACTCCGGGTACTGCTCGCTAGTCTATGCACAGCATGTGATTCTAAGCAGATTAACAAACATCAGAAGACAATGCATTACTTACCGTAAAAGCATTTCTGATGGTTGTATCTGCTTAGATTCACATGCGCCCACCCTTCCTCCCCGCTCGGATGGAAGGAACATAGACATCCTTTTATATATATTTCTCTCTTTTCTGTACTCACTCACGGCTAAAAGGCTCCCTCAGGGCAGAAAAATACAAACAGAGGGACCTCGACGCGTGAGGGATTGTGGGTACAACGCACGTCACTATAGGGATAGTGTTACAGACACGCCTTGTCGACGTCCCCTTTTCGACTACGAAAAACAAAATGCAATACTCCGCAGTGACCACTGGATGTCGGACCTATGCACAGCATGTGAATCTAAGCAAATACAACCATCAGAAATGCTTTTACGGTAAGTAATGCATTGTCATATATATATATCTATCTGAGGCTTGTGGAATCTGCTTAGATCACATGCTGTGCATAGGCGGATCACTAGTGGAAGCTGCAGAGTATTCGTTTGTTTTTCGAAACTCAAAAATAGGCGTCGACACAGGGTGTGCCAGTAATACTATCCCTAGTGTGATGTCCACTGTAACCATGATCCCTCACGCGTCTAGGAACCTCAGATTGTTTTTTTCCAACCATACTGGTCAGAAGCATCCAGCAGAGTTCCCTGGCCTTAGTCATTTTTCAAAAATACATAGTTCTCTGTTTTCTAATTCCCAATGTCGGGGTTGGTACATACTATATATATATTTCTGAGGCTTGTGGAATCTGCTTAGATCACATGCTGTGCATAGGCCGACATCTAGTGGAAGCTGCGGAGTATTAGTTTGTTTTTCGAAACTCGAAAATGGGCGTCGACACAGGCGTGCCAGTAATACTATCCCTAGTGTGACGTCCACTGTACCCAAGATCCCTCACACGTCTAGGATCTTCAGATTGTTTTTTTCCGCCATACTGGTCGGAAGCATCTTGCGGAGTCCCCTGGCCTTAGCCATACTTTTGCTAATTATTGAAGTTTAAAATTATTTATTGACATCCTTCCCCACCCCAACGTCGACACTCGACGACGGCTGGAGAAGACATCGACCGTCGGCTGCTGCACGACGGATCTGGGCCTCGGAAGGCCGCTGGCCTCGGCGAGGGCCTAGTAGGCCGCTGGCCTCGGCCCTGCAAGTAGGGAGAGTGGGGGGTGGTACATACTCTTCACTCTTGGTATATAGGTACACCTTATATATTTCCTACACTTACCAGCCCGCTGCCTCAAGGTGCGTATGGAGGGTACCCCTTTCCAATTCTGCCCCAAGTGCAACCGCAAATACCCTTGGGTCGACAGGCACGCCACGTGCAATCTCTGCTTGCCGAGGGACCACCCCGAAGCGAACTGCAGAGCGTGTAGTAGGTTTAAGCCTAAGACACTTAAGGACGGTTCGACAAAGCGTTGGGCCCACCACGCCAGGCAGGCGGCAGTGGCAGCGGAGGGCGCCTTCAGCGATGGCAGCGACGCCGTACTTTCGGACGGCGAGGGCATTACGGCGTCGAAAGACTGCCGAGCGCAGGTCCCCGACCTCGGAAGGTTGTCCGGCAGGGCGGCTATGGGGAAGACCCCCGGCGACGCAAGCGCTACACACCCTACACACACTAAACACACTAAGCCCAACCGAACCTCGACGACGTCGACTTCTCGGAAAGAGGCACAGATAGAACGGTCCGACTCGGTGTCCTCTGGGCGCTCTCGATCGAGATCGCCTCATGACGCAAGGCAATCATCCACTCTTGCCAAGAGTGCCTCGCTCCCTAGATTAACGGAAGTTCGATCGTCGGAAGACGAAGACGACTTCCACCCCCAGGCCGCGCTCCAGGAGACCGAGGCCGCAGTTAACACCAGCGAGGCCCCACGCTCGAAACAAGATACCTCTCCCGACCCTCGACGCCAGGCGTCGAAAGTCTCTGGGGCCTCCAAGGGGCAGGGAAAACATTTTTCCAGGCACGGGGAGGGGGGGAAACAGCGGAAAGCACAGCCTTCCACTCCTGTAAGACCATCCTTCCACCCTAAGCAGACAGACGCACATAAATCTACTGGGACATCAACATCCAGCAAGGGTACCCTTGATAAGTCCTCTAAGTTGCCTACTAAAGTCATACCCTGTTCCAAAGAATGGTCCAGTGAAGACATAGACAGGGTCATGTCAAGGATGTCTTCCTTAGCTGATTTTTATGACAAAAACCCAGAACATTTCCTTTCGTATGACCCTCAAGGGGCCACACCCTCAGGCTCCTCTGATCCTATCCCCCTAAGTAAAAAGGCCCGGTTCGAAAGACCTGAACCCTTCGAGGTGCAGCCTTACTCTACTCCATACTCTACTCCACACCCCAGATACCAAGGACAGCCTTTCCCTGAAGGGGACCAGGAGTTTACAATTATGGAGGAACAAACCGGGACTGAATACTATGCGGATGATGAGGACCTGGAGGAGGTAGAAGATGAGCAGGAAATTTACAGAGTAGATTCCCCGGTAGAGAGCGAAGCCCCAGTTACCGACTCGCCAGTTGATAACCAGCCCCTCCTTAATGAAGTTCTCGCTCGCGCAGCAGAACATTTTCACATCGACACCCACGGTGTACAGGAGGAAAGGGACTTCGCAGAAGAGTTGGTGGGAGAGAGGAGGCCGGTCGCTCAGACCATCCCTATCCTTAAATCCATCCAACGTAGAATAGATCCATCCCTGGTGAATCCTAACCTCACCAGAGCCGTCAACCCCAGAGTCGAAAAACTTTTTCGGGCAGCCCAGTCTGACCCTCTTTATATAAGAGGACATCTTAAACCAGACTCCCTAGTGGTTACCAACACTCGGAAGAGGGCTGGGACACCCTTATCGTCGTCGGAAGCTCCTCCCGACAAGGAGAGCAAAAGACTGTACAGGTTTGGCAGGAAGGTAGCCTCAACGTCCGCCTACCAAGCAAGGATCGCAAACTCCACCACCCTGTTGGCAAGTTACAACTGCCATCAATGGGAAGAGGTCGCGGCGCTCATAGCCTCTGCTCCTGAACCGTTAAAGGGCCAGTTGGCTCGGATCTCGGCAGAAGGGAGAGCCGTGTCTGGTTGCATATTAAAAGCAACTTTCGACGCCGCGGACAACGCAGGAAGATTGATAGCAGAAGGTACTGTTATCAAGAGACATGCGTGGTTACGGCAGTCAGGGTTCAAAACAGAAACCCAGGCTTCATTAATAGACAAGCCGGTGGAACCCGATCTATTGTTTGGGAAAGCGGTCGAAGACGCACTTAAGAATGCCAACGACGAGTACGAGACTCTCAAATCCCTTGGCCAGCTTACCAACAAACCCCCTAACCAGAGGGGGAACAGTAATTTTCGTCGCCCACGCGGCCAAAATTCACAGAGGCAACTATGCCCAAGGACAGGGTACACAATGGAACAACAACCAGCAGTCTACCCAAAGTTACGGCAGGGGTAACAAGAGAGGTCGTGGAAGAGGCAGAGGCAGCCCCAACAAGGGAGGGGGCACGCCTCCACCAAAGCAGTGACGCTCAGTTCAGGGTCCCTTCTCACGCAACCCCAGTAGGGGGACGCATTTCCAACTTCACCCAGGCTTGGGAAGGGATCACCTCAGACAGATGGGTGCTGTCAACAGTGTCCACAGGATATTGTATAGAATTACTGCAGCGTCCCCAGAACCACCCTCCACGACAAAGAATACACTCCTTAGAACATCAGAAGATCCTTCTCGAGGAGATCGCCATTCTGCTAGAAAAGGACGCGATAGAACTCGTCCCAGGACACCAGGTAAACAAGGGTATCTATTCAACTTACTTCCTTGTGCCAAAGAAAGATTTGACAATGCGCCCAGTATTGGACTTACGGCCTGCCAACAAGTATGTCAAGCCCCAAAAATTCCGTATGACCACGCTACAAGAGGTAATCCCCCTCCTAAAAAAGGGGGAGTACATGGCAACCTTGGATATGAAAGATGCTTATTTTCATATTTCCATGCTCCCAGCCCACAGAAAATACTTGCGCTTCAAGGTAGACAGTCGCCACTACCAATTCAAGGTACTGCCCTTCGGGATAGCTTCAGCACCAAGGGTATTCACCAAAGTACTGGCGGTGGCAGCTGCACACCTACGCAGGGAGGCAACCCCAGTGTACCCTTATCTGGACGACTGGCTCATAACGGGGGAAACCCCAGGAATTTGCAGGTCAAACATTCAGAGGACTATCAACCTCCTCCACGAATTAGGCTTCTCTATCAACGAGAAGAAGTCAAGTCTGGTGCCAAGCACCTCAAAACAGTTCCTAGGAGCAATCCTAGATACTCAGAAAGGGTTGACCTTCCCTTCGGAAGAGAGAATTCGGAATATACTACTGCAGATTCCACATTATCAGTCAGGTCAACAAATAACGGTACGCAAAGCAATGCGGTTACTGGGCATGATGGCGTCATGCATTTACCTGGTCCCCCACACGCGTCTGCGCATGGGTCCCATGCAGGAATGGTTGGCGAAACAGTGGTCTCAGGCAAGTGGTCAGTGGGACGATCTAGTGGTCTTTTCGCCAACACTCGTACAGAGCTTACACTGGTGGACAAGAGAGAATCTCGCAAGGGGAAAACCCTTTTACGATCCCGAAGTACAAGCAGTGGTGACTACAGATGCATGCCTGACTGGGTGGGGAGCTCACCATCTCCACCACACAGCTCAGGGTCTCTGGTCTCACTCAGTAGCCAAGAACCACATCAACCTGCTGGAGCTTCTGGCAGTATTCCGAGCGCTTTGGGCGTTCGAGCCCCATCTGCTAAACTTGTCGGTGCAGATCCGGACGAACAGCACGACAGCCATGTTCTATCTGAACAAACAAGGAGTGACTCGTTCGCCAAATCTGTCCAAGCTTGCCCAGAAAATCTGGATATGGGCACTCAGACGGAACATCTTCCTGTCATCACAACATGTTCCAGGGGAGCTCAATTCCCTAGCGGATGCCCTAAGCAGAGACTCCCTCCCAGAAGAACACGAATGGGTCCTTCACAGAGATATCGTAGAAGATCTCTTCTCTCAGTGGGGTTTCCCCACTATGGACCTATTCGCCACATGCGAAAACAAACAATGCCCAGGATTTGCATCCAGGTTCCCCCAGCCAGACTCCCAAGGGAACGCCCTGTGGATGAACTGGTCAGGGATGTTTGCGTACGCTTTTCCACCAACTCCTCATCATCCTCCTTTTCCACACCTATGCAGGATGGCGCTGTGCGAGCCCATCAAACTCCCAGCCTGGTACAACCTACTGTCCCAGCAACAAGGTCAAACAGTGCACCAGAAACCCAACTCAATGTATCTGGCAGCATGGCTCCTGAAGTCATAGAGTTTGGGCATCTCAATTTACCACAGAGGTGTATGGACATCCTAAAAGAATCCAGGAAACCAAACACAAGGCACTGTTACTTTGACAAGTGGAAGAGATTCGTTATTTGGTGCCAGAATAAACAAATCAACCCAGTTGATTGCACTCCTTCCAACGTTGTAACATACATGCTCCACCTGCTGGACGCAGGTTTGGTTTTTAACTCTCTGAAAGTACACCTAGCAGCCCTCTCGGCTTACACCACATCCCATAACAAGGTATCGTGGTGGAAAGTACCAGTAGTTAAAGCCTTCATGGAAGGAGTAAAGAGACTTCACCCTCCTATTTCGAACCCACCGCCAGGATGGGACCTCAATGTGGTGCTAGCTAAGCTCATGGGCCCCCCTTTCGAACCCATGCATAAAAGTAGTCTCAAACACCTGACTTATAAAACGGCCTTCTTAGTAGCCATTACCTCTATAAGAAGGGTCAGTGAAATTCAGGCTCTGTCAGTGCAGGATCCTTTCTTTACTATCCACAAAGACAAACTGGTTTTACGCACACACCCTAGGTTCTCACCTAAATTTATATCTAAATTCCATGTAAACCAGTCCATCGAGCTTCCGGCTTTCTTCCAGAACCCGCAAAGCTCGGCTGAGGTTAAACTACACACCCTAGATGTGCGTAGGGCGGTCCTCTACTATGTAAACAAAACCAGACCGCTAAGGAAAACAGATCAACTGTTTGTCTCCGTAGCTACAGGCAGAGAGGGAGATCGCGTCTCTAAAGGCGCTATCTCGAAGTGGATTATCAACTGTATACAGCTGTGTTACTCTTTCTAATAAAACTCTGCCTTTTACGCCAAGAGCCCACTCTACTAGAGGCATTGGGGCCACTCTGGCTTTCATTGCAAATGTTCCCCTCGACACCATTTGCAAAGCAGCTACTTGGAGCTCTATTCACACTTTTACTCAGCATTACTGCATTGACACTCATTCCAAGACAGATACACAAGTGGGACAAGCGGTTCTGAGACACCTGTTTGCTCATGACTCTTCTCACATCCCACCTCCTTCTTCTGGTACTGCTCGCTAATCTATGCACAGCATGTGATCTAAGCAGATTCCACAAGCCTCAGAAGGGATACATTACTCACCGTAATCGTATTTCTGATGCTTGTATCTGCTTAGATTCACATGCGACCCACCTTTCCTCCCCTCCGAGAGAAGGCGCATGATTGCTGGTAGTCTTACCTTTCTGTCTATCTGCTTGGATTATCAGTACTCGCGCTACTCCTCATGCTTCCTCATGTCAGAAAAAATACAATCTGAGGATCCTAGACGCGTGAGGGATCTTGGGTACAGTGGACGTCACACTAGGGATAGTATTACTGGCACGCCTGTGTCGACGCCCATTTTCGAGTTTCGAAAAACAAACTGTAATACTCTGCAGCTTCCACTAGATGTCGGCCTATGCACAGCATGTGAATCTAAGCAGATACAAGCATCAGAAATACGATTACGGTGAGTAATGTATCCCATATATATACGCCCGCTGCCATAGGGTGCGTATGGAGGATACCCCATTCCAATTTTGCCCTAAGTGTAACCGCAAATACCCTTGGATTGACATGCCTGTAACCTCTGCTTGCCAAGGGACCACCCTCAGGCAAATTCCATCGAGACAGCACAGCGCAAGTCCCCGACCTCGGAAGGTTGTCCGGCAGGGCAGCTATGGAGAACACCCCCGGCGACACAAGCGCTACCCACGACACATCCACTAAGCACTCGAGGTCCAATCGAGGTTCGACGCGCACGTCGAGTTCTCGGAAAGAGGCACGCAGAGAACGGTCCACCGAATCGGTGTCCTCTGGGCGTTCTCAATCAACATCGCCGCATAACACCAGGCAACCACCCACTGTTGCCAAGAGTGCCTCACTCCCTAAAGTAACGGAGGTTGAATCGTCAGGAGATGTAGACGGCCTCCATCCCCAGGCTGCACTCCAGGAGTCGGCGTCAGCAGACCGCGGAACGGCTGGTCCCGTGCCCCGACCTCCACTCGCTAAGGAAAGGGTCACCACCCCCGAATCTCGACGCCAGACATCAAAGAGCTCCGAAAAGGTGAAGACACCGGGGAAGCACTCTTCCAGGTACGGGGGGGGGGGGAAACAGCAGAAAAGGCATTCTCAGCATTCATCTGCACCACAGACACATAAGGACAAGTCGCAACCTTCTGAAAAGATGGCCAAGACCCCTGCACAAGGGCATAGGTCCAGTCAGGAAGGGAAACACTCCCAGGAGAGGGTAATCCCCAGTTCTAAAGAATGGTCAAGTGAGGATATAGACAGTCCTGTCTAGAATGTCATCCCTAGCAGACTTCTATGCCAAGAATCCTCAACACTTATTTGCCTATACCCCTGACGGGGCAACCCCCCCAGGGTCTAAGGACCCGCAAACCCCTGGTAAAAAACCTTGAGTTGAGGCGCCAACGCAAAGTAGGTCTTTCGACCCTTACCACGTTAAGCCATACTCTCTATATGATGAGGATCCATCTTTTAACGAGGATCCAGAATTGGCCACGTTGGACGTCCATACTGGAATGGATTATTATGGGGGTGACGAGGCCCAAAAGGAGGACGAAGATGACGCACAAGTCTACAGAGTAGACTCCCCAGTAGACAAGGAACCTCCATTTACCGACTCTCCTGTCGACAACCAACCTCTCTTAAATGAGGTTTTATCTAGAGCGGCTGAACACTTCCGCATAGATACGCAGGAAGCACAGGAGGAGAGAGACTTTGCCGAAGAACTAGTCGGAGAGAAGAGACCTGTTGCCCAGGCCATCCCTATTCTCAAGTCAATACAAAGGAGTTTAGACCCTTCCCTTCTCAATCCCAATCTCAATCTCACCAGGGCAGTAAACCCCAGGATTGAAAAACTGTTCAGGGCAGCCCAATCAGACCCACTCTACATAAGGGGGGCAACAGAAGCCGGACTCCCCGGTAGTGACTAATACCCGGAAGAGGGCGGGAACACCCTTATCTTCTGAAGCTCCCCCCGACAAGGAGAGCAAGAAGATATATGGTTTGGGAAGAAAGGTAGCCTCCACTTCCGCCTATCAGGCAAGGATTACCAACTCCACCACCCTACTGGCGAGTTACAACTGCCATTAGTGGGAAGAAGTTGCGGCACTCATTGACTCCGCCCCGGAACCTTTAAAGAGCCAGTTGGCGCAGGTTGCATCTGAGGGAAGAGTCGTGTCCGGTTGCATTCTTAAAGCAAACTTTGATGCCGCGGATAACGCCGGCAGACTGATAGCAGAGAGTACTGTTATCAAAAGACCTGCTTGGTTACGACAATCTGGGTTTAAACCAGAGACACAAGCATCTCTAATAGACAAACCGATGGAGCACGATCTGTTTGGTAAGGCGGTAGAGGACACCTTAAAAAATGCGATAGATGAATACGAGACTCTCAAATCCATGGGCCAGTTAATTAACAAACCCCCCAATTAAAGAGGGAATGGTAATTTTCGTCGCCCACGCGGCCAAAACTCACAAAGAGGCTCCAACTATTCCCAGGGGCAGGGTACACCATGGAATAACAACCAGCAGTCTACTCAAGGTTATGGCAGGGGTAACAAGAGGGGACGTGGTAAGGTTAGAGGCAGCCCCAATAGCCTCCAGCAAAACAGTGATGTTCCGTTCAGGGTCCCTTCTCACGCATCCCCAGTAGGGGGACTCATTACCAACTTCACCCAAGCTTGGGAAGGAATCACATCAGACAGATGGGTGCTGTCCAGTGTCTGCAGGATACTGCATAGAACTGTTAGAGAGTCCCCGAAACCACCCTCCACGTCAAAAAGTACATTCATTCGACCACCAGAAGATCCTCCTGGAAGAGATCGCCATTCTTCTAGCAAAGGATGCGATCGAACTCGTCCCGGGACACCAGGTAAACAAGGGTATTTATTCAACTTACTTCCTTGTGCCAAAAAAAGATTTGACAATGCGCCCAGTATTGGATTTACGGCCTGCAAACAAGTATGTCAAGCCCCAAAAGTTTGGCATGACTACTCTCAAAGAGATAATCCCCCTCCTAAAAAAGGGGGATTACATGGCAACATTGGACATGAAAGATGCCTATTTTCATATTTCCATGTTCCCAGTGCACAGAAGATTCTTGCGCTTCAAGGTGGACAGTCAGCACTACCAGTTCAAGGTACTGCCCTTCGGTATAGCCTCGGCTCCAAGGGTTTTCACCAAGGTACTGGCGGCGGTGGGGGCGGCACACCTACGCAGGGAGGCAATCCCAGTGTACCCTTACCTGGACGACTGGCTCATCACGGGGGAGACCCCAGTAATTTGCAGATCAAATATTCAAAGAACTATCGACCTCTTCGAATTGGGATTCTCCATAAACGAGAAAAAGTCATGTCTAGTGCCAAGCACCTCCACACAGTTCCTAGGAGCTGTCCTAACACACAAGAAGGGTTGGCCTTTCCATCAGAGGAAGGAATTCGGAATCTAATGCTGCAAATTCCGCTATATCAGGCCGGTCGCTAGATAACGGTGCGCAAACCGATGCGTTTACTCCACATGTCATGTATTTACCTGGTCCCCCACGCGCGCCTGCGTCCCATGCAAGAATGGTTGGCGAAACAGTGGTCTTAGGCAAGTGGTCAGTGGGACGATCTAGTGGTCGTTTCGCCAATACTTGTACGAAACCCTTTTACAATCCCGAGATACAGGCTGTAGTCACAACAGACGCATCCCTGTCAGGGTGGGGAGCACACCTTCTCCACCACACAGCTCAGGGTCTCTGGTCTCACTCCGTGGCCAAGAATCACATCATTCTGCTAGAACTTCTGGCAGTATTCAGAGCTCTTCAAGCGTTCAAGTACTACCTGTTAAACCTGTCAGTGCAGATCCTGACAGACCGCACAACAGCAATGTTTTACCTGAACAAGCAAGGAGGGACTTGTTCGCCAAATCTGTCCAAGCTTGCCCAGAAAATTTTGATATGGGCACTCAGACGGAACATCTACCTGTCAATTCAACATGTTCCAGGGGATCTCAATTCTCTGGCGGATGCTTTGAGCAGGGACCCCCCCCCCCCACAAGAACACGGATGGTGTCTACACAGAGAAATCGTAGAAGATCTCTTCTCTCAGTGGGGTTTCACCTTCACCACTATAGACCTATTTGCCACAAGCGAAAACGGACAGTGCCCAGGATTCGCATTCAGGTTCCCCCAACCAGACTCCCAGGGGAACGCCCTGTGGATGAACTGGTCAGGGATGTTTGCGTACGCTTTTCCACCAACGCTTTGCCACCAACCAATCCCCCCCCCCCCCCAATCAGGAAGGTGGTCAACAAGATGCACAGGGAATCGATGACACTCGTCCTAGTTGCTCCCATGTGGGCGAGGCAACCTTGGTTCCCACACTTAAGCAGACTAGCAGTGTGCAAACACATCAAGCTCCCGTGCTGGTACAACCTACTGTCCCAGCACCAGGGTCACAAAGTGCATCCTCAACCCAACTCATTGATCCTGGCAGCATGGCTCCTGAGGTCATATAGTTTGGACATCTCAATTTACCTTGGAGATGTATGGACATCCTAAAAGAATCTAGGAAGCCAAACACGAGGTATTGCTACTTTGACAAATGGAAGATATTCGTTATCTGGTGCCAGAATAAGCAAATCAACCCAGTTGATTGCACTCCTTCCACTATAGTCACCTACATGCTCCACCTGCTGGACGCAGGGTTGGTATTTAATTCACTGACGGTACACCTGGCAGCTCTGTCAGCGTACACCACCTCCCATAACAGGGTTTCGTGGTGGAAAGTACCAGTGGTTAAAGCCTTCATGGAAGGGGTAAAGAGACTCCACCCTCCAATTTCTAACAGACCACCAGGATGGGACCTTAATATGGTGCTTGCTAAGCTCATGGGCACACCATTTGAACCCATGCATAAAGCCAGTCTCAAACACCTGACCTATAAAACTGCCTTCTTAGTAGCCATTACATCCATAAGAAGGGTCAGTCAAATTCAGGCTCTGTCAGTGCAGGATCCTTTCTTTACTGTTCATAAGGATAAACTGGTTCTACAAACACACCCTAGGTTCTCTCCTAAGTTCATTTCAAAGTTCCACGTTAAGCAGTCCATTGAGCTTCTGGCCTTCTTCCAAGAACCCAAAAGCTCTGCCGAGGTAAAACTACACACTCTAGATGTGCAAAGAGCGGTCCTCTACTATGTAGACAAGACCAGGCTGCTAAGAAAAAGAGACTATTTGTCTCTGTAGCTGCAGGCAGAGAAGGAGATCGCGTCTCTAAAGGTGCCATCTCGAAGTGGATAGTCAATTGTATCCAGCTATGTAACTCCCTTTCTGAAAAACTCTGCCTTTTACGCCAAGAGCCCACTCTACAAGAGGAACTGGGGCCACTCTGGCTTTCATTGCAAATGTACCCCTTGACACCATTTGCAAAGCAGCTACATGGAGCTCTATTCACACTTTTACTCAGCACTACTGCATTGACACTCATTCCAAGACAGCTATGCAAGTGGGACAAGTGTTTCTAAGACACCTGTTTGCTCATGACCCTTCTCACATCCCACCTCCTTCTAACACTGCTCGCTAATATGCACACTATGTGATCTAAGCAGATTCCACAAGCCTCAGAAGGGATACATTACTCACCGTAATCGTATTTCTGATGCTTGAATCTGCTCAGATTCACATGCGCCCACCCTTCCTCCCCTCTGAGGGAAGGCGCATGGATGCTTGTAGTCTTCTCTATCTGCTTGGATAATCTGTACTCGCGCTACTCATGTCAGAAAAAATACAATCTGAAAGTCCTACAGGCGTGAGGGTTCATGGGTACAGTGGACGTCACACTAGGGATAGTATTACTTGCACGCCCTGTCGCCGCCCATTTTCGAGTTTCGAAAAACAAACTGTAATACTCCACAGCTTCCACTAGATGTCGGCCTATGCACAGCATGTGAATCTAAGCAGATGCAAGCATGAAAAATACGATTACGGTGAGTAATGTATCCCATATCTATCTAAGTAGAAGCTTTTTGCCATTTGTAAGGTGTCGAACTTCGGCAGTAGTGAGGAACGTAGCCACGTTTTCCAACGTTCGGCTGATGATTTGGACACAGCGTCTGCGTCGTCTCGCGACTTTGGGGGATGTCGTGTTGCGAACCAGGCTAGAGTGCCCAGATGACCGAGAACTGGTGGACCTCACACTCGACGCCGTGTGGACGATGTTGTCGAGTCTCCGCCCCCTTGTGTATGTGTTTAGTGTGGGCTGTAGTGTGTGTGCTACTGCTGCCAGGTGTCGTCCCCGTAAAATCACTGCCGGCCTGTCTATTGGGTTCAGGGACTAGCACGTGGGAATAGATCGGTTCCCCATCGCCTTCGTCGTCCGAAAAGACAGCGATGATGTCGTTGCTGGATGCACCCTCCATGTCCAAGCTGGCCTCGGCATGCATGGCGTGGTGGGCCGAACGCTCAGTCTTTCGGTGCTTGACTGTTTTCGGTTTGAAGAGCCGACAGGCTCGCCAATGGCCCTGGTCATGGTCTTGTGCAAGACGAAGTTTGCCCAGCCGGTGCTCGTCTTTCCAGGGGAAGTTCTTATCGCAACAAGGGCAGAATTTAAATGGTGTGTTTTCCATATTTGGATGGAAGGGCAACTAGGTGAAAATAGAGAGGGTAAAGGGGAATATGCATAGCCCTAAGAAATGTCCACCCCCCCACTCTCCATACTGTCAGTGCCGAGGCCCGGTGCAGCCTTCAAAGGCCGAAAGGTGTTTGTCCGACGTTCGTCTTTTGCACTGCCGTCGAAGATGTTGTCAAAAGTCAGCAATTCAAAGGATAGAAAGAGTAACTAATTTTTAATCAATGGCGTTAGCCGATAAGAACTCTGCGATTTAGCGTCGGTCGATGGCGGAAAAAAAAAATTGGACATTGACGCGTGAAGGTCCGTGGGTACAGTGGACATCACACCAGGGGTAGTATTACTGGCATGCCCTTTCGACCTCCCTTTTCGGGTTTTTAAAACAACGGTAATACTCTGCAGCTTCCACTAGATGTCGGCCTATGCATAGCCTGTGAATCTAAGCAGATACAAGCATCGGAAATGCATCAGAAATAAGATTACGGTGAATAATGTTTCCTATTATATATGTTTTTTATTTATGGTTACGAATAATTTATCCTTTATTCATTAGGAGACAAAAGCTATTTTGAATACAATTGTTACGTACATCCTAAGAATTGACAAGACCCAAACAAAAATCAGTTTCTCCAGCATGGGGTCTGCCATGGATTCAGATGCTCATGATTATTCCCAGTCAGGCCGGGAATCCTTGGTAAAAAGAAAAAAACAGTTTCATTTTAACTTTGTTTCTTCTATAAACCAATCACTGTCCTCTGAGTCCTACTGCCCCCATCAAATGAGTCCTCTCCCTAAGCCCCGCCTCTGACAGCCATCTACAGATTTGTACTATACGCTTTAGTGTTGGAGTACTCGAGTTGCTCTCCGAGTTATATTCAGGTTTTTTCATGTTTTTCAACGAGAAAAGTTAAATTTTTGTTTCAAAGAATCTAATCTTTTCTTAATCTGCCGACAGCAGGGGTCCGTTGTCGGTAAAGTTCCTCGCCCCTCAAGGGCTAGGATTCATCGAAGATTCTCCGAGGCCATTTTGGTTCTACTTTCTACTTTGCGCCCTCCAACCATGACTGAGGAAGGGGGAGGTAAGGTCCCTCTTCACGCCTTGCCCCAAATGCTGGCTGCGTAATGTTTGTGGAGGACAAGCACCTACAATGCATCTGCCTTCATGTGAACCATAAGAAAGTAGAGTACGAGATATGCCTTCGTTTTTTTAAGAAAACGAAGGACAGGCATAGTAGGCTGGCGGCATGGATTAACACGAACAAGGCCTCTGACCAGTGCTCCGAGCAGGCCGGTCTGAGTAGCGGTCTTCTAAGTCCTTAGAGGGTGCATCATCCTTGGGGGCACAAGATGAGGCCAATGTCTGCAAGTCTGAGACCACCGCTGCTGAAGCGGGTCCGAAAATGGATAGGGCACAATCGGCATCACATTCCGCCTCCATTGCCAGCCTACCATCATGCTCCTCTTCAAAGAGGAAGTCCTCTACCCCAGCTAAACTACAGGAGAAATCTGAGAAGTCGCGGACCGAGGAGAAGCAGGCTGCCAGCCTAAGCAGGCTCATGCGGCAGAGGTAAAGACCTTGTTGGCGACTGTGTTGACGTCTACTACCACCATGGCAGCTATAGATGCTCGTCCTACAAGGGTGGCTCCCACGGGGCAGAAGGTGTCCTAACTCCCATAGCGCGACGCCACCGCCGAGACTTTGGTAAAGTCTGCATGCACACAAGAAGGGGTGAAGATACCGGCCCAGGTCCTGGTTCAACACCCAAAGGACGGGGTATGGGGGGCGAAACACGCCTCCCAGGTCGTCGCCCAAGCCATTGAGGTCTCGTCCACGGACGACGATCGGGATTCCATGCATATGGTCAATGAAGACGATGGTGGCCCAGGGCCTAGTTTTCATGTTTTGTCTTCTCAGCCGAGGGACATTTCTTTGGATATTCTATTGACTCTCCACCACATCGGAACCCAACTCCGCCAGCAGACCCAGGTACGGGAACGGATACGGCCACGATGGCGGATGACGAAGACCCCCTCATCCCAGCGGATGGTGAGTTGCAACATAAGGATTCCCCGCGTAGGGATTCCCCACCGAACAAGGTGGATTTGTTGCACGCCCTGATCGCCAAGGCCTCCGAGCTATTCCAGCTGGTGCCCGAGAAAAACCAAGGAGGGCTTCTTATATCAAAGGCGAGAGGCAAAGAGCAAGGCGATCATGCCGGTGCCTTTTCTGGTCGATATTTGGGAATAGGGGCTAGTCCTCATGAAGAACCCTTGCACAGCTCCAGCTAAGCGGCATAGGCTGGAAAAAAAGTATAGTGTGCCGGACTCGGCATCCAAATGCACAAGGTCGCAACCATCGCCAGACTCTGTGGTGTCGGCAGCGATGAGGAAACGGTCGGCTAAACCGTCCTAGTCTTCTGTCCCTCCAGACAGCGAGGGGGAAATGGACACCATGGGGAAGAAGGTGATTTACACTGCAGCGCCCACAATCAAGGCGGCCAACGAGAAGTGGCATCGGACCACACCATCAGTGGACGTTGCCGACACAGGGTTCCGCCAAATGGGGAACGGTGCCTGCCTTCGTCAGCATGGATGGATGAGGACCACTAACGTCCGTCTGGAGGTCCAAGCAAAGGTGCTGTACATGAAATTCTCCAGCATGGGGTCTAGCATGGATTCACATGCTCATAAATATTCCCCGTCGTCAGGCCGGGAATCCTCGGTATAGAAAAAAAATCAGTATCCGTTTCGTTTCTGATCTGTCTTTCTTAGTAGTAACCAATCACTGGTCTCTGGGTCATACTGCCCCCAGCCAATGACTGCCCTCTCCCTAAGCCCCGCCTCTGGCAACCATCCTCAGATTTTTACCGCACGTTCAAGTGTTGGGAGCCCTCTTGCTGTAGCTCTCGAGCTTTTGCTGCGTTTTCGCGCTTTTTTCGGGAGATTTTACTCATTTTCCGGTTAAATAGAGCCTCAAGCTCCACCGTTTCTACATCCGATCAACTGGGATCAGTTTCGGAGTTTTCTACGCCCCTCAAGGGTGAAGATTTTGTCGAGTTACGCTTTTGGAGGATTCCAGAAGTTCCGAGGCCTACCCTGGACATGGCCCAGGAGAAAGGAAGCTTGACGCCCGGGAAGCTGTTCAGGACCCTGGATACCAGCTTCAGAATGTTTTCAAGGAGGACGAGCATTCGTTATGCCTCTACTGTCTCCATGAGGACAAGACGCACACGGAGAAGGACTGTGCGTTTTGTGGGAACATGTCGTAGCGGACCATGAAGGATCGCCACCTCTGTCTCGCCAACTGGCTGGATGGGAAGAGCCCGTCAGGCAAGAAGAAAAAGAAGTCAGAGCGGTCTTCTAAGTCCTGTGAGGGCGCCCCGGCGACAGGGGCCCAACAAAAGGCTAAGCACCGCGAGTCCGCGGGCACCGTGAGCGACGAACGTTCGGGCTCCTTGGCTGCCAGGCAGGGCGCATCCTCCCCGGAGCCATCAACCGCGAGCCAACGCTCTGGCTCGGGTAAGAGGAAGTCCGAGAACCCGGCGAAGCGTCTGGAGAGGCCCGGTCGATCTTGAAGATTCCGGCAAAGAGGGAGCGAGGCTCCGACCCTCCCCCCAAGGTGAAGGCCCCAGGCGTCCAGAAGGTGACGATGGCCTTAATTCACCCTGCTAAGACCTCGATTGAGGATGTCGCCGCGGCCCTGGCTCAGCCTGTGGAGGCTACACCAATGGAGGCGACCTCAGGACCCAGAGTCTCCCTGCCACCGATGAGGGGGGAGTCTTTCAGGCCCATTGAGAAGACCCCCACGAAGTCCTCGTTGGAAAAGGTGGGGGAGGGTCTGGTGGCCATCGTGGATACGGACACGACCTCTGAAGAAGAGCTCATCGAAGTCGTGGAAGAGGCCCAGCCCATCGGGAGGGATCCCGATGAGGGCGACGACGAGAGCGACGGTGTGACTGACGAGGCTCCTCAAGAGCCCTCGCGCCCGTCGTTCCGGCGTCGCAGGACACTTCGGCGGCCATTTTGTCAGCGATTCAGTCCTTGTGCTCGGAGATGAGGACAAGGTTACCCCTCCCCCCGACGGAGGTACCTGAGCCAGACCCGATGGGGGAACCGGAGCCAGGACCTTTGGAGAGTCCACCGCATAAGAGGACGACGACGCATCCTACGCCTCCTCTCCCACCTCTGCGGCCTGCTCTGCCTTCCCCCCCGGTCTACTACCCACGGGGATGATACAGGCACGGACATGGCTACGACAGGTACAGATGACGACGGAGGCGACGACGGGAAGTGTCCCCCCGCCTCCCCCTGCTCGGGCGTCCCCGCCCAACGAGATTGGATCCTTTCATGCCATGATTTCCAGGGCATCCGAGCTCTTCCAGCTCTGCCCAGAAGAGAAGAAGGAAGGGTTCCTTAACCAACAGCGCGAGGCTAAAAGGAAGACGGTCCTCGCCGTACCGCTTCTTGATGACATCTGGGATGAGGGGCTCGCCCTCCTCAAGTACCCGGCCACGGCGCTGGCAAAGAGGGACCGGTACGAGAAGAAGTACCGGGCCCCCAACGCTGCCCCCTTGTAGCTTCAGGCGTAACCTACCCCAGATTCGGTCGTCTCGTCGGCGGCAAAGAAGAAAGCTGGGGGGGCATCGGCCTCGACATCAACTTCCCTGCCGGACGGCGAGGACAGGAAGCTGGACACGATGGGACGACGGATCATCTCATCCGCAGCGATGACTATCAAGGCGGCCAACGCCCTGGCTATCGTAGCCCGCTACGACAGGGAGTTGTGGTTCAAAATCGCCCCTCTGTTGGACTTCCTTACGAACGCCAATAGGGCTGAGGCCCTTGAAATCCTACAGGAGGGTGAGGTTGCTTCGGACCATGCCATCACGGTGGCAACGGACATCGCCGACACCGGTTTCCGTCAGCGTTTGGTTGAGACGAGGATGGCTGAAGACCACGGATTTCCACCAGGACGTACAAACCAAGGTTTTAGACATGCCCTTCAACGGGAACAACCTGTTTGGGAAGGCGGTTGATGAGTCCCTTCAGGCCATCAAAACAGACACAGTGCTCCAGCAACGATGGCCGTCTTTTCGGAGTTCCGGAGGCGGACAAGGTGCCTCCAAGTGATCCGGCAGTGGCTCCTCCACGTACCGCCAAGCGGCAAGATCATCGTCCCAGGAAGCCTACAGGGGACGCGGCAAGTCAGGTGGTGCCCGTCGTCGTCGACAGGGAGGTCAAGGAGGCAAGGCGGCCTCCAAACAGATTGAATCGACTGTGGGGTCGGGCCCCCGCCGAAGCACCCCGGTGGGAGGCCGGCTGGCGAGGTTCGTTAGCGTGTGGGAGTCCATCTCCACCGACCGTTGGGTGCTGGACGCCCTGGCCCAAGGGCACGCCCTCGAGTTTCAGAAGAAGTGCCCTCGCGTTCCACCCGTGCCCAGGAAGGAAAATCACATCCCTCAACTACTGTTGGAAGTAAGGGCGATGCTCAAGAAGGGTGCAATTAAGCTCGTCCCAAAGAGGCTTCGTGGTCCGGAGTTTACTCAAGGTACTTCCTCGTAAAAAAGAAGACAGGAGGATGGCGCCCCATCCTGGACCTGCGACGACTGAACAAGTACATCTAGGCACAGAAGTTCTGTTTGGTTACCCTCCCGTCGTTGGACTTGGAGGATGCGTACTTCCACATCCCCATTCTAAAAAGACACCGAAAGTTCCTCAGGTTCGTGGTCCAAGGGCGGCACTACCAGTTCAAGGCCCTCCCGTTCGGATTAAAGTCGGCACCCAGGGTGTTAACAAAGGGCCTCGCACTGGTGGCGGCGCGGCTGCGCCTACAGGGGATCCACGTCTACCCCTACCTGGACGACTGGCTCATCCGGGCAAGGACAAGGGAGCTCGCCGTGGAGCACACTGCGAAGACCGTCCAGCTGCTCACGGACCTGGGATTCTCCATCAATTTTCCAAAATCCCACCTGGTTCCGTCCAAGTCGCCCTGTTTCTGGGAGCCAAGCTCGACACAATGGCGCGGCTGGCCTCGCCGTCGGAAGAAAGGACCAGGACCATTCTGGGCAAGGTGCAGCATCTGCTGGCCACGGACATGGCCAAGGTCAGATCTATCAAATCCCTCCTCGGGATGATGTCCTCCTGCATTTATCTGGTGCGCCTTTGCAGGCTTCGGATGCGCCCCTTACAAGAGTTCCTCGACGCCCGCTGGGTCCAGTCGACGGGTAGTTTCGAGGACAGGATCCCTCAACGAGACGTTCCGTCAGGCGATCCGGTGGTGGGGTACCCGCTCCCATCTGTCGGCGGGCACGGACTTTCAGACCCCAGCTCACCAGGTGACGGTGACGACGGACGCCTCCCCGGAACGTTGGGGAGCGCACTCGAGAGGCCTTTGGCTCCCGGAGGAGAGGTCACTCCATATCAACATCTTGGAGCTCCGTGCAGTGTTCTGGGCCCTCAGGTCCTTTCTTCCGTCCCTCAAGGGCAAGGTGGTGAGGATCTTCACCGACAACACCACCACGATGTTCTACATCCGGAAGCAGGGCGGAACCAGGTCCCCGGCCCTATCCAAGGAAGCACAAGATCTGTGGCATTGGGCCGTCGCCCAAGGGATGTTTCTGGTGCCTCTTCATCTGGCAGGAATAAAAAACACGATCGACTACTCAGCAGGAAGCTGCGCTCGTGCCACGAGTGGGAACTACACTAGGATCAAGTGGATCGACTCTTCCGACGATGGGGCGAACCCCAAATCGATCTCTTCGCGAAGGCGACGAATTCCAAGTCCAAGCCGAGGAGCATGGGCAATGCTTTCTCGTTCCGTTCCCTTGGGACAGCCCATTTCTCTATGCGTTCCCTCCGCTGCCGTTGCTGCTCCGGCTCATCAACCAGCTCAAGAGGTCCCGGTGCAGGATGATCCTCGTCGCACCGGCGTGGCCGAGACAGATCTGGTTCCCGGACCTTCAGTCAAGCTGCCGACGGACGCAGACCTTCTCTCCAGAGAAGGAGGCGCCATTCTTCACCACAACCCGGAGTCGCTGAACTTGCAGGCCTGGCTCCTGCAGCACTAGAGTTTGGAGGGTACGACATCCCGGCCGACTGCAGAGAGGTTCTTGCAAAGGCCAGGGTGTCAACTCTCAAGTGCTACGGACATAAATGGAAGAGGTTCTGTCTGGTGCCGTGCACAGAAGATTAACCCTCTGCAGATTACGGCCCCTCAAGTACTGCCGTACCTACTGTCGCTGGCCAAAGCTGGACTGGCTCACGCCTCCATCAAAATACATCTGGCTGCAATCTCCCGATATACCAGGACTACGTGACGGGCGTCCTTGTGGTCGCATCGCCTGGTGAAAGAATTCATGAAGGGACTATTCTGATCATTCCCGCCGGTGAAGGCTCCTGCCCCGGCGTGGGAGCTTAATGTGGTGCTGACCAGGCTCATGGGGGGTCCCCATTCGAGCCTATGCATTCAGCACCTTTGAAGTTCCTGTCATGGAAGACCGCTTTCCTCGTGGCCATCACCTCCGCACGACGAGTGGGAGAGATCCAGGCCCTATCTTGCAAGCCTCCATACTTGACTTTTCATGACACGAGGGTGGTGCTGAGGACACACCCCTCCTTTATGCCCAAGGTGCCGTCGGACTTCCACCTCAACGAGCCCTTGGTGTTGCCAGTTTTCTTCCCGTCGCCTTCGTCGCCAGCCTAGAGGACTTTGCACTCGCTGGATGTAGCTAGAGCGCTGAAGTTCTACGTGGACCGCACAAAGAGTTTTCGGAAGACGTCACAGCTGTTTGTGAACTTTGGGACTGTGAATCAAGGGAAGGCTCTCTCGAAGACTTCCATTTCCAGATGGCTCTCCGGCTGCATCATGCACTGTCACCGGTTGGCAAACCGACCGCTGCCCGGCCGTCCGAGAGCCCATTCGACCAGAGCGATCGCTGCTACCACGGCGTTCCTGTCTGGTGTGCCCCTGCTGGACATCTGCAGGGCTGCGACGTGGATGTCGACACACACCTTCACAAGATTCTACTGCGTCGATCAGGACTCCAGGGAGGAGTCCAGGGTCGGCCAAGCAGTGCTGTGCAACCTGTTCCCCTAAGGTGAGCCTGGTGAGGAGGTAAGAAATGCTTAATGTTGAGTTGTTGTGTTGCTTAATGTTGAGCCTGTTGCCACCTCCTGTGGTTGTGCATGTGTGTACTGCTATGTATTCTCTTATTCATGAGCATGTGAATCCATGCCAGACCCCATGCTGGAGAAGGAACAAGTTACTTACCTGTAACTGTTGTTCTCCAGCATGGGCCTGGCATGGATTCACATGCGAACCCTCCCGCCTACCCCTCTGCGGCTCTTCACTTGGTCATACTGCCACTTTACGTGCTTCCCGGGCGTCAAGCTTCCTTTCTCATGGGCCATGTCCAGGGTAGGCCTCGGAACTTCTGGAATCCTCCAAAAGCGTAACTCGACAAAATCTTCACCCTTGAGGGGCGTAGAAAACTCCGAAACGGATCCCCGTTGATCGGATGTAGAAACGATGGAGCTTGAGGCTCTATTTAACCGAAAAATGAGTAAAATCTCCTGAAAAAAGCGCGAAAACGCAGCAAAAGCTCGAGAGCTACAGCACGAGGACTCCCAACACTTGAACGTGCAGTAAAAATCTGAGGATGGCTGCCAGAGGCGGGGCTTAGGGAAAGGGCAGTCATTGGCTGGGGGCAGTATGACCCAGAGACCAGTGATTGGTTACTACTAAGAAAGACAGATCAGAAACGAAACTGATACTGATTTTTTTCTATACCCAGGATTCCCGGCCTGACGACGGGGAATATTCATGAGCATGTGAATCCATGCCAGACCCATGCTGGAGAACAACAGTTACAGGTAAGTAACTTGTTCCTTCTGTTTGGGAAGGCCATTGGCGAGTGCCTCCAGGCCATTACAGCGGATACGGCCTGCTTTCTCGACACTCTCCAGCAGCACCGCTCGTTTTTTCGTTCCTCCAGGGAAAAATCGAGCAAGTCATCAAAAGGGTTCTCCACATCTTAGACAGCCTTCCCGTTCTTCAATGCAAGAAGCCTACAGACGCCGCTCCCTGGCCTGCGGTAGCAGAGAACAGCGTCGCTGTTGCACCCAGGACCCTGGCACCCAAGCAAGCCTGAACCTGCCAAGATGTCAGGCCCCCACTCATGCACCCCAGTGGGAGGCCGGCTGACTAGGTTTGTCAGGGAGTGGAGAAGATCACCACCGAAGGGTGGGTGCTGAATCGTCTCGCCCAGGGGCAGACCTTGGAGTTCCAACGCAGGTGTCCTCGTATTCCATTGTTTCTCCCACAGGTGCAGCACATCCCTCCGCTTCTGTAAGAGGTATGGGCCATGCTATGAAAAGAGTTCCCCAACATCTCTGGGGTGTATTCCAATACTTTTTAGTCGGAAAGAAGACAGTGGGATGGAGACCCATCCTGGACTTGCAACGTCTGAACAAATATTTGGAAGCTCCATAAATTCAGGATGGTCATGTTGCAGCACATTCTCGGCCAACTGGAAAAAGACTTCTTGACGTTGTTGAACCTGGAGGACGCATATTTCCACATCATTCACAAGAAACATTGGAGATTCTTACGTTTCGTGATGCAGGGCCAGCACTACCAGGTCAAGGCCCTACCATTAGGCTTGAAGTTGGCCCCCTAGATTCTTCATGAAGTGCCTGGCACCAGTGCGACCCATCTACAGGGCATACATGTATACCCAAACCTGGACGACTGGCTGATTTGCGCCCGCTCGCTTGAGCTGACTGAGGAGCATACAAAGGAAACCATCTATTGATGGATTTGCGGTTCTCCATCCACTATCCGAAGCCCTGCTTAATTAACGCCATCGCAGATCACCCTGTTCCTAGGCGCCAGACTCAACAGTGTCTTGCCTGGCATCGCCCTCAGAAGAGAGGCTAGCAGCCATTTAAGGAAAGGTGCAACGACTGTCATTGGCGAAGACTGCCACGGTGTGGGCCATGAAGTCGTTACTGGGCATCCTGCATCTACCTCATCCGTCTCTCCAGGCTGCATATGGGAACCCCCCCTTCCTTCCTCCCCCCAGGATCCCTCTCAACGTTGAGTTCCGATTTGTGATGGTGGTGGGGGGTCCGCTCCCACATCGCCCATGGAAACTCTCCATACCAGGAGACGCCCACCACCGACTCCTCCCTGGAAGGTTGGTGAGCGCACACCGGACGTCTGCACACCCGAAGACTGTGGCTGCCAGAGGAAAAGAATCTGAATATCAACATACTAGAGCTACGGGCAGTGTTCTGGGCCCTCAAGTCATTCCTGCTGTCTCTGAAAGGCAAGGTGGTGAGGATGCTCACTGACCACACCACCACCATGTTTTACATCACGAAGCAGGGGGGCACTATCCCTGGTGCTTTCCATGGAAGCCCAGAACTTGTGGCACTGGGCCGTTGGATAGGGGATGTTCCTCGTCACACTTCACCTGGCGAGTCAAAAACACGATTGCAGACTCCCTCAGTAGGGAAATGCGCTCCTGCCACGAGTGGGAGCTTTGTCGGAATCTGGTGGACTGCCTGTGTGCTGAATGTGGCAGCCCCCAGATCGATCTGTTTGTGATGGTGGCGAACTCCTAATGCCAGAAGTTTGCCAGCAGATTCTACCAGCTGAGAAGCCTGGAGGGCGCGTTCTCCTCTCCGTGGTAAGGGCTGCTTCTACACACGTTCCCTGTCCTCCTATGAGTCATCAACACAATCAGACTCTGTCGATGCAGGATGATACTCATCATCCCGCGTGGCCGAGGCAGATTTGGTATCTGGACGTTCTCAGCCTATCCGTGTCGCCTCCAGTCAAGTTGCTGGTGGTTCCAGATCTTCTCACCAGAGAGGGAGGCGCAATCCTTAATTACGACCCAGGATCGCTGAACCTGAAGGCTTGGCTGCTGCAGCCTTAGAGTTTGGAGGTTATGAGTTGCCAGCAGGCGGCAGGGATGTCCTTGCCAAGACTAGGGCGTTGTCGACTCTAAAGTGCACATCAATAAGTAGAAGCGTTTTGCTACGTATTGCTGGTCCACAGATTCTTCAACACCTGCTGTTCTTGGCAAAAGCTGGACTGACTCACGCATCCATCAAGGTACATCTAGTGGCTATCTCCCACTACACTTGGTCCTCAGTGAGATTCTCGCTGTGGTCTTAGACTCGTCAAGGAGTTTCTCAGGGGACTTTTCTGATCCTTCCCGCCAGTGAAGTCTTCTGCACCAGCGTGGGAACTCAACGTGGTTCTGACGAGGGTCATGGGGGACCCCCTTCGAGTTGATGCACCAGGCCCCACTCAAGTTTCTCTCGTGGTTAACTGCTTTCCTTGTGGCGATCACCTCTGTCCTGCAAGCAACTGGACCCGACTTTCCGAGAATTGAGGGTGGTACTGCGTACACACCCCGCTTTCATGGCAAATGTTCTGTCGGAATTCCACCTCAACAAGCTTTTGTTGTTACCGGTTTTGTTCCCGAAACCTTCGCCGGCGGAGAGGGCCTTGTACTCGCTGGACATTGCTCGTGTCCTGAAGATCTGTGACACAGTTTTCGGAAAACATTTCTACTGTTTGCAAACTTTTACCCTGTGAACCATGGGAAGTCCTTGTCCAAGGCATCCCTTTCAAGGTGGCTCTCCGGCTGCTTCATGCACTGTCATAGGTTGGTGAACCGACTGCTGCCTGACCATCCTAGAGCCCATTCTACACCAGAGTGATTGTTGCAACGGCGGCATTCCTTTCTGGTGTGCCTCTGCTGGACTTCTGGAGGGCTGCTACGTGGAAGTCCATGCACACATTCAAGAAGTTCTACTGCGTCAACATGGATTCCAGAGAGGTGGCCAGAGTCGGCCAAGCAGTGCTACGCAACCTGTTCGCTTGAGGTGAGCCTTTTCCTGGGGTAAGAGTTAATTGCTTCTGTTGAGCCTTGCCACCTCCCGTGGTTCTGTGATGTTGTACTGCTGTGCATTCGTTATTCATGAGAATGTGAATCCATGCCAGACCCCATGCTGCAGAAGGTTTAAGTCACATACTTATAACTATTGTTCTCCAGCGTGGGTCTGGCATGGATTCACATGCAAACCCTCCCTCCGGCCCCTCTGATGCTCTTCTTGGTCATACTGCTACTTTACCTGCTTACCAAATATGAAGATGGCTGCCAAAGGCGGGGTTTAAGGAGAGGACTGTCATTGGATGGGGGGCAGTATGACCCAGAAGACAATGATTGGTTTAGAGGACAAATGCAGTTTTAAAGTGAAACTGTTTTTTTCTTTTTTTACCGAGGATTCCCAGTCTAACGACAGGGATTATTCATGAGCATGTGAATCCATGCCAGACCCATGCTGGAGAATAATAGTTACAGGTAAGTAACTTAAACCTTGTCAAACTCCAGTGAGTTGGCATTTTCATGCTGGGACTTTGTCGGTTGCTATGCCAACCAGATCTCAGTTCAGAACACCCCTCTTTTGTAACAATGGTTTTGGCAATTTTGTGACTCAAGCACCACCAATTTGCCAAATCCAATGAGCTGGGAATATCTGGAAATATGTCAGTGACTGTCCGCATATTAAAGGATCACAGGGCATAGTCTCACTATCTGGCCATATACCAATTCCTAGCGTATGCCAGTGACTAAGCATATGATGCCCTCACTTAGCCGGTTGCGGGTGTATTAGACCGAAATAACCTGGCGTGAGGTACCAGTAAATGGCTATGTTATGGACCCATATTAATCCATTACACTCATCCATGCATTCCACAATGCAAACCTCATTCGTTTTGATAAAATTGGCAATAAAACAAGTTTCCAATTGAAATAGTACCATTCATTGGGTTTCTGGACCAAATAAGTTGGTTGGGCATTGATCTGCTCACATACCTTTTTTAAATTGTCATTCATAAAAATACTTTTATTACATTTTGGTACTCGGTTTATAAACTGGAATTGGAGGCTGCTTGTTTTTGAAACAACTACGAAATGGGTAGTTCATCAGGTAAAGGTTTTTAAAAAACACATTATTCTTTGAGAATACGATTGGTCTGAAACTGGTTTAAACATGTATTTCACCTAATGGCACCTTTTTTAATTGTTCACAGATACGAGAAAAGACTCTTTTGAACCTTGCGGCGGCGCAGACCTTTGTCCCGGTAACATTCGGGCATCGCGTGGAATGCAGCATCTCCCTGGAGCCTTTGGTCCGCAACCTTTCCATGGACATACATTGAAGGACATATTTTGCTGATACGAGATCCTTCACCTGTTGCCTTTTTCGTTTTTGAAACTATGGGTCACCGGGGAACTTCATGAACTGCTTAAAATCATCCTCTGATATTTCTGTGGTCTTTTCAGTGAATCCGCTATTGTGAAAAACACTGTTACGGCTTACATAGAAATGTGAGCTGTATTTTGCAATAAAACATTAAAAACACCTATGTGGTCTTCTTGGCAACATCCAAACTTGAACATTTTACAAATGTCTTGAGATATTTCTTTGCATAAATGATGTTGGTGAATGGCTGTCCAATAGATATTTATGGTGCAACTTTCCATCAACGTTGCTGAGAATCCTGGAAGCTTTCAAAGGGTGTAAACCTTTGTATCCCCACTAACGCCCAACTTCCAACAGCACCAAAAACGTAATCTGAAGCCATCTTCCATTGTGAAGAAAGAACTTTGTTGAAGGCTATATCAAAGGGTGGGATACCGTTTAATATCCCTAACCTTTTAAACACCATTAATGTTTGTTTGCCTCAAATGTTTCTTGTTTTTCTGATGGCTATTTCTTCAGAAGGGGGTACCCTTTCCACTTTTTTTATTCTTTTAAAGGTCATAGTACCAAGTCGTTTTTTGTATATTTTATTTCGTATTTGTAATGTACAAAGGGCAGCTTGAAGGCTGGAATAGTTCCATTACAAATACAGGATATCGTAAATTAAAGCATATACTGCTTGGTGGTGGAGAAGGAGCAGGAAACGGTAAATGCGGACAGCACAAGATGGACTGTAAAAAAAATTGTCATTAATAGATGCACAATCCAGGGATTCTGGTGTTTGGGGGTCATTGCCATGGGAGCTGGGGGTTGAAAGCCTCAAACTCCCAACGTTTCCCTCTTGGAAGAGGTGGTGGTTCTTAAGATAGATCTTTTACAGGGACGGTTTGAACTTTCTTAGCCAGGTTCCCAGGAGAGCGAAGGAGCAAAGTGGTGGACTGCACAGTTTCGACAGAAGACTGTTGGGTTGAAGAGAGTGGAGGATGATATTAGTAAATTGATTCAGCCAGCTGTGGTGTGGCGTGGGTGGGAAGTGGCTACTCCATAAATGAATGTAAAGAAAAGTAGAAGGAATTTGAATAGGACCGATTTTATATGTATTGTCAAGTCGCATGGGGAGAGTGGAGGCCCATGCTAAAAAAAAAATCCAAACCTTAAAAGGAGCAAATGAGATGTAGAGTGGGGAGTCTCATGAAGAGGCTCAGGTGATGATCTAAACTGCTGGAGACTGGGTTGGCAATGAATCTTGGGTATCCAGATAAGCAGGATGGGAGTAGATTTTCGAGCGGTAAATCCTGGTAGATGCAGCAGGGGATGTGATAAAATGTTGGGTCACTGTCAAAGATGATACCCCAGTTTGCATGCCTTGAAGGAAGGTACAAGGGGTACTTAAAAAAAAAAAAAGTTAAGGTTAGCCATTTTATTGAGCATTTGGCCTTTGCCTACAAAAATAAGTTAATCCGAAAATACAAGAACATGGAAAGGTTAGACTGGGGATGATTGACGGAGAGCAAAGAGAAGAAATTAGTTTACAGAAAGAAGGGTTAAAACAATTCAGAAAATATAAGTTTGCAACATGCTTTTTCCATTTTTGAGCAGATGACTGTTCTCGTGATTGTAGTGTTACAGAACTGAGGAAGGACATTGGCAGCCTCGCAAGTAGCTTGACTGTTTGAGAGGTTAGAAGTCCCGGGAATGATGGTTTGGGGGCCCAGGCAATGGGGAGAGGGAGCCTGGGATAGTGCTTCATCGAACTTGCTGTTGGCCTCGTGAATCAGCGCATTAAATCTTTTCAGAACCATTTGGTATCATGACCCATAACGCGCATTAATTCTATAAATGCCCCGCCTCAGTGGCCTTTGGACTTTCGCTAATCTTTCATTGTCATCTATTTTGTTATTATATTTGATACTTGTGTTCTACTGTTTGTCCTACATTTGGTTCCCATTGGTAAAAATGTGATGTATTCTGTGACCTTCTACCCTACCTAGCAACGCATCGTAACACTTGCCATCCCCCAGCCCACTGGCCTTAGTCTTTCCTCCTCACCGCCCATTTAAGTCTCCTCTCCAGGCCCTCCAATCTATCCCTCTTCTTGGGAATAATTTGTATCTGCTAAGTATTTTACGAGCAAACAAAAGAAAGTGATGAATAGTCTAAATACCTATTGGTTTATTTTTTTTTAATCAAAGTAGCTAATGGCCAGGACCATTGTGTTGATGAGCTGAAAGGATTGCATTAGAGGCTATGACCCGACTACAGTGTGGAAAGAATCGGGGCAAGCAATACTTGACAAAGGTCTTAACTTTGGAGGGTACTCTTAGATCTAGAGCATTTCCATCTTTTTTCGTCACATATGATGTATCCTAATATACCAATTTAAAGCATTTAGGATACACTAAAGCCAAGAACATTACTTTTTTTGTAACACAAAAATGGATGGTGATAGGTACAAAATGTGACCAACATATTTGTGGGCATTTTGAAGAGATTATTTTGCACATATGCTGATTTCAACACCCAGGTGGCATATGTTGGTCAATTTATTGAAGATATTCTGATCACTTGGATAGGTACTGTTAGGCAGATTCCTGTGCAGTTCCCTTAGGGACCACTGCAAGAAGATTAAGTCTACAGTAGTAAGCAGTAAACCCAATTGGTAGCAGTCTGTACCACCCAGATTTACCTGGTAGCTGTGGCTTAGCAGTCAGACTTCTCTCAAGAAGAGTAAGGCAGTATACAGAGGATACAAAATAGGGCCAAACACACAGAACAAGCAAACACTGACAAGAGCTTTGTATCAAAAGTATATACTTATTTATTTAACACACACTTTAAAAAATACACTAGCACTATTAATCAAAAGCAAGTTCCAACACAATCAGAAAAGTATTTACACCTCCCTTAGCAATTACTAGACAAGTCTAAGTTAAAACACCACTTTTTGTGAAAACAGAGGTGAGCGCATAACTTAGATGGCACTCCAATAATTAGGTTAAAGGAAGAGAAAAAGGCAGGTCATAAAAATAAAACAGCTCCCAACACTTTTAAGAGACAATCAAGTTACTGAAGGCAGGGTATACTGTAGAGTCAAAGTTCATAGGCCAGGCCCACTTTGAATGGAGCAAGGCGAAATGTGCCCAAGATCACACGGTTTAGCAATGCATTCAAGTCTTTGTAGAAATGTTCAAAAGAGGTTGGGGTGATTCAAAAGACAAAGTTAGAATGTCTGGGGGCCAACCCAGTTGGAAAGCCAAGGACTTAAGGGTCACCTTGGGCAAATAGAAGAAAGGGAGGCCAGGTAGACCACAGTACCTTAAAGAGTGAGGAAGCTCCAGCAGTGGCAGTTGTTCCTGGCAGCGGGTGCAGTTTGTGGTTTCGACCAGGAGGATCCCGTTGAGGAAACTTGGAGTCGTTGCGCTGCCCAGGGAAGAAACCAGCCGCCGAGTTCGTCGGTGAAAGGGTGCGTTCCTGGTATTCGCGGTCACAGTGGTGCAGCTTGGCTATCCGCCACCGGGGTGCTTGGCACGGGCGATTCGACCAAGAGACGTCCTGGATGGCGAACTGGTTGATCGCACCAGTTTAGAGGGAGAAGACTCTTCCAGCAGAAGATCTCCTCTTGTCGTCGGGAAAGTGGTGAGGTCGTTGCAGCAGGGCTCCACTGGTGGTGCCGTCGTTGCAGATGGCTCAGCTTCTTCCCTCTACGGATTTCTTAGATTTCTGAAGTTCCAGTCCCAAAAGCCCTGCTTTTATGCAGAAAAACCCCCATTCAACAGCCTAGCTGTCACTCATACATGGTAAGTGGTGAGCCGGGCGGCTCACCACTGGCCCAATCAGAACAGAGTGCTACTTGAGTTGCTAAGGCCACGCAGTCCAGGGTGCCAATTCCCCCACCCACATATCCTGTGGAACCCAGACAGAGTGGCACCAGTTGGAGGGCTTCTGTGGAGAAGCCCGCCAAAAAGTGGAACAAAGGGCCCGACCTTGGTTGGAGTTCGAGACGGACACAAATGCCATTTTAGAAAAGAGTTCTGGCAAAAAGACCCAACCGTTTATTTAATATTAAATAAACCAGCGGTATCTTTAACATTACACCAAAAAGTGGTGTGTTTAAAATCAATGGGAAAATCCCATAGGAAATATTCTGGTGGAATATTTTGCGTGGTAACCACTGCCACCAGCCAGAAACTCGACAAGGGGGGGACTGGACAGTGCCCTCTTGAAAACAGACCCAGGGGCAATCGAATTAACCCCTTCCAGTACTTCCACAATATGGTTTGTACTGGTTCTGTTCACAATTTTGGACTTATAAAGTCAATGGTGACTTTACATGCCCTGGGAGACAGTAGTCAGTCCCAGGGTATGGAGTCTATGTTTGGGGGTCACTGACACCCCTATGTTACTGCATGGAGGGTGCTGTGTAACACATACACAAAAACAGATGATACTCTATGGAGTAAAAGACCCCATAAGCACACAGTCAGAAATACCTCAAATCATGCCTAAGAGTGGGAGGAAAAGTCTCACTCTTAGCAGGAGAAAAAAACAAACCCGAAAAATCCAGCAAAGCTGATGGGGGACTCACTAGGTTTAGGAAATTAGCCTCAGAAGAGAATTTTTTTTTTTTTTTTTTTTTTTAATTAAAATGCATATGGTTTATCACTTTAAACCTTACATTTATCCAAGAAAATCTCATTACATTAGGTCACACAAAAGTTTAACAAGATAGTCTGCATTTATCCAAGATAAAGCGATTGTCCATGATCAGGTATTACGTGTGTCTGGATTGTTTGCCAGAAGCGGATAACCGCAGTTGTCATAGAAATATTATTGCCAGATAAAATGTGTGCCCATCGTTCTTTAGGGTCCATAGGTTTGTTGGATTGCATATAGAGTATAGCAACTGCAAGGCGCTTGTCTGCTAAGGCTGGGCATTGCATTAGTAAATGATGCAAAGTTTCGATAGTGTCATCTTCCTTGCAATACCTGCATATTTGATGTCGGAGGGTTTTCTGCGCTCGTATCGGAAGGATTTGTTGTGTTGGGAGTATATTGAGACGCAGCCTCATGAAGGTGTCTCTAATAAGACGGTCGGGAAATAGCTTCAGATAGCGAGGAATCACATTTAGGGCTCTAACTTCGGTGGTACAATTTAACGTAAGTTTATATCCTTTTTTTTTCATTTATTGTTGATATCCAATCGAATCTTTTAATTTGAATTTTGGCTCTTTGGGGTCTACAGAGTAGGGTTTCAAGTGATATATCATATCTTATCCTTTCTTGGTTAAGGAATACCTTCCATTTGTTCAGAGCCATTGCATTGATGTTTCCATCGATTGGACGAAGAATATTCAAGGCGGGAATCTTCTCATTGTTGTTTATTTTCCTGAGAAGATCTAGTTGTTTCCACCGTATGATTGAGTGTAGGGATTGGAGGCCAAGTTCAAATCGGATTCTAGATGTTGGAATACATTTTGGGATGGCTAAGACCTTTGTCCAAAAGATTCGCTCCAGTTGGTCCCATACGGTTATTGATAGGTTTATCAATGACTCTCCGCCGTATGTTAAAATGGGAACAACTTTTTGTTTATAAAAGATTATGACTGGATTCATTGAATATTTCCCAAATTTTTTATGTAGTATTAAGCCCTGACGCGCTAGAGAATGGGCTTTGCTTTTCAGATGGTCAATCCATGGTTGTTCAACTGAGGATTTATTGAGCCAGACCCCTAGATATTTAGTTGTTTGCACTTGCTCAATTTTTTCCTTCTGTAGAAAAAATGATGGTGTTTTCTGAAAGGGGCCCTTTTGTGTGGTTAACGACATGATCTTAGTTTTCCTGGTGTTTATTTCCAACTGATTTGTGTCCATGTATTTTTGGAGGTTATTCAGGGCAGTCTGCAGACCTCTCGGTGTTTTGGCAAAGATTGCAATATCATCGGCATAAAGAATCATTGGAATTGATGTGGAGTTTAGTTTTGGCGGATTCATTTGTGGAGTAGCTATAGTCTCTTCAAAATCTGATGTATACAAATTGTACAAGGCTGCAGCCAGTGGGCAGCCTTGTTTGAGTCCATGCCAGGTTTTGATTGGTTGTGTGATAAGACCACTCTTGCTCAAACGGATCTGCACTTGTGTCGATGAATATAGCAGTTTTATTGGTTCCAGTATGTTGTCTGGGCAACCCCATTTTGACAATTTTTCCCATAAGATGTTTCTATTGATTTTATCAAAGGCGAGATGGAGGTCGATGAAGGCCGCGTAGGTCGGGATGTTGGATCTGATGGTTTCGTGTTTAAGTAGGTTTAAGATGAGTAAATTGATATTGGTCCCGACATTTTTTACGAAACCAGTTTGACGAATGGCGTGTCTGTTTGCTGCGGTGGCCCATTGGTTCAGTTTCAAGAGAAGGATGTTTGCGAAAACTTTGCCTAATGGGTCCAAAAGCGCAATGGGCCTATAGTTTGAAGGGTTCTCAGTTGGTCCTTGCTTATAGATGGGGATTATTGTCGCTCTCTGCCATGACGCAGGGATTTTTTTGGTGCGATTTATCAGTACAAATGGCTGCAGAAAGCTGCCCATGTGTCAGGATTCTTTTTAATAATGGCATTAGATAAGCCATCCGGGCCGGGGGCCCGAGATACATTTAGATGGCGTATTGCATCGTTTATATCCGGAAGATTCCACTCGAACGTCCAGTCTGGTTGTCGGGGTGCTGATTCGTCGCAGTTGTTCACGGGGCGCTTTTGATATAGCTGGTTGTAATGGATAATCCAGCTTGTTTCAGGGACCTCGGAGATCATGTGGTCAGCTGTAGTGGTTGTTTCATTCAACAGTTTCCAAAGATCTCGTGTATTTCGCGTCCCCATAGCTCTTAACATGGACTCTGCGTCATTTTGTTCCAGTGTCATCTTAGCGTTTTTCAACCAATTCTTATGACTTTGTTTTAGGTGTTTAATCTGAATGTCCTTGGTTGGATTTGGTAGTTTCTTCAGTAGCCTGATCTGAGTTCTTAGGGCTTTTTTCCTTAGAGCTATCATGCGGCTGTATGCATGATGATGTTGTTTTCTCGGTTGGAGTCCAGCTGTTGGAGAATGATGGAAATTTTGTAGTATCCATTCATAATTTAGTTTGGATTCATCTATCATCGTTGTGCTGGTGAATTTGTCTGGGAGGGATTTTATTTCAGATTGTGATAATTTCAGTCTTGTTGCCCTAGAATTAGCTTCCAATTCAGGCAATTGAAGTCGCAGTGGAGGTTCTTTGCTGTTGGACCATGATCTAATCAAAATATAGTGGTCGCTATCCTTTGTGGCAATATTTTCCATCCGGCGTATGGGCTCTTTGATGCTCCGTGAACGATAGATGTAGTCGATGATCCCAGAGCTAGTACTGCGTGACCACGTTGGGGAAAATGAGTTAGAAGATGCATTAAAGGCATCAAGCCGCATCATATTTCGATCTGTCATTTCTTTAGACCATCGCCGAGCACGAGGTTCTAGCAAGTGGTCGGGTAGCTCTTCGCCGTTCGAGGAAAAAAGGTGGATATTCAAGTCGCCGCATATGATAAATATAGTTCCAGGATATTTCAATGAGTCTTCGTCCATTGTTGTCAAGAAAGAATCTAAAAAGAGGTCGTCACATATTTTATTGGGATTCCAATATAGATTGAAGATGCCCATATATTGCTTGTGGCCAGGTATCGAAAGGTCTTGTGTAGAGTTCTTCTCCGGAGTCCTCTCTTGTTGTATAATGAGTCTCTGGATCCACGGAGAGATGTCTTGCGCTTCTACTACATTAAGATGGGAGCCCATTTTGATGAAAGTTAGAAGGCCAGCGGAAGGGCGTCCTTTTTGCCGGCAAATCGCTGGATTCATATAAGCAGTGTATCCATCACTTACTGGTTTTTGATGTAGCCATGTTTCCTGGAGACAAATTATATCAGAGTTTGTTAGTTCGGGTCTCACAGATTGGTACAGATGAAGGTGACCGCGGGTGTTCCATGAGCAAATTGTCAAAGAGTTTGAGTGTTGATCCGGTCGTTGCTAAGTAGATTCTTGGACGCTCATGTTTATAGATGTGGATATGTAGCTCATGTCTCTCCATATTGGCTGTCGGTCCTTTGTCGACTGGTGTATATGATAAAGGGTAGACTTCTTCACAAGGTTTATTGATCGCGCGTGAGAGGCGGGCCGGTTTGCTAAATAATGACTGTCACTGGAGCTAAATGAAGAATATATTGTTGTATTACTCATTTCATCAATCTCTTGTTCAAGGTTAGGGCCGTTTGTCATATCTGTGACGCTGAGATGAAAACCCAACGTGCGGAGATCTTCGGTATGGGCTTCAATCAAGCGCAGAATTCCCCCTGACAGGCACATTACACAAACATGCAATGGTTTGCACTTACATGAATGATGACAACCTGAAATTCACAAGAAATGATACCTCTTCAAACATCAGAGGAGCCTGACGTACTTGCTTGCAAAATGAAACTCCCTGTTCCTGCAACACCCAGGACCCATCATGATTGCTCCCCAGATAGTCATGTGACTGGAGGTTCTTTTCCATTTCGGTTTCTTTGTCACATGCTTTGCCATAGGACCTTGGACCATCTGAAGGTCCTGCCTGTAAGCTTCCCGGGCCTGCAACACCCAGGACCTTGTCTGGAAGGCATCTGGAGCACTATGATTGGCCCACAGAGGATCATGCGACACAATGCCTACCTATTTAATCTCTGCTAGGGGTCTGCCGCAAAGGCCACCATCCTGTTTGGGCCTGGAAAGGGACTAGTGCTTGAACTCCTATGATTGTAACTAACCACATAAGTGATGGGTGGAAGGTTTCAAATGAATCTAAACCACTGGCAATTGCTCTGGGCCAACCTTCCACACCACCGTTTTTTAGCCCGTCTGCGCCATTGCAAAAGGGGACCAGCCATGTGCAAATCAGTCAGCAGCTGCCGCCACCGAAGGTAGCAGCCCAGCCCGAACTGCTAGGCCAGGTCCCCTCTGCACAGAAAACCAAGCAACCCCAGACATGTTTCGGCCTTGTTGGACCCCCTCAGTGAGGTGCAGCCTGGTTCCCTGTGGCGCAGCGAGCAAGGGACCCACGTCTGGGCATACCCTCTCTCACAAGGAGAAACAAACTAACTACAAAAGTGATGGGTGGAAGGTTTCAAATGAATCTAAACCACTGGCAATTGCTCTGGGCCAACCTTCCACACCACCGTTTTTTAGCCCGTCTGCGCCATTGCAAAAGGGGACCAGCCATGTGCAAATCAGTCAGCAGCTGCCGCCACCGAAGGTAGCAGCCCAGCCCGAACTGCTAGGCCAGGTCCCCTCTGCACAGAAAACCAAGCAACCCCAGACATGTTTCGGCCTTGTTGGACCTCCTCAGTGAGGTGCAGCCTGGCACTCCTTTGCTTCCCGAAGCTAGGTCAGTGCTCAATAAATACCCTAATAATATAAAACCCTGCTGAAGCCAGAACTTTGAGCTCACACTTAACTTCTGCTTCCACACAGAGGTATACTTGCACCCATTGACTATCTTTTCTTTGCAAAGCTCCTATTGCCTCTCATGACCAAGGAACATTCCTGTTTTGGTCTAGTTATCTGTCTTGGCTACGATAGCCCCATTCTAGCCCAACTCTGAACTTCCCTTTGCTCTCACCTGCCTACCCTCGCTCTCTAGCGCTGCACCCTTTCTTCATTGCGCCCACTTGTCTATTTCTACTACCCCTTCATGCATCTTGACTTTGCTCCATTTCTCCTTCTACTCTTCTTCCCTCACAGGGGCAGTGAGGGTCGTTAGATGCCTTCAGAAAAGAGATCACCTATCAGAGGCTAGAAGAAGTCTTCATTGGCTCCCGATCCGGGCTAGGGTTTCCTTTAGATTACTTATTACCCACAAATGCCTGCCTATTTTAAGGAAGCCATTACATTAAAACACAGCTCAAGATCCTCAAGATCGGATAACTCTTACCTTCTCACTACCATTCGGTTTAAGACCAACAAGGCAAGGAATGGTGCTTTTGGTATAGCGGCACCTCTGGCATGGAATGCCTTAATGCCCTCACTAAGAACCATATCCTCGACAGAGGCTTTCAAGAAAAAGCTTAAGACCGTACTCTTCTCTTAAAACGCACACACCTCATGAACTTTCTTTTGCCCTTGTCCCAGTTCATTCCTCTGCCCTCATGATCCTCTGTCTCTCCTAGACGTTTGTTTTGATCAGTTCAATGTGCGTAAGTTAGCACCCGTAAGTATTTGGGTACCAGGTGTGCTCTATAAATACATAAGCCTAACCTTCAGCCTCCACTCGGTCTAACTTCTACCTCCCCTTCTCCCACTTTCACCCCTAAATCCCTCTCCCAGGAGCTCCTTCCTCATTGAGCCCCCTCACCTTCCACACAATACTGGCTCCTCTCCCCCACCTTCTATCATTCTTTCACTTGGCCTCTGGAATACACAATCCCACAGCAACAAATCTTCCTACATCACGGAACATTTCGACTCGCCACATTCTCAACCTTCACTTCTTGCTAACACTAAAACCTCAATCTCCTCTCATTACGCTGCTACACTAGCAGCTCTGCACAGACTATCCTACCTTCTCCTGTACCCGACCTGTTTGGGAGGGTGGCAGTGTGGGGTTCCTTATCAATGAGGCCCCCAGCACTGCCCCTCTTCTCCTGTCTGGCATCTCCAATTGCTTTTTTGTATATGCCACTATTTAACTTTTCCCTCCTTCTCCTCTTACTGTTCTGGCTCTCTGTTGACCCCCTGGTCCTCTCAGCTCCTTCCCTGATTGGAACGTTGTGCTTAGTCATTTCCTACTAACATCCCCTTTGATGCACTGCAGCCTTTAACCTTTCGACAGAAGCCCTCTGCAGCCACTCCCTATCTGACAACTCCCTCCACAACCAGCCCACCTGTTCTGGTGGGAACTCTTGGCCTTGTCGTTCTAAATCACTTGCCTCCTCTGACCTCCATTTACCCATATCCCTGTCCCAACACCTTTTACTCCTCTCTTCAATGACTAAGGGGAAATAAAGGCAGGACTCCCTTGCCACTTGATATGAGGACCTCTAACCTGTCTCTTTTCCCTATTCATGCCTCTGCCATTAACCATGCTTTCTCCGACTTTCGCTATTCACATATGGCTCAATTTGGCCAACACTATCCTGGAACACACCTTCCCATTCCTGTTGTCTGCTTTGGATCATCTCTGAAATTCAGGGCCTCAAAACAAACGTGTACTGTAAAATATGATGCTGGTGCAAATGACAGACCCCTACCCCACAAAAATTCCCTTGCTGCCCTCACCTTTTTAAATTTATTTTGTATTAAATGATATTTTAATTACAAACTTCATTTATATCCAAATTACAAACATATCTGCACCTTATAACTATATAAGAAGGAACTATAAAAAGAAAAGCAACAAATGTAAATGCCTTTCCGTTCAGTCCAGCTTACTTTTCATCTAAATTGTGTTAATACGTTCACTTAAACTTTTATGTTAGATTTGTCCATTATATTATTCCAAAATTGAATAATCCTAAAAATCAGGGCTGTATTATTCCCCAAAATAATCGATGCCCATCTTTCATTGGCATCATAAACAGTTCTTGTTTGTGGAAGCATGTCTTTAAACGGGTTTCTTTTTTCAGTTAAAGCCATACAATACATTATAATATGATAGTGACTCCATTGTTTCTGGCCGCTGGCAAAAGTGACAAAATTTCAATTCTGCTGGCAGCTGTTTTGTCATAACCAAGAATTCACGCGTAGGAAGAATATTAACGTGTAGACGTAAGTAGGTGTCTCGGATATTGCATGTAGGAAACATACTATAAGATATTGGGGTAATTGATTCAAAGGTCTTGATTCCATCGCGCAAGTTAATGCCAGGTGATATTGCGCTTCAAGTTGTATCGTTCTAATTCAATCATTCCATCAGATGCGCTTTTTTGCCTCTTGTGGACGCAGTTTAAGCATCTCCATATTTATATCTGCATTGTGTAGCATTGCCATGGCAGCCTTTTCCATTCATTTAAAACTGACATTTTTGGCAGACTGAGTTACATGCAATATATCTATTGCTGGGATGTGATCATTTATCACTCTTTCTGAAGAGATCGAATTGCTTCCAATGTACTATAGACTCCAGAGATTGAATAGCTATCTCATATTGTGTGCGTGGCATGGGATAGGTCACTGGTAGGGCTAATACTTTATGCCAGAAAATCCCTTCTAGCCGTTCAACATGGTTTCACTGCCATAGGATAAAATGGCATAATATCAACACAACAAGAGGTAGAGGGAAAACAAAACCCACAGCTAACCAACCCTCAATTAGGTCAACAACCTTTAGTAAACATTAGGGTTAAGTCGGGCATTGCTAATTCCATGATCCAAAGGTAAGACTAGGGGCACGCAAAGGCTGGATTAAAAAGAACCGCCTCCTATTTCATTAAATTATCAGGCAGTATCAACAAACTTAGAAAAAATACAATTTTATTCATATACAAATTATACAAATAAAATTAAAAAAGATGTAAAAATACACAAATGGTGTAGTCTTGTCAAGAACATTATAGATGCAGGACAAGGTGGCTTTGTAACATTGCTCTGTATTGCAGCTTAACCATCAAGCAAAACAATGTAGACCAGACAGCAGTCTAGTGGGGTGTGAGGGGCTCAGGATTGTACCAGCACTCGAGTCTGTGGTGTCTACAGAAAGTGTTGTATGTTGTGCAAATATAGGCAAGGATTTACGAGCAAAATTTTACATACAACATATCACTCTCTCACTCCAAAACACTACATACACACCCTTCTCAACACAAATCATCCAACCTGTTTCTTTCCAACAAACAAAAAAGTGTAAACCAAGTGTAGGGAAATTTGTCAGGGAGCTGTCCGGGGTAGTGAAGTCAACAACAAATTATTAAACACTGTAAGTCAACTACAGCAACAGTTGACATCTGCTTTAGGAAAAGACAAGCCCCTCTATTGGGTGCTTTGAATTTTGTAGTTACAGCTAAACAATACACATGATGGTGCAAACAAGTAGCTAATAGCGTTTGCAGTAATAATGCATCAGTGAAGAAACCCCTTGTAAGTCCACGTGTTACCTATAGAGAACAGGAGAAGAGAAAAAGGACAATCAGGAACCTTGTCTAGATGTCAGGCCAAACAAAGCTGAATAGTTAATTACATAGGATAAAATGGCAACCTTTTGTCTGTAGTAGGTGATTACAGGCTTTATTGAAAATTTGCCACATTTCTTGTGTAACAGTAGACCTTGTCGTGCCAACGAGAGAGCTTTAGATTTTAAATGGTCTACCCAATCCTTTTCGACCTCTGATTGATTGAGCCCTATTCCTAGGTATTTGATTGAATTCACCTGGTCTAGCTTTTTCCCATTAAGGCAAATTGTTTTGCTTTTAGCTTTAGGTTGGCATGTCAAGGTCATTATTTTCGATTTCTTACTCTTCCAGATTTCTTAGACTTTTCTGAAGCCCCATTTGTGTCTGGTCTAATATTACTATTTCTGATGTTTGTTAATCTGCTTAGAATCACATGCTGTGCATAGTCCGATATCCAGTGGTCACTGCGGAGTATTGCATTTTGTTTTTCGTAGTGGAAAAGGGGATGTCGACAAGGCGTGTCTAACACTATCCCTAGTCGAGGTCCCTCAGATTGTTTTTTCCCGCCCAGATATTGGTCGCCTTTAAGCGGAGCTCCTTGAGAGTCATTTCTTGTTTCTCTCTGAGAATGCCTTTCCTTTTCCCTTTCCCTTTCCCTCGGGGTTGTTATCACAGTGAAATATTTCCTCAGCTATGGAGAGGACACCCTTTAGGTTTTCCCGCGTTGCAAGGGCAAGTTCACCTGGAAAGACGAGCATAAACGGTGTAACCGTTGCTTGCCCCTCGACCACAAGGAAGACAGCTGCGTGGCGTGTCAGCTTCTTAAGCCTAAGACTTTAAAGGACCGCAGGGTCAAAAGGTGGGCGGCCTACGCCATGTCGAGGTCCGATTCCTCACCCGCCGCAGAAAGTGACGAATGTGATAACCCGACATCGGTTTCGGAAGTCGTAGACCTCTCTAAGTAGCGACCGCACTCCTCGTCTGTCCCCGGCCCCGATTAAGCTTGGCTCGCACCCTGCTTATGGGGATGAACATCCCGGCGACACTGACGCACACAAAAAACACTCCCATAAACACATAACCCACGGCTCTTCTTCGTCAAAGACGAAGAAACCATCAGCGCCAACGGAGACGCAGGTTCCACCGGCGTCCTCCTCGGACCATAAGAGTCTTGAGCCCCCCTCGCAACCGAAGACGCAACCAGCGACTGGGCTTCCCCCAGATAAGGGCGCTACCCCCAAACGAAGCGCTCCGTCAGAGAGCGGCCGTCGCCGTAGAACACGTGACGCCCGTAACGTCAATACCAGAGCCCTCCACAGACAGATTAGTCGTCGAGAGCCTGGCGAGGATCGCTTCCGCCGATAGCCAGAGGCGGACAGCAAGAGATACGTCGAATACCGCTCAGAAGGCTAGAGAAATGCCGAAAAGGCCGGAAGGAAGGCAGGAACTGCCTCCTTCATCTAAAGGGTCTCCTAGCCTGCCATAAGGCTTTTCAGACGGCGACGGAAAGCTTTCTTCAACGTTATGGGAGATGTCAAAGCGTTTTCAGGCCGAAAACCCTATTTTCCCCCCACGCCCCCAGACCACTCGGGGGTACCTCATGAGACCCTGGAGAGACTCCAGTTCTGTATGGAGAAGATGGAGAGGTTTATGGAGATTCAAAACCTACCACCACTCAAAAGGGCAAGAGAGGGACCTCAGGTGGACCCCAGGGCTAAATTCCCTAGGCTGTTTAATACCTCCCAAGTGGATGTAGATTTATGACCTCACTGAAGAGGACCCCCACTTTCAGGAGGACGACGAATTTTTAGGCAACGAAGAGGAACTAAACCTAGAGGAGGAGGGTTTTGAAGATGATCCAGATATAGGTGGGGGGCTTGGGAGAAGACCCAGAGGAAGGTGCTTCACAGCCCTGGCAGTCCCCATCAGCGTTTTCGGACCCTGATGCACTAAACCTGTCCCCTCCCGAGGACTCACCTAATAGGAACACGTCACCTATAGATGATCAACCTACATTTAATGCACTACTACGCAAGGCAGCAGCGCATTTGGAAATAGACACTGGGGAGATTTCACCTGACATAGACTTTGTGGAGAAGGTAATCAAGGAGAAACCCCCTGTCAGCCAAACCATTCCCCTCCTCGCCTCAGTAAGGAGACGAATTATCCCTTCACTATCTATACCCGCGTTGGTCAGAGGGCTCAACCCGAGGATAGAAAAAATATTCAGTCCTTCTCCTTCAGACCTGTTGTACGTCAGGGGCCACTCTGTACCAGACTCCCTAGTGGTGACAAATACAAGGAAAAGAGCAGGGGTCCCGCTGTCTACCAGCGAAGCACCACCTGATAAAGAGGGTATAAAATTGTATGCCTTAGGGAAGAGGATCACAGCCTCCACTGCTTTTTCCGCAAGGATTGCTAACAACACCACCTTGCTAGCAAGTTACGCAGATGCACAATGGAGCAAGCTACGTAAGGACGCCGAGGAGGTACCAGAACCCCTACATACACGGCTTCTGGCCACGATTACTAAAGGGACCCTAGTCAACCAAAGCATCGTGAAAAACACTCTGGATGCTGCAGAAACGGCTGGCCGTTCCCTAGTCCAAGGAATACTCCTCAAACGCCATGTCTGGCTGCGTAATTCGGGGTTTAAACCTGAAACACAAGCATCTCTAATCAACAAGCCTATAGAAGATGCCAACCTCTTTGGAAAGGCGGTTGATGAGGCACTAGAAACGGCAAAGAAAGAGTTTGACACCATCAAAACCCTAGACCAGATTTCTAGGCCTCCTAACAAATGTGGCTATGGCAATGGGCGCTTTTTTCGAGGCCAACGCCAGCAGCAAAATCAGCAGCAGCAATACTCTGCAAACAACTGGTCCTCTAACCAAGGCACCAGTGGGCAATACAACCAGAGAGGACAACGCTGTGGCAAAGGGAGTGGTTGGGGTTCCACCTCTAGAGGTTCCCAAGCCACCAACACCAAATGACTCAAAGATTTGGGTCCCCTCCCATGCATCGCCGGTCGGGGGCCGGTTAACATCCTTTCTTCCAGCATGGGAGGGAATAACATCGGACCGCTGGGTACTATCAACCATAGCCCGCGGCTACTGTATAGAATTCAACAGTTCCCCAACGTACAGACCCCCAAGGGTACAAAGCATGACACCAGAACACCTCGGCATCCTTCTGCAAGAAGTGGACCAGCTACTGGAAAAAGGAGCTATAGAGGTCGTGCCTCTATCTCGGGTAACGGAAGGTATTTATTCAGTGTACTTCCTTGTACCCAAAAAAGACTTAACCATGCGCCCTGTATTAGATCTGCGCCCAGCGAGCAAATTTGTCAAACCTCAAAAGTTTTGTATGGTGACCTTACAGGAAGTGATCTCCCTGCTATCACAAGGAGATTACATGACTACACTGGACATGAAAGATGCATACTTTCATATTTTAATGTTGCCCACAGAAATACCTCAGGTTCATGATAGAGGGCAAACACTACGAGTTCAGAGTGCTACCCTTTGGGATAGCATCAGCACCGAGGGTATTCACGAAAGTACTGGCAGTGGCAGCGGCCCACCTGCGCAGATTATCCATCCCAGTATACCCTTACCTCGACGATTGGCTCATAATGGGATTCTTACGAAACATGCTTCTCAAATAACCAAAAGACTGTAGACCTTTTGTTCCAACTGGGCTTCTCCATCAACGAGGAAGTCCAGCCTAGACCCCAGCCAAGTCAAACAATTCCTAGGGGCTCTAATTTGAACAAAGGACAGCCTCGTCTTCCCCTCCAACGAGAGGGTCCAAAACATGCTGTTTCAGAACCCTCAATATGTGGCAGGTCGAGAGGTGACGGTACACAAAGCAATGCGCTTGCTAGGAATGATGGCGCCATGTATTTATTTGGTACCCCACGCGCGCCTGCGCATGCGTCAAATGCAAGAGTGGCTCAACAGCCAGTGCTGTCAGGCCAGCGGACAATGGGGCGATCTAGTGGTGGTCTCGCAGGCCTTGGTTCTCTCGCTACGGTGGTGGTCAAAGGAAAACCTGGTAATAGGAACCACCCCCGCAGTGGAAGCCACTCTAACCACAGACTCATCCCTCACAGGATGGGGGGCTCACCTATCCCATCAGACTGCTCACAGAGTTTGGACTCCGAGCGTAGCATCCAAGCACATAAACTTACTGGAGCTACTGGCTGTGTTCAAGGCACTAAAAGCCTTCCAGGCACACCTACAAGGGAAGACAGTGATGGTCCTCACGGACAGCACCACAGCCATGTACTACCTCAACAAACAAGGGGGTACTCCCTCTCCAGGACTGTCCAAGCTGTCCCAGAACATCTGGAAGTGGGCTCTCAGACACATGTTCCTACTGTCACAACCTGTACCAGGGGAACTCAATCTGCTAGCAGACGAACTCAGCAGAGACTTCCCTCTGCCCTCAGAGTACGAATGCCGTTTACACGAAGACATCGTCTTCGACCTTTTCACACAATGGGGATTCCCAGAAATAGACCTATTCGCAACTCTGGAGAACGCACAATGCCAAGATTACGCCTCCAGGTACCCCCAGAACCAATCCAAGGGGAAAGGTCTATCGATTCCATGGTCAGGGAAATTTGTTTACACTTTTCCCCCGACTCCCCTGCTCAACAAGATTGTGAACAAGATGCACCAGGAACAAGTTACCATGATACTAGTGGCCCCTATGTGGGCCTGGCAGCCATGGTTCGCTCACCTGATGGAGATGTCTCTATCTCCTCCATTGAAACTTCCCTGCCCGTACAACATGCTGTCACAGGACAAGGGCAGGACACTGCATCCATGCCCTCCGACCATGAACTTAGCAGCCTGGCTCTTGATCATAGAATTTGGACATTTACAACTCCCGCAGAGATGCATGGACATCCTCAGGGAGGCTAGAAAGCCTAACACTCGTCACTGTTATTCTAGCAAATGGAAGAGATTTGTCATCTGGTGTAGAGGAAGAAACATCAACCCTGTTGACTGCTCTCCCACACAAATTGTTCTGTACCTGACCCATTTATTGGACTCTGGTCTAGTATTCAATTCTATTAAAGTCCACCTAGTGGCACTTTCTGCATACACCACTTCCCAACTGAAAGTGTCATGGTGGAAAGTCCCAGTTATTAAAGCCTTTATGGAGGGGGTAAAGAGAATACACCCTCCGATAGCAAACCTAGCTCCCGGCTGGGACCTAAATGTGGTACTTACCAGGCTCATGGGCTCACCCTTTGAACCCATGCACAAGGCAACTCTTAAAGACCTCACTCTTAAGACTGCCTTCCTAATAGCTATCACCTCCATTAGGAAAGTAAGTGAACTACAGGCTCTTTCTGTTCTAGACCCCTTTGTAACGCAGGCTCTTTCTGTTCTAGACCCCTTTGTAACGGTTCACAAAGATAAGGTGGTTCTACGCACACACCCGAAGTTTGCACCGAAATTCATCTCGAAATTCCATGTCAACCAGTCAATAGAACTACCAACATTCTTTCAAAACCCTTCAAATTTGGGAGAAAAAAGCCTGCATACACTTGATGTGCGCAGAGCTGTCATGTTTTATATAGAAAGACCTAGACCACTGAGAAAGACTAATCAGTTCTTTGTCTCGGTGGCAGCAGGAAGAGAAGGAGATGCAGTCTCAAAGTCCACTATATCTAGATGGATTGTTCAATGCATCACTCTCTGTTACACTCTTGCTAAGCGAGAACTACCCTTCAAGCCAAGAGCACACACTACTCGAGGCACTGGGGCATCCATAGCATTCATTGCAAATGTTCCCCTTGAGTCCATTTGCAAAGTGGCAACCTGGAGTTCTGTACACACCTTTACAAAACACTACTGTCTAGATGCCCACTCTAGATCTGATTCCCAGGTGGGACAAGCAGTATTAAGACATCTTTTCTCTACTGTTCCTTCTCACAACCCACCTCCAACTCCGGGTACTGCTTGCTAGTCTATGCACAGCATGTGATTCTAAGCAGATTAACAAACATCAGAAGACAATGCATTATTTACCGTAAAAGCATTTCTGATGGTTATATCTGCTTAGATTCACATGCGCCCACCCTTCCTCCCCGCTCGGATGGAAGGAACATAGACCTCTTTTTATATCTCTCTTTTCTGTACTCACTCGCGTCTAGAAGGCTCCCTCAGGGCAGAAAAATACAAACAAGGACCTCGATGCGTGAGGGATTGTGGGTACACCGCACGTCACTATAGGAATAGTGTTAGACACGCCTTGTCGACGTCCCCTTTTCGACTACGAAAAACAAAATGCAATACTCTGCAGTGGCCACTGGATGTCGGACTATGCACAGCATGTTAATCTAAGCAGATACAACCATCAGAAATGCTTTTACGGTAAGTAATGCATTGTCATCAGCGTACATGATGTAAGGCAGAGGAATTGCATTGATTTTCGGAGGGTTGACTATAGTAAGTCTTTGGCACTCTGCTATGTAAGATGTGTACAGATTAAAGTGTCGCCGCTAGGGGGCAACCCTGTTTCAAACCATTCCAAGTCTGAATCTGGTTAGACAATGCACCATCCTGAGACCATCTTATTTTGATTGATGTTCGTATACAGTTCCTTGATAGGTTTGAGGATCTCTTTTGGGCAGTTGCATTTTGATAATTTGTCCCATAGTTTTGATCTATTTACTGCATGAAATGCAAGTTGCAAATCAATAAAGGTCGCATAGATTGGTGTTTTCTTCTTTATAGATTCCGTTTTAAGATGGTCAAAAGGATCAAATGGATGTTGGTGCCGACATTCTACACAAATCCTGTTTGCCTTGGATCTTGTTGTTGGTTTGCCTTTGCCCAATCTAATATGCTCTGCAGGAGCAACAATGCAAAAACCTTTCTGAGGGGGTCCAGCAAGACTATAGGGCGATAATTTGCTGGTGATTTCCTCTCTCCATTTTTAAAAATAGCTATTAATATAGCAGTTTCCATGTAGATGGAATCCTGTTCTAGTCTGAGATGATTGCAAAAATCTGGAGACATGGATTAGCCAAAAGTCACGCATTTTGTTTTAAGATCGCATTACTTAAACCATCAGGGCCAGGGGCCCGGGATGAATTCAAGTTTTTAATATATCAGGATTTCTTCAAATTCCCACTCAGTCCTCCATTTCAAGTTCTTTTCATCAAGGGATTTTTTCTGAATTTTATATTTATTTTTGTATAGCTCTGAGAAATATGCTATCCACTCTACTTCTTGCACTTCAGGTATGAGACAATCTTGTTGGTAACATTTCTCATTTAGTAGGTTCCATAGGTGTCTGGAATTATTGTTTTTCATTGCTTTTAAAATATTCTCGGCATCATGTTGGATTATCATTTAGTTATTAACTAATTTATGTACTGTTATTTTAATGTTTTAGAGATTTTTAATTGCTCCTCTCATCCCAGATTTGCTGCTATTTTTAGTTGAAAGTTTTTTTTCTACAATTTGGATGTTATAGCTGTGTACATGGTTTCTTCTCTGTCTGTTATGATGCTGAAATGGAATCAACATCCATTCATAGTCCAATTTCTCTATTCCGACACAAGAGGAATTAAGCAATGTTTCTTTTAGGCCTTCAAGCTCATCGTTAGTTATGCGCAGTCTGTTCATGCCGCTACTAAGCTCCAGGCGGGGAAGGGCTACTTTCTTCTGAGATGGTATATAAGACGACCAAGTAACCAAAATGTTATGGTGATCACTATTTACTGAATGAGTATTATCTGTATTGATAATTTTATCCTTTATTCCCTGGGTATAAATGTAGTCCAGAATAGCAGTTCACGTGCCTCTTTGCCATGTAGGTTTGGGCAGAAGCTTATCACTTGGAGGTCCATCAAGAAGTATCCCATTTCGTTTAGACAGTTCTTTCGACCACCTTGGGACTTTAGTGAGTAATTTCTCATAAGGGGTTTTAGTTTCATTACGTCAAACCGATGTATATTTAAATCGCCACAGGCAATATAATCAATGGCAGTGCATGTTTCCTGCACAGCATCCAAAGCTGTGAAGACCGTATCTATAAAACTCATCATTGATGGCCACTGGGTTCCAGTACAGATTCATAATACCGATGATTTTTTTTGTTCTTTTTTGTCTTTTTCCTCAGTTTGAAATTTTTGTACATAATCTCCTACATGTTGTAACAGAATATTTTGTTCCACAACAATGAATTGGATGCAAGAGTTAGGATTAGATGTTTCCAGTACTTTGAGTCTTGCATCCATTTTAATCAGTGTTAACAGGCTAGCAGGATGATGCCCAGTGGTACGATGTATAGCAGGATTCATGTATGTCAAATAACAGTCACATAGTAGCCCTCACCTTTGCATTGGACTCACCAATCCTCCTGCTTCACAAACCGTGTGTCCTTCCTTTGCAATCACCCTGCAAACGTGCAGCTACCCTCCCAGGTTTTGTTCACACCTCCCATGCCAGTTTGCTTACTTTTTCTTAAGAATGTGACTCATCCCTCCCCAACCCTCCTTATGTTAATAAACTCTCCTCCTACCTTTTCTATTCTCAACTACTTCTCCCTTGCCTATCGTATTGAACTAGCACCCAGTCATCGCAGCACCAACCCATCCAGTGCTCTTATTGACCCTTTTGCTACCCAAATAGTCAAATACTTGGTCTCAATTACTTGCCCTTATCTTTCTGAGTTCTTTAATCTCTCACTCCCCACTGGACTATTCCCGGCCTCCTCAAATCTGCTACTCACTCCTATTGAAGAAACCCTCTGCTGATTCAAACAGCCTAGCAAAATTTTACTGTTTTGCTCCCCATTATTTAAAGATCCTGGTGGTCTTTAACAAGATCACTAAATACCTTGAGGAGAACAGCCTTGGAGATTAACTTGATTCTGGCTTCCATAGTTAACACTCCAAGACGACACAAGTCTTCAACTTTCTCTATGCACACCACTCCAAACTCTCCTTTTATAAATTAGTTTATTAGCTTTCCTCTATACAAATTAGAGAAATAAAGAGTTAATGGCCCATCCCCCTGAATCTTTACAATTCCTTTCATACTAGCTCTAGAAATGTTCCCCCAAATGTCTTCAAATATTTTACTTTTCCTTTAGCTCTGGACGAATAACCCTCTCTATTAGTAAGAGCTTATACATTTCTTGATACAGAATTATATTTATCTGTTTCCCAAGTAAATCTACCAGGGTATCTTGTCCCAGTATTAGAGTTTCAAAGTCTTAGAACTTTGAGGCTATCTGCCAACACAACCCAGAAAGATTTCACTTTATTGCACTCCCATAGCATGTGTTATAGGGTACCAGCCCTGTGTTTACAACCCAACCTGCCTCTGAGTCAGTCCTTTTTTATATAGTCGTTCCAGAGTCCAATACACTATTCAAAATCTTAACTAGTCAGGCACTGTCTCTCCTAAACTCAGAGGAGATAGTGGGAATTTGCTGCAAATTTTTGCCCACCTATTATCAGACATTCCATCATTCGATCTGAGACCATACATTTAGTGGAGACTCCTCTCCTTTCCCGGCTGGCATTAGATGGACAAATGTTCCTTCTTTTTTAGCATTCAATATTATATAGCCCAAATTCTTGGCCTGTATTGCTATTGTTGTGTTAATGGCTTTTCTTAAAATGCGGTATTACCTATATGTGCAGTCGGATCTGAGTTGGTTAAAAGAAAGTCCCCTATCTTTCTAACCCCTGCCCAAGTACAAATTTGACCAGAACAGCACCTTTCTCCTTTCTCTCACTTCAGGGTTGCACCAGATGTACGAGTCTGTTGCATGAAAGTGTCCATACTGTAAATCATTTTCAAGCAGGCCCCCTCGAATTCTGTTAATCGAGTTCTATACTTTTCGATCATTCTTTGTGGACATAATAGCCATTGGTGCTAGTGGGCCACTCCTGCTCAATTCATTACATAACCATTCATCAGTGTCTTCCAAAAATGGTATGTCTTGAAGCAAATGCTGGTGGTATGCAGCAGAATTGGGTACATTCATACCTCCTTTGTCAATCAGTAACTGTAGTTTCCACAACTTCAGACGTGGAGGTTTATTCTCCCATAGAAATTAGTCTATTAATTTATCAATATTTTTCAAGGCTACCATCGGGATAAAGGGATCATACTAAGGATATAGTTAATTTGTGGTGTGCTGTTCATCTTCAGGGCATTTAACCTTTCCCCACAGTGTTGGATTTAACAGCTTCCATCTTTCCAGATCTGTGTTCAGGTTCATTAATATTGACCTCATGTTCTCTATTTGTTCTACATTACACATCAACCATATGCCCAGATATTTCATCTTCAGCGGGCATCATTTGAAGCCATGTGCTACAAACTGTTTTCTTGCATGTTTGTGAAGGTGGCATGGCCTCTAGTTCATCTTACATCCTGAGGTATTTTAAAGCAGTCAAATCGTTCCATTGGAGCGGTTAGTGAACCATTCAGATCCTTTAAGTCTAATATGAAATTGTCTGAGTAAAGCCATCTTTTTTTGGCCGCCTCCTCCAAATTTGACACCCTGAATTCTCTCATCTCTAAGCACTATTGCATATGGTTCCATCGCTAGTACAAAAAGTGGGGAGACATTGGAGTTCCTCTTTCCAGTTTAATTATATACAGAACCAAATCTATCAGTGATGACAAATTGCCTTTGCTCTGGTATAACAATTGAATCCAATTTAGAAATCCTTCACCACATTCCATTGCCTCGAGTCTGGTAAAGAAACTTGCAATCCATTTGATCAAAGGTTTTCTCCACTTACGCTAGAACTGCCACCTCCTCTTCTTGCCTATTGGCCTCTTATTGTTTGAATTCGTTTTCTCATGTTGGTTGCTGCGTGTCTGCTCTTTACAAATCCAGTCTGATTTGGTTTAACCAGCCTTGGTAATATTTCTTCCATACGTCTTGCCATAGATTTCGCCAGGATCTTATCAGTATTAATCAGGCTGACGGGTCTGTAGTTCCCAGGGGCCTTTGGTGGTTTCTCTTTTCACTAGCTCAGAAATTGTGGCATGTTGTGTTGATGTAGGAAGAATTCCTTTTTCTTTCGAGTGTACATTTCCCCCATGTGTTTAAGTGCACTGTCTGGCATTATTTTTATAGCATTCCACAGGAAGGCCATCTAGGCGGGGCATTTGCCTGTGTTCAAGCTATACACCGCTTTTATCAACTCTTCCATAGAAAGTTCCTCTTCCAGTCAAGCCTTCTCTATTTCAGTCAGCTTCTGTAACGACAGTACAAAAGGTTGGCTTTATCCCCTGTTCCTTCAGTGGAGTAGAGCGTCTGATGAGTGAAATTCCTTATTGATCTCTGTTGGTTTGTACATCGCCCATAAATGCTTTTCAATAGTGGAAATCCCTCGACCTCTTCAAGAGTCGTAGCTGATGAGCAAGCAATCTCAAATTGTTCTCCTCTTTCATGATACGCGCATTGAGTGCTGAATAATGAGTAATCTGCTTTTTCAGAGCAGTTTATTTCGCTCATCTTTAGTTTATCTTTTCGTCAGTTTGCACGCTTACAACATATCTTTCTAGTTCCTGATGTTTATTTTGTTAACTTTTGTTATAAAAGTGCTTAAAGTTTTAATGAATTAAACTAAATTCACAATTAAAAAAAAGTTCCTTAATTTTCAACAGCAAAGTTCTGATCTTCCCTTCCTTTCAGTCTTTTAAACGAGATGCTGGACAATAGCCGTCTCATACTGCATTTGAAGGCATCCAAAATTGTTTGCACTGCATCCATGCCATTCATATTTTTCCCCAGAAAAAAATGTGCTTGTACAATCCTGTCTATCGCACCTTCTTCCAGCACTGAAGTATTCATCTTCCATCTATTTTTCTTGATAAAGTCAGTGAAATATCTATCTTGATCGGGGCATGATGAGAAATATGTATGTTCCCTATTTTACATGTAAGGAAATTCTGGGTGACTTGTCCAAGTGTCCTTATAATATCTATTCTGGGGTAAAAGCTGTAGTCTCTCTCCAATGGATGCTCCAATCTCCATGCCCATTAGATTGTTTGTCCATTACTTCGATCTACAAGTGGATCTATCATTTCGTTAAAGTCTCCGCCCAATATAATAATGCTTGATCTGCTATTTTGTAGATGCTGTGATCCCTCTAAAAAAGGAACCGTGTCCCTTGTATTTGTATCTTGATTGAAGTCTCACCTCTTCATCTTTTTTTGTGACCACATGTTCTTCAATATTAACATTGCTACACCTCTTGATCTCTAATGGAATGTTGACATGGAAACTTCCCATACCCAGCCTTTGCTTTGTTTTTTTGACTCCCAACTTTGTGAGTTGATTTTCTTGTATTAATGTTACATCTGCTTTTAATCTGTTTAGATGGCCTAAAACCTTTTTAATGGGGTTTTTAACACCATTAACATTCCAAGAGACAACTAATATGCACTTCTTTGTATAATCCATTTTTTATCTTCTATAGTTTACCTTTTCTGTAACTAGTGTTGTAACAGCATAAAATGAGAGAAATAAATAAGAGGTAGAAGAACCCCAACACCCTCTTGAGCAAATACTGCCCCAATAAGTTGCTGTTTAGGCTCAATCATGAACCAGAAGAAACACCCCACTCCCTAATGACAAATGCATTTTGATAACTTCTAATATCTATAATGAATTTAATAAACTCAAACAGACCTTGCTTAATCATACATATAAATTATTCTATATATTTTGCAGACTATCCCCTTAACTATTAGATGGCTCTTGTTCGGCTAATCTAACATAAAGCCTAATATCTCAACTTCAAAATCTACGGTGCAAATTCTCTATTCAGTTTCACACACTGACAAGAGAAGTTTTTTGGAGTGTCCACAGGCATTGATATGGTTTTCATTCCATGTGGAATGAAGTGTGCACAAGTGGCACGTCCTCCAATCAGGGCAGGCCTCTTCGCGGAAGACAATGTATGAAATCTAGGTTGGCACTCTATGCTTTTTGTATCTAGCCCTGATGTTGACTTAACAAAGACGTCTGTCAACAAACTCCAGCATGTGAACCGGCATTTTCGCATGTAACAGTTGGGGACCAACCGTGTATCAGTTTCTTTGTTACTTCATGCACTGCTCCTGGTATTCAGTAAGCTGCTAACTGTCACATTTCCCGGTGCCATTTTTAGCCATAAAATTGCAATTGAGTAGTTAATCTATTCAATATTATAAGCCTACATTAAAAAGTCAATAATTCAGCATCAACTTGGGGTCGCTGTTTACAATCAAGGGGTCCTTAAATTAGCCCTGGGTCTCGTTTGCCCAATTCAAATCTGGTTGCAAACCCTACATACTTCCTCAGATGGGTCCTCTGTCAACTTTACACCCTCTGGCAAGAATATCCTAAGCATTGCTGACTTTGTTAATATGACACTGACCTCTCCTTATCCAACGCCTTGGCTTAATTGAAAGATTTCCTTTTTTCCATCACATCCCTCGGTTAATCAGGAAAACGCAGATAAGTTTATTACCATACATTACACAGCCTTTTTCTCTAGCTGCTTTCAAAATCAGTTCTTTAACGCTGATTTTGTTGAGGACCAGTACTATTTGGTGTAACTAGCCCTTATCCATACTTCCCACTCTGTAGGCAAAATGTAAGCCATGGAAGTCAATTATTCCTACTCCATAAAGCTCAGATAATACCTGGATCACATGGCTGTTGATTCCTGTTTCGTTTTCATCTTGTTCTACCAGGCCCAACAAACACGTTTTAACAGTGATTTTTGATACCAGGTCTCCAGTTCACTTTTCAACCTTGGCTATCCTGCCTTACAGGTGGCTAACTTTCTGAGACAAGTCAGCAAGAGTGGTATTCCTTTCCCAAACATCCTGCACCACTTTCAGTGTATATATCCTGTGGACCAGAATCGTAATCCATTTCCAGAGTAGTTTGTTAGGGGCTTCCAGGGCTGGATTCTCTCCTGTCTCAATTTTCTTCTTTGTATTACTCATTTATCTTTTTTATTAGACTTAATCAGTGAGTAACGGGCTTAAGCTGCTGCTCTGTCGGTTGACGTTCTGTAATTTCCAAACTTTCTTTTATACTCATCCTTTTGGCCGTCTCTGCTGCTTTCGACAGTCGACCACTCCCCTCTCCTCCTCATTCTCCAGGATCTTGGGTTTTGCAAATCTGCTCTTGCATGCTTCACTTACTACCTAAAAGGTCTATAATTGTAAATGTCCTGGAAAGCAAACCTTCTGACCCCCACCCCTCTCCCTGCAATGGTCCCCCAATGATCAGCCATTTGACCTCTGCTCTTCACCCTTTATACCTCTGCCCTGGGAAGTCTTGCCTTGTCCTTTGGCTTTCACAATCGCCTTTTTGCTGATGACGCATGTTTTTGTTCTCCTTTACCTCCTTCACTCCAACCATCTCAGAACAGAATACAAACTGGCTCACTGCAATTTGTCACTGGCTGGCTCCCTACTACTTTGTGCTGGACTCTTCAAAAACAGAAGTCATCTTTCTCCTGGCTGCCAATGGCAACCCTCCACTCCCCTCATCCATCTCTTTCTGCCTGAAGGTATTGCTCCCTTGCCCAAGGATCGTAATTTTGGGCCTCTCTTTGATAGCAACAATTCATCACTACAACTGCTTCTGTTTCTCCACATTCGGAAAATGTGCTCTTTTCTTACTAACCTCTCTACAAAACATCTTCACTCTCATGCTCAGCCAACGTTAGTGTTCAAGCACACTCATTGGCCTTCCCCTCTGCTCCTTACTCCATTTTAGCTAACTGCACTCTTTACACACTGTTCAGATCCTTCCTCCACTTCTACCCAACGACAACCTGCCGGTTAGCTCTCCATGCATAACCTCTCCCTTTTCAAGTTCCTCCTCCTAGTCTCCAAAGCTATCAATGGTCTTGCACCTCGGTAACGGTCTCATTGTATTTGTTTACTCACTGTCTCGTCGTGCCCAATTCTCCTCTGCACGCAAGCTCAATCCCATACCCTCCTTGTGCCTCCACTTGCTTACGCATTCTACTTGCCCAGTTCCACTTGAACCCACTGCCTATAACAATCTAAGCCAGCTCACTACGGTATCTATTTAAAGATCAGCTTAAACTTTAATTAATTGCTAAAGAGGGAGTTCCACCTGCCCTTTCCCACAGGCTCCCTTCTTGACCCCACCGTCATTTACCCTTAATAAAGCAATTTTGTACATTTATATAGTACTCATTTAGTTTGAAGCACTTGCTTCCTTTGGTGAATGTTACCTTTGTAAGTCACCTGTTCCCTATACCTAATTTTCTGTCTTGATCGTTTAAGTTAGATTCACTTTATGACAGTCTTCTTTAGGTATGGATCTTACATATATATATATTGCAAAATATCAGCTTTGTGGATTTTATTTTTAGGATCAGTATGCTAACCTAATGAACTGATGTTTTTCTGGCGTTCGAATTGCTGAGTGGATTCAACTTGAGATCAAGGTATAAAATTGGGTGCAACACTTTTGTATCTACAACAGTTGTTTTTTGTACTCGCATCCCACTCTACTTTGAATGGTTAATTTATAAAAAGACCCTGAAGGATCCACTGTTGTGAAAGAAATTGTTCCACTAAATCGGTACAGAAAGAGTCCCAACAATCAATTGCAAGAGGCATCTCATGTTAAACACCAATTTCTTGAAAAATATATTCTAAAAACGTATATTTACAGAGGGAAAAAATCAGAGGAAACAAATACAAGTTACATTGTTTATAATTTACTTAATGGAAACAAAGGATATTGTATCCAATTTTCATTTTTGTGTGAGTGCATTATCACTGTTTTGGTATCAAATTTAAGTTTCAAGTGAAGTGACATAATTGCTAATTGCTTATGTCCTGTTTTATATTTGTATCTTTAAGCTCAATTGTTGATATTGCTTTGTTTGCCAAAAAATAAATGTACTTTGAGCATTTTAGCAGGGCTCTTGCATTAGCATTCCAATAGCTGCAAAGATAGTCCTATACTCTCGCAATTTGTAACCACCAGCACAGGCAAATTCTTAATGCCTGTTTTTTAATGGATACTATTAATTAAAAATACTTTCTCTACTATACTCCCCACAAGCAACCAATTTCTCCTATTTTAATGTTGCCTGCACACGACTTCCTGTCCCTGAATGCCCACTTGAGTTTTTATCCACTTACTGACACCCCTATATGCCCGCCCTAAAAATTATTCTCACTTCAACTCAATTCCTTCCTATTAGAGCCTTAACATTTCCTCAACATAGAATACCAATGTTTTCGTCTCTGCTCCTGCCACATCTGGAGCCTATTTGTGTGCATGTTTATTTGACCTGTGCATGGCTTTAAGTGGACCGAGGCTAGGTTCTGGCATGGATTTACAGACTTAACTTTGGAATTCGGCTTAGATTAAATGTCCTTGAGTCAGGGCCCTCGACCACAGGAAGAGTCTCCCCTCCTTTGCTGATATGCTGCTTTGGCAGAGCTAATCCTTTAATGCTTTAGCTAATAGAACACATTGTAATGTGCCATAGGATAACGAATCGTTGGCTGATGAGCCAAGACCAAGAGCTGTTATGCGTACCCCAATTGTCACATGGTCCGCAGTGTATTTGGTACGGTGCTGAGCGCATACTCCATTGGGCATGCCTTGTGCCCCCGACTCGATTAGCGGCATCTAGCTTGGAGAAACCATGCAAACACTGTAACATTCCTCCTGTGTGATGACCAATGCAACTCTTATTTTAAGCAAGCCATGTATGCTTTCATTTGGAGCACACAACCATAATCGGTTATATACTACGTACTCAAAACCTTTAGCTCTGGTCTATGATGTTCTCTGGGTAGCAAGACTCTTAAATAGGGTCACTTGTTCCTGACGAGGTTATATCCTATTTATCCTCATGGCTTCCATTTACTCTTGCTCCTGCGAAGGCACTGCTTCATGTCCAGGCACGTCATCTTGATCTTCTTTGGAATCATCCCCTACATTCTGGATAAAGCCAAGGTTTGTGGAGTTATTTGCTGTATCCAGTTTCTTAAAGAAGCTTGTATTGCGGGTCACCTGTCTCCCATTGGAGGCAGTGATCATGGACCCTTTTTTGTCCTATCATCTAATGGGTGTGGTTCATAGGTGACGCATCTTCCCTGAAGGTTTGCAGTTTTTCAAGGTAACAATGTCTCCAATGCGTGTGTTCTGATCCTGTAATTCTCTGCGAATACTTTGTCGAGGGTTCCTAGCCCCTCTCGCCTCCCTGGTTTCACATCTTCAATGACTAGTACTTGTGATGCTGGAAATGCATTGGAGGGACAGGGCCTCCCTGTCCTTGTCCTGTAGTCCTTTTTCATTGTGTTCTGTATTGTTTTCTGCCCAGGAGTCCATGTGAGACTCCTGGCAGTGCAGCTCTTCCTGTTTTTGGTTTGGTGTACCGACCCATGGGATACCCTTATGGCACCCATGGGTGGAGGTACAACCCTGTGCCCCTAGTGTATGTTTTGGGGCACCTGTGGGTGACCCATAGAGCAGGGAATGGGCTGGTGGCAGATCCATGCTGAATTTGACAGGTGCTCTGAGAGTACTCCATTTTTGGATACCCAGGCCCTGCCATTGGAATCAGTTGATTCCTGATGGAAAACAAAATGGCCCATGTGGCCTCTTGCTTTCTATTGCCTGTTACCTTGTTTTCCCAAAGTCCTGGTAAACCCTGACTCTGTCTCTTCCCCCTGACTGGCTGTTGGGTGGAAGTTCCATATATGGTGGTGTTGTGAAGTCCAGTCCAGACTGGCTAGAGCCTTCCCAGTGACTGTATGTTGTGGGTACACCCTGTGGGTGGGACCTGGGTGAATGGAGTGTGTGACCAATATGCACTTCTTGTTGTGGCTGTCTGGTTTCTGGTATGAGAGACAGACTGAGACAGCCCTGCCTGAATGCAGTGTGTAGTGTTGAATGGCTGGGTACTTGTCCCAATCCACATTCCTTGTTGTGAGTGTCAGAGAGGGAGGAGGATGGCCTGAATGCACTGTGTGCCTGATTGACTGACTGCATGCATGAATGCCCTTCTGTATGATTGGCTGCTGGGTGTGACCCAGCAGTATGGATGAGACACAGGATACTATATCTGGGGACTTCTCACCACTGGAAATTGTTCAGAAGCTGTGTCTACACTTGAAGAGTAAGTGGAACTGCTGATCCTCGACGCTCAGCTGGAAGAAGACGACTTGCTGTTGCATTTGCTTCGACATGATCTGAAAGCTGCCGAATTCGTCGAAGACTGATCCGAGAGAGACCCTCGTAAGGCACCCTCTTCCCGTGCTCCGAAGGACCATCGAGCACCGCTGACCTTCGCCGAAGCTCCCTGGAAGTCAGACCCTTGAAAGGCTGCCGACTGGAGACTGGACTGCCGAGGAGATTGAAGTGAAGCACCCGGACTTCGCCGCCATCGAAGTCCATTGCCGTCGACCAGGGTTCGCAGGTTTGTGTAACCGCTGGAGGCCCGTCGAAGTTGTGTTGCCCCAGAAGAGGGGACCGCTTGACGCCGTGCCGCCGACGACCGGAGCCGCCCGCTCCTTTGCCTAAGAACATTTCAATCGAAGGGCTCCCTTGTCCACACCGACAACCGCTTTATCCTGCCGGAGAGAGTCAAGGTTGCCGACGCGCCGAGGAGAATCCGCCGGTGGGTTTCCCGCCACCTAAAGGCCACAAAGACTTCAACGACTCAACGCCCTTGCTGGGCCACAGTTCTTCTGAAACTCTCTGTGGTCCAGAACTATCAAACGCTGAGGTGCACTGCACACCTCATCCTCGCAAGATGTCACCGACGTGCACCGCCTGGATCGACGCCGTGGTCTTGGCACCCTTGAACTTCTCATCTACGCCATTGACGCCAAGTTCACTTTCTTCAACGCCTCTCGACGATCCGTGACTCCTGCTTGAAAGGGGGTCACTCAAGATGGATCCATCAACGCTTCTTCAAAGAACTCTGCTCCACCAGGTACATTGGGGGGGTAAAAATATTATAGGAGGAAATAAGTCCAATATATGGACTGGACTTGTGCTATATCTTTATTTTACAGGTTGCCCAGGTTGGGGGGGTCTCCACACAGAACTGTGTTTAGGTAACTGACTCAGTATTCTGCCTATTGTTTCAACCATCTTGCTTTCCCTCCTCTCTATTGCTGGTTTCCTTTTTATGGATGTGTGTGACATTTTAACAGTATAGTTGATGCACTTTAAAGAGGTCTGATAATATTGGTGGTACCACTTTAGAATTGTATATATTTGCCATTGTTGACTTCTGAGTACAAAGTAAGTTATTGTGATAGTGCACATACCTTTGAATATTAATTATATAAAGACTGTTTTCACTGTACTTAAGACGACGTACCAATAATAGAGAATCTTGGCTGGGGTCCTCTGTGCCTCTCCTCTACCATATGGAGAGCAGAAGTACAGACACCCCCCTCCAGTCTTTACAGTGCTCTTGGACAAATGTGGGAACAGTGCCTGGGGACATCTCGTAGGAAAGCTTCAGCAGTTGAAAAACGATGCGTGGATTGATATAGGATCCGTTCAATGCTCAACTCTTGCCCCTGCGCAATACTGAACACCTTAGAGTGCCCCGATGAACCATTCTGCATCACCATTGGCACGCAGGCACATGGGGGAGGGGGAGGAGTTTGATGATGGGGGTTAAGTAATGATGAATCACATGACCGACTAGAAACTTTTGAAATTGGCCCTCTTGAAACAGAGGACCGTTGTCTGATTTAACCTTTGAGATATCCATAGGTAGCAAAAACCTTTGACAACAGTGGAATGATGTCACATGGTGCTGTGGATGAAACATACTCTACGTCTGGGTAACTAACCATCACAACCATCGGGAAATGTGTCGCTGCACTTATAAATCCAAAGTCAATGCTCACTGTTGGGGTAAATCTTCATATATATATTTTTTATTGAATTTTATTCAGGAAGTCCTGAATTTTATCAAGATTCTGAACAACTTGGTTTCTCCAGTTCTAGGTTCCTCCCCAGTCCTCTGTTGAGTCCCTCTGGTTTATCTAGGGTGGTCAGAAGATTACCTCATCAACCCAATCCACTAGTTGAGTCTCAGTTCGCCTGGGGAGTCGATGCACTCGGTGCCTGGTTGATCTGCTGGAATGCTAGTTCAATTAAGTTTATTCATTTATTTATTTTTTAATTATTTTTATTAGCATTTTCAAATATAACATTATGCCCCATCCTCCAACCCATATTTTAACCCCCCCCCTCAATCTCCCAGGCAGAGGTATATCATTTTCCCTTTACAAAAATGAAGGTCCTGTTCTTAATCACAAAATGTTCAATATACTAAAATTATGAGGACATCATTACTGTACAAAATCTCTCTTTAAAAAATCCTGTTGACATTTTGCATATTGTCCTTGCAACACGTCATCCATTCCATTGCCATGAACCCCCACAATGTAAACAGCCAATCCCTAACCGTTGCTGGTCTCTTTTGTTTCCATGCACTATCACTAACCATGAGTAAACCGCTTATATTCCAACTGTACAAGTAAAAAACATTATCAACATTATCATGAAAGCTTTACTGTGCATTTTAGTAGATAGATGCATATTCAATCAATCCACACATCCATTCCCGAGGTGTCAGGTTCACGTTTGTGAGAATCATAGTTCAATTACCCAATAGTGCCTTAAGTTTGGACATTCCCACCATACATGACTCCAATCAGCCTTCTTGCCACAATCCGGCCAGCATTTTTCCATTATTGTCGGGAACATTACATGCACATTTTCTGGGGTATAGTGCCATATGACCATGATTTTATATCACATTTCTGTAACCATAATCAACCTTGTCAATTTGGGAATGTTTGCCCATAGATACTACCAATGATCTCTGGGTATTTCCACTTCTAAATTCTTCTCCCATTTGTGCATATATCCCCAGGTCTGCTCCATTTCACCTTCCATCAAAATCCCATATAGCTTAGACACCATGTGTCTGTTTCCCGTATGTGTGGTTATACATTTTTCAAACCCTGTGAGTTCCCGTACTTCTGCTATGTTGTCCCTGGAACCACTATCCAATGTCTTAGCTGATAGGCTGGAATACTATCTTTCTCCGAGAGACCTATCGACTGTTTATATTCCTCAAATGAGCGAATATTTCCTCCATCATATTTCAAATTTTTACACAGCCCATGGTCCGCCATTATCTAAACGCTCTTTGCACCATCCCAAGACGGAATTGCGGATTCTCGAATAAGGGAGTAAACTGAGGTTGGCGCGTGGTTAGCTTCCCTTTCCTAACAGTCGGTCCCAGATATTATGTGTCACTGCTAATACCTGGCTAGCCTGCATATTTGCGGGTCTACATAGCCAGGGAACCGCTTCCAACTGCCACCGCCCCACCACCCTATCCATCCTTTCCCGGAAACTATTCCCTGATTATCCGTAGGTGTGCTGCGTCGTAGTATTTTACAAAGTTCGGTAAGCCCACCCCCCATCTCTGTGACTTTAACGTTCATAATGCAATTCTGGGGGTTTTATTGAACCAGAGGAATCTCAAGACCATTTTATTCATAGCTTTAAAATAAGAATGCAGGACCATAATTGGAAGAGTCTGAAATGTATATAGCAAAAAAAAAAATATATAGCAGTCTCGGAAGGACCACCATTTTAATGAAAGCTACTCTCCCTAACCACAGAATACGAAGTGGGATCCATTTCCCTAAATGCTCTTTTACTTTCTGCAATCGTTGCGGGTACTTGTGTCCATACAACTGTGAGATTAACCCCTGGATACTTGATGTAAGTATCTGCCATAGCAAACAGTGAATAGGAGGGCAGAGTGCCCTTCTGCACTGTGGTAAGACATTGGTCCAAAATCTTGAATTATCCATATTGACCTTCAGGCCTGCCACCCTCTGACCTTCAATTCCTCCATTCATGCCGGTATTGACTGTTCAGGATCTATCAATGTGATCAACATGTCATCTGCAAAAGCAACAATCTTATGATCCTCTCCTCACAGAAGAATGCACCTTCTTGTTGATCTCATTCTAATGTTAGGCAGGAACGGTTCTAAATATATTTCGTAGAGGAGCAGCGACACCCCTTCCTATTTCTAGTTTACGGGAAACTTGTTTATTAATCACCAAACGTATCGTAGTAATCTACTAGTTCGCTTGTACCATCCGTATAAATGTGGTCCCAATTCCCATTTGTTCAATGGCAGTAATTAAAAAGAGCCACTCAACACGATCAAACGCCTTTTCGGCATCCAATGATACCAACACTGAGGGTATTTGTTTGACATAGACTTTTTCTAGTAAGTGAACCACCCTCCTAATATCTGAGGACTGTCGACCTATGATAAAACCTGATTGATCAGCATTTATTAAGCCCGGAAGGAGCATTGCAAGTATTGCCGCTAAAATACTTCTATACAACTTTGCATCAATAATGTATTTTGTTGGATCTTTACCAGGTTTCCCAAATACCACAACTTTCGCCTCTGCCATAGTCAGTGTTTACGCTCTTCCAGGTCCGCATCCATTTCTGCCCTCTTTTTATCCAGTTGGGCTTGTAATGCTAGAAGTTCCCCCCGCATTACAGTCTTAAAGGCGTCCCAGATCCCTTGAGGCGTTATCATTTGGTTGCTATTAGCCAAAAAAACACCCCTATTTTATCCCCTACCACCACAGCATTGTTCATTAATTCTGTTGGAAATGTCAATATCCACAACCCAGTTTGTGGCTCCACATCCCTAAAGTCACTATGAGAGGGGCGTGATCCGACCATGAGATGGATCCTAGGTCCATTCCCCTAACCTCTCCCATTAGCCTGGGTGTGACCCAAACATAATCGATGCTAGATAGGGATTGGTATATGTGAGAAGCCTGTATACAGTCTTTAATCTCCTTTCTTAATTTGCCATGCATTGCGTAATGCCAACCTTTCTCAATTTTCCCTTGGTGCCTGTGTGGGGAGCACCGTCCCTTTCCCCGTGCCCCCACTTCTATCGCAGGGATCCAAGCCAAATTAAAATCCCCCATTGCAAAGTCCTCTAGTTTAGCTATCACTTCTCTTAAGAACCCTACCTGTCCTGTATTAGGCGCATAAATTGTTGCCAGAGTAAACCGCTTATATTCCAACTGTACAAGTAAAAAAAAAGAAATCTCCTGTCCTTATCCACCAGGGATCGCTCCACCGTAAGTCTTAGTGGATCTCTGAATCCTATCATAACCCCTAGGGTCTTCCCATCGCATGACATTGATACATTTGCGAGAATGACCGTATCTTGACCCAGCTTTCCCCACCTTCTTCCTATGCATCTCCTGCAACATAACGTTTGGCTTTCCTTTTTTCAACAGTGCTTTCACCTTTTTCCGCTTGACAGGGGAATTCAATCCCCTAACATTATAGGATATGACCTTGAAAGCGAAACATTAAGTAAACAACCTCTGACCTGTTAAATCTGATCCTTAACTGTAGTCATCTCCTCTCTGCCTCCCCTCCAGCCCCCAACATCACCACAGAGCCCCACCCAATCCCTCTCAGGACCAGACTGAAGATCCTATGATACCCTCGGGAACCATCCCCAAAGTTAAGAACTAGTGCATAACCTGAGGTCACTGCCTTTGGGAAGCATTCTAACACTTCCCTCCAATTCCAAGACATTAGCTGCCAGTTTGCCCCATCTGGCTTCCCAGTTATCCCGTCCTCCTTATATCTCTACATTTCCTTTTTATGCAAACATCTCCTTTTTCCTCCTACAATACCCCTTCCCCTCGTCCCTCTGCACTACCCCCTTGCCCTCGCACCCTGGACCTTTCAATTTATCTCTGCTCCCTCCTTCCTTCCCTTATACCCTGGACCATTCCCATTGTCTCATTCCACGCTGGGAGGTAAGCCTCAATTGTCTCTCTCCCAGTCCTTCTTCCTCGAAGTTCAACAACACCATCCCTTCAGCACATATTATTTGATGTCCTTCTGCCAAAGTGAAGAGTAGACCAAACTGGAACATCCATTTATATGGGATTTGTTTGAAGGTCAGGGCACGTGCGACCTCTACCATGTCTCGTCTTTTCCGCAGAGTTGCCAAGGTAAGATCTTGATACGGCTGAACTTGTGTCCTGTTGACAGTGATGCTCCCCTCCATACTTGCTGCATGTTCTTTCATTCCATATGATGTTAGGGCAACAAGAATGTCTCTAGGCCGTGCCTCAGGTTCTCTCCTTTTTGCCAATCTCTAGGGTATCCTCTTTCTGATCTTCTAATTCTTTCTTTGCCTCCCCACACTGTTTCCAGCACCGCTCTGTTTGACCTTCCTGCTCCGCTGGGTGTTGTCTTCTTTTGGCTGACGTGCCTCTTTCTTTGGGTCTTGGCATCAGGGATGTGTCACCTACTTGTTGAGTATGTGCTTTCCTCGTGCACTCACAGCCTAGAGACATCTCCTCCCCCTGGATATGTTCCAATGCTTCACTAGTTCTTACAGTTTTGCCTCTTCAAGTTTGAGCTCAATTGCCTGTTATATTTGTCTCTGTATACTTATGAGCCTACTCCAATCTGTGCCCTTAAGCCCCACCACATCACATACCTTCACTGGGTTCATTCCACAGTTTTTAGTCCCAAAAAAGCCACCAAAATGAACCCTTTATTTCTAGCTTCCGGGTTGGACTCTCACCAACTTGGGGAGGTGTCTCCGCCCCCCCTAGTATTACATAAGTGTCTTGGTGTCTCGGCAGTTTATCAGGCCCAATGGTATCTAGCTGCCTGTTTATCCTTGTCTCCTTCCCCTCGCCTCTCATCACCATTAGCAGCATGAAACAGGCTTGAGGATGCAATGCACTTTCAAATTGCTGTAGCTACTGTCTCTGTATTATGCCTTGCACGGAGTCGAGAGCGCAGGCCTTACCGGACTACTGCTGCCCACAATCGTTTGTTTCCCCCAATCTGCTGTGTCAAGAGCGTCCCTGCTACGCCGCCTCCAAGGCGGAGAAGGAACGCCTTCTCTCTTTCCCTCCTTCCGTTCTTCAACGATGCAGTACTTTAAATGGCTGGTGGAAGTGTTTTAATTTTTTCTAACAATATGCTTTTCGACCGCAGGCTGAACACTCTGCTGCAGTATAGCACCCATGAGTGACCATTTTGTCAAAAAGGCCCATGTTTTCTTTTTTCGACATTTTCTCTCTGTGAGGTCTTTCTTGGGTTTTACTCTTTGTCAAGGCAGATTTGAGCCCTTTGTTAGCCTTGCCTTTGGCAGGCTTCAGCCCTGAGGCCGGCCTCTGGCTTCAGTGTGTCTAAAAGGACAAGATGTGAGGGAGGTTCCCGAAACTCCCCTGTCCTTTGTCTCTAGGAATGCCTGAATGCAACCAGTCGTGATTGGCTGGCTGTCCTTTTAGGACAGCCACACTGCTGTGTGATTGACAGCCTAGGCTGTGCATGAATGGGAGAAAACTGCATAAAAGACGAGGGTTTCGGGACTAGAGGCAGAGTCAACCACTGGGAGAAACACATGACGAAGAAACTGTGAACGAAGCTTGCTGCATCCTCCTGGACATTTGAATTGCCTGGTGAAACTCCTTTTTCAATTTGACAGAGAAGCTCCGGAAGGGACAACGTCTTCCTTAGGGTTAGTGGGACCAATTTACCCCGAGATGAACTCCACTGGACCATCTTCCCTGACTGGCTGTGCTTCTTGCTGCAAAAACCGAGTGCCAGGGGTCGAGTAATATGTATTCTAGTGAAACATCTGAAATCTGGCTAGAAGCTCTAGAAGTCTCCCAAGGACCCTCCAGAAGCAGGACAACCAGAGTTTGAGTCCCCTCACCACAGTGCAGGACCCAAGGAGAGAAAGAAGCCCAACCGGTATCTGAGATCCGTGATGGTGCTGTTTGCTAAGCACTGAAACTGTGAAGAGCTGCTGAACCGAAAAGATCCTGTATCTGCCAATGATCTCCCAAGTACTGCTTCAGGAGCCCTCCAGACCTCCTCCCTCTTGTCGCCACGACTGAGGCTCAGAAACACCGGGTCTGCACCGCTGTAGCAAGACAGAATCCAGCTGGACCACTCTTCAAACCAGAGGTACTGTTTAGGCTTGGTACATGCCTCATTGCCTTTTAGCTGTGCTTTTCTCGGTTGGGAATTGCAGTGGCTTACCTTTAGCGTTGATTCCAACTCCCGTTTCACAGGCTTAACAGTTTGTGTCCCTACACGTGATTTTCTACAAACTCTCTAACTTTATGCAAGACTGTTTCTGATCTAAGAAGTGCCTCAGCTCCATAGACTGTGTTCCAATTGACTTTGGCTGTCCTGGCTCCCTGAAGACTCTTGTAAGGGAGGAAGGGTCTGCCAGGCCCCCTTCATTCCTAATGATGCACACAATATGCTCATTCCACGGTTGACAGCACACCTCTGGCCAAGGTGTGAGGTTGCCATTGAATGACCCCTAACTGTGCACTGCCTATGAGCCGTCCATTTTGTGTTAACTATCGCCTCCTTTTTCTACTAGGCCGCATGTAAACGCTGAATGCAAGCCTGCACCTCTCCCCTCCATTCTCCACGCACTGCCAGCATGCCACCCCCACCTCCTCCCCTCTGCCATCTCCACGGCTGTCCTTATCTCACGGAAACTTGGGCACGAAGTGTAGCGAGCTAAACACTGTATCTCTCCTCTTCCTTTGACATCATTGCCCTGTGTGTGATCGGGCCGGTGTCTGGCCCTTGAAAAAAAACACTCATCTCCACAAACCTGCCTCTACACTAGCAGACCACTTGTAAAGAAATATAGACCACAATCCCCCTAACCCCACACCTCTTTGATGTTTACAGTTGCAAGCCCTTGCCAATTTGCCACTCTAGTTCACCCCATATCACTAATCCCATGCAGCCATAGATTCTTCTTGTACTAACACCTGCGTCAGATTCAAAGATATACTCGATTAATGTGTTTTTGAAATACTGTTAGATAAGACACCTGGACCAATGTACCCTCACTCTTGGTGGTTCAGGTCAAGTGCTTAAAATGTGTGACCAAAAGGGCAGGAAGAAATACGACAGACATCGGCTGACCCTGCACCCCTCCCAGATGAGCCCAGCTGACCTGTGTGCTTCAAGAAATTACAAGTCTGGCGCTGTCCAATCCTGGAGCAGCACCCCTACATAAAGTGTATTGTCCAGTCCCCTTTGCCCATTGAGCACTACTTACTGTAGCCCCTATAGCACACATCATAATGACGTGTTTTTGTAATATAATGCATATTTTCTGTTTAGGCACAGTGCTCTTGGAGTAGCGGAGTACTCTGCGTGCCCCATTTTAACTTTATATACAGACTTGTCTTTTACCTCACTCGAAATTGGTCCTGGTCTCATTCCCTGCTGGGGTGTGCCCATTAGTGTCTCTTATTTGGTTATTTCATTGTAAATGAGGCGAATGCCAGATTTCACTCTTCTAGTCCATTGACTTTGATATTGTTTGTCCCTCATAGGTGGTAGCTTGTTGTGAAATGGTACTGCTGGGAAAGGCTTGTGTAGGTTTAATTGAAAGATGTAGATCTCACATTTCCTGAGAAACCTGTTTAACCGTTTTCCTTCCTTAAACCATTCCTTTCGGCAGCCTCAGAATCTGCAAAGTATAACGTGTGAGATATTAATGCCATCACTGTTCTTGTGATTGAAGTCCCCTCAGGGTGTAGGAATTGTGTAAGAAGCATATCCAGAGATTATTCACTGACTTGTTCTGATTCTGAAAGGTAATTAAAAAGTGTATTTACATTGTTACACGATTTGCCTTTTTAAAGCACGCTTATTTAAAAATGGATAATTAACTATAACAAACCTTGAGTGTAAGTGTTACTTGTATTGACTGATTTCATCTGTACAGCTCACATTTACCCCTCTTGAGGTAGGCCTGTCTGCTCAGTCACACTACCAACTTGTGTAGTACAGACCTATACCAAAAGGTGGGTTACCTAATACCAAGCAGGCAAGTGTTGAGTAGTATTGTATTGTTTATTTATAGAGCACTCCGGCCCTCAGGCATCTGGGCGCTTACAAGGTTTTTGGTTACAGGATAAGAACATATACATAAAAAGGAGGCAATACATGTTGGGTGAATTATTTCCAGAAAATATGCAGTATTTGCAAAAGAATGTACGTTTATATACATAGACAGGCTAATTCATAGAATCCAGCGCACAAGTAGCGCACGCGGCTGGCGCACAGCGTGCGCCTGCGATAGTCTGCGCCAGGCACGTGCGCTAAAACAGATTTCCGCGCACAGCGTATTCATGGATTTCAAGCTCCCAAAACAGCCGTGGCGCAGAGAATCGCAGCGAGCCTGCAGCAGCGCCAGTAACGCCCCCAAGAACGCCCTCGCGCACGGAAAAGCCATCAAAAGCGCTAAATCATCGCTAAGGGCTGCGCTAACCCCGGACCACTTCACAGGGCAGGCAAACAAGGAAAGCAAAGCGGGCAATCTCCAAATCAGGAGTACTACACGCGACTAGGCAGGGAACGTGAATCACAGGGGTACGCGGGAATCATCACACGCGAACAGCCAGGGTGCGTGTATTACAGGGGTAGCGGGAAGTTCAACACGCGATGGGCCAGGGAACGTGTATTACAGGGGGACGCGTGAAGTAGAACACGCGATAGGCCATGGAACGTGCATCACAGGGGTACGCGGGAATTATCACACGCGAACAGCCAGGGTGCGTGTATTACAGGGGTAGCGGGAAGTTCAACACGCGATGGGCCAGGGAACGTGTATTACAGGAGGACGCGTGAAGTAGAACACGCGATAGGCCAGGGAACGTGTATTACAGGGGTCCGCGGGAATCATCACACGCGAACAGGCAGGGTGCGTGTATTACAGGGGTAGCGGGAAGTTCAACACGCGATGGGCCAGGGAACGTGTATTACAGGAGGACGCGTGAAGTAGAACACGCGATAGGCCAGGGAACGTGTATTACAGGGGTCCGCGGGAATCATCACACGCGAACAGGCAGGGTGCGTGTATTACAGGGGTAGCGGGAAGTTCAACACGCGATTGGCCAGGGTACGTGTATCACAGGGGTGCGTGGGAATTATCACATGCGAATAGGCTGGGTGGGCCCCCACAGGTGTACCCTGTACACCCTCCCCGGCCCCTGCAGGCAGCCCACAAAACAGTGGACTACCCTGCACACCTGATCATGTCCCCCTGCACCCCCATCCACCAGGGGCACCCTCCACCAGGCCCCCACCCATGTCTCCCACCACCCCCACCCCCCAGCAGTGCAGGGGCACCTGCCATCAGGCCCCCATCCATGTCTCCCACCACCCCCAACCCCCATCCACCAGGGGCACCCTCCACCAGGCCCCCACCACCCCCACCCACCAGCACTGTGGGGCACGTGGCCAGCAGGCAGTCAGGCAGCAGCCGATGGCAGGTGGGAGCGTGCTCAGGGTTCTTGGGGACTTAAATTTGGCCTCCTGGCCAGGAGCGTGGTCTTTCGTGTTAGAACGCGTGGACAGCCTGATAGGGAGTGAATGTGCACCTGAAAACCCCCCACTCATCGCGCGAAAACCCGTCACCAGCATATGTGCGACAATAGTTACCTGCACGTGCAGTGTCAAAGCGTGTGATTGGTGAAAAGTGAGGGACACGCAGGAGTGTCGAAGCGCGTGATTGGTGAAAAAGGATCCACATGCAGGATTGACAAAGCGTGTGATTGGTGAAAAGTGAGCTACACGCTGGAGTGTCGAAGCGCGTGATTGGTGAAAAAGGATCCACATGCAGGAGTGACAAAGCGTGTGATTGGTGAAAAGATACCTACACGCAGGAGTGCCAAAGCGTGTGATTGGTGAAAATGGGCCAAGCACGTACACGCCGTAAGTGACGATGTACGTGTGGGCCTGTATAAAAGGTAGTGTTGAACACTATTTCCTTGTACGTGCTTTTCGTGGAGAGCGAGTGGGTGAATTCGGTACTTCTTGTCGTTTCACACGCGATTTACTTCACGGCGTTTCCAGTTCGTACTCCCTGTTACCTCTGACAGCTCTTTTCTCTTTTTCCTCTTGTACTGGTTTTCCTCGGCCTGTTCCCTCAAACAGTGTCCCCTTCTACAGTTGTCCTGTCTCCTCAGACAGCGTACACCTCTTCTTTTGGCGGGGGTGTTGCCAACCAAAAGTGCTATTTTTTCACGCTCTTTTACCTGGCAGACGGTGAGTCACGCACGTATCTAACATCTGTGCTTGCCCCGTGTGTAGCCTACCCCTTCAGAGGTCAATCTAGGCCGCGTGTGACACGCATACGTTCATTGTGTTACTGGATGCCACAGCGTAGTGCAGGGTTTTCCATCAGCACACGTGGTCTAGGAGGGGTATTGTGCACGTTCCTTAACTTTTCTGGGGTGCCTGTGCGTTGCGTGACCCGTCATCTTTCCCCAGGGGTGTCATATAGCCTTGCCACTGCACTAGGGTACGAATACCATCTGGTACCCAACCCCTTTGACACCCAATTGCCCAGGACAATTGTGCACACCCACTCCCATACGCACAATACCATCAGTGCCATGGTTGGGAGGCGTGCAAGCCGTAAGGGTGGCAAAGGTGGCCGAGCCACACGTGGTGGCCGTGGAGGATCCAACAGGGGACGTGGTTGTGACTTGCAGGGCGCCCCTGTTCCCCCCAGTCTGGAGGAACAGTCAGGGACACCCATGCCCCCCCCCCCCCCCCGTTGAGAGTCATGTGGCTGATACCAACCCTGATCAGCCCATGTCGGACCAGGCCATTGTGGCACCAGACCTGTCCGAGGGTGATTCCATCGCTGACATCCAGGTCAGCAGGTCCACTGTACGTGCACCGGTGCACATTGGTGTCATCAGGGCACGCGCATCTATGCCAGATAGGTCATCTGCTGGCCCCCGTAGCCAGGGTGTGGCTCAATCCACCCCACCTCTCATACACCCTGCCAAGACTGTGTCGGTCCTAGTTCATGCACCTCAGATCAGGCCTGACCCCATCCCACTACCCCCAATGCCTGCACCTACTCCCATGCTGAGTGGGCAATCACACACACCCAGTACAGAGTCCACCACGGCTCCTGCCCCTAGTGTCCACAGCGGCGTAGGACACTCTGGATCCCCACCCCCTTCCAAGCGCAAGAGGAAGAGTGCACGTCCGGCACAGGCTGATGCCCCAGACACGGCTGCACAGTCCGGCCCATCAAGGAAGCCAAGCTTCACAGACGCCGAACTTAATGCACTTGTTCAGTATGTGTCAGATCATGATAGGGAAATGGTCATCGTTGCAGGGTCCAAGACCACACATGCCAGACGCCAGGCACACTGGCAGACCATTGCTGACAGAATAAGTGCCCTTGGAGTAGTGAGGCGCACAGCTAGTGATTGCCAGAAGCGCTGGAATGACCTTAAGCGCAGGGCAAAGGATAAGCTGGCCTCAAGTCATGCCGCAACCTTGGTGACTGGAGGTGGGTCCCCAGCACAGGAAATAGAACTCACACCACACGAGTCCGTAGCTGGATCCTACGTCACCGAGGGACAACTCCAAGGTGTGGGAGACCTCCCTGATTACGAGGCATCATCCGGTGAGTGCACATGCATGTGTGTATCATCCCTGTGCATGTTGTGTGTGTGAAGCATTCATGTAGGGTGCCTGTCAAGGGGGTGTGTGGCAGAGTTGATAGTGGCACCCATGTGCCTCATCCAGTATGTTCAGTGCAACACCATCTGGCCACAGCACTATCCCTACTGGCAACAGTGCACATATGGGCCAACACCATGGAAGTTGCCCTTGATTAGTAATTTTGTCACTACATTGTTGCTCATACTCCCCTGTCTATTCATCTGATGTCTTACATACCATTCCTCTCCTTTCCCCCAGCCATTCAAGTTTCATCTTCACATGCCTGACATGCAATGATACCACATGCTAATGCGTCCTCTGTATATAAATGCCTACCAACATGCAGTCATAATGTGGATGTAGCCTTGAGATCCACCTCCTTCCTGGGTCCTTTGGTACCGTCTGGTTTCGAGCCCCATTCCCTCACACTCCATGCTGCTCTTCATGGTCTATCTTCCATGACTTCTACAGTTCAGACCATCGTGCCCTACGCACGACACCTGCTTGCCAAAAGTCAAATGAGGGCAGCCTGCCCTCCAATGCGACCCACCCTATTGCTGACCAGTGCATCTGAGCCTACTCTAAGCTAACTCTCACTGACATCTGCTCATACATGCCTTTGCCTGTCCCATAGACCCTTCACATGGTCCCTGTCCTCTCTCCTTGCTCCTCTTCCACCATCATAGGTGGGACCCGTTGGGGTGTACTCCTGGCCTCCTTCCAATCCTCAGATACCACTAATGATGTGCATGGTAATGGGAGCGTCTCAGTCCAAGGCCCTTAGGCCAACCTCAATCTCCTTGAGAAATGCTACCCACATCTCATCAACTTCCTTACCTCTCCTGCTGTCCCCCCTCCTCTCTCCTCATCAATCCTGCACTGCCTCCCTGCACCCTCCCATGAACCTTCTCCGCCTCCCACTCCAACTCCTACACATGCGGCACCTCTGATCTCTAGCACTCCCCGTAAGTCCTACAAGGCTGTCAACCTCCTCCACAATTACACTCCTTTCACTGCGGCTGCATCAGGCATTCCTCCGATAACTGTCACTTACATGAGGTAATGCACCTTGACATCCTTGGTCTCATGGAAACATGTCAGACGGCCAGCTCTGTCTGCATCCTTGACCCTCTCCTTGGCCCGCCACCACTGTGCAGGGGGGGTGTGCCCTTGGCTTCCCTGAGGGTATTCCTGCCACTGTCACACCTACTTAGACCTACTCCACTCTGGAATGGCTTGTGTGAGGTTACTGTCCACCACACCTTGACATTCCAAACAGTGCGTACTGTGTCTGGGAAAACTGGTCAAATGTACTACTTCCTTTCTGAGTGTCCTCACCTCTCCTCCTCACTCATGTCCCCAGACACAGAATTCCTCATCCTTGGTGCGGTACGCATCCACCTGCATGCCTGTTGACGCCCCCACCTGACCTTTCTGTGACCTCAGCAACTCCCTCTCACCCTCTAGACTCCCGTCTGTCCCTACTCATTCTGCAGGGCACACTCTTGATGCTCTGATCTCATCTGACTTTCCCCTCTCCGTCCATCTCTGCACTCCTCTCTCCTGGAGTGATCACATTCTCCTCTCCTCCCAGCTCACCCTCAACACCCCACAGGCAAAGCCACCCTCACCACTGTCACACACCTTCTTTGTATTCCGACCCATGAAGTGTGTGTCAGTCGAGGCTCATGCTGCCAAAATGTCCCCCCCATCCAGCTCCCCCTTAGGCTCACTCCCATCCTGACAGGGCCCACTCCATGCTCCACTCCATGTCAGGTACACTGGATGTCTTAGCCACGGTCATGACCACCTGTCTGAAGCCCCATGCCAATGCAGAGTCCTGGCATGACTCGGATCTTGGGAACCCAAACCACAGGTGCCGGGTGGCAGAGAGGGAATGTCCTGCATCATGGCCATCCTCTGGCAAACTGGCCTGCCACATGCTCCAAAGGCAATAGCGCCTCACCCTTCTCACCAAGATGAGATCCCCAATCCAAGGGCACATATCTGCGGCATGTGACAACTCTGCAGGACACATAGAAATCTGAAAGGACCTTGCCGAGCCAGAGGCAGTGTGTACCTCCCCTGTCCCCTCCGAGCCCACAGCACAGCATGATTGTCTCTGTACCCCTATAGGCCACCCCCCCCAGCACTTGTCTGCGCCTAACACCATCTGCCCTTGACGTCAAGTCCTACTTACCTTGTACAGCACTTCCAGCCGCCACTCCCCCTTGCACTTCATTGTGCCACCCACCCCTGCACTTGCGTGACATGAATGACACCAGCACCAGTAGTATTGTTGACTGGCATCCCCTTCTGCCCCACCACCCCTCAGTGCTCCGCTGCACCTACAAACATTACTTGACCGGTGCTTCAGGAATGCAAAATTATTCCGTTACAGGTGTTGGGGAGGTGGAATCACAATGTTTACTGCATTATGTTGATCTAGACAAGGCACTGTGCATCGTTGCCAATTTGGACTAGCAGATCCATGTACAACATGTATACTAATTGATGTGACGATGCAATGTCAGGACCAGAGTGGTTGAAATCCAAAAAAGTAGCCCTCCTCTCCCTCCTCACTTGGTGGCTATGTCACATGCCATGTGTGTGATGGCATGTGCCTTTGACATGGCAATCACCGCCCAATGTGTGATGGCAGTGCTAGGCATCAAGGTGAGCAGGCGTTGCTCTCCAATCAGTACATAGTATGCCCTGAGCCTCCCCTACAGACCCAGTGATGGTGAATGCATAGGAGGACTCCCAGTCATGTAGGACATGTGTCGTAGGACTACTGCCTATGTTGTTCATCAGCCCTTGTTGCATGCCATGGTGCTAATGCCTGTTTCCATTTTTCTCTTTCATGTCTTTGCAGGGGACGAAGCACTTGTTGATGCTGGGGATGTGGTGGTGGAGCCGTCCCAGGAGGGCAACCCGGGCCGACCTACCACAAGTGAGGGACGTGGTGTGTTTGTGGGTGAAAACCCACAAGTGCTGCAGGCCGTGCTGTCGAGGGGTGTCTCTGGGGGTTCCTCCCCCGAGCAGTATTCAGGTGTAGACTCGGAGGATGACACCTATGTGCAGTCGCAGGTGAGTGTTCTTGGGAGAGAATCTCCTCTGTCCGACCCACCTGCAGCCAGGCCATTGGCCTCAATGGGGATGTCAGTGTCGGCAGATCAGCCTCCGGTGGTTACGGATGCAGGGCCACACCACCCAATCTCTGATCCTGTTCCTGGGGCTGCAGATCAGAGAGGGAATGCAGTCCTGCAGCCTGAGGCCTTGCCGGCACAGCAAGGCGCAGTCCGCCTTGCCCCAGGCAGGTGTGGTGCCCGTCAACGTGGTGGCCGTATGCCACCTGGCAATACCGTATGGGAGCAATCCATCTACGGTATGGCCACCCAACAGGCAGCATCATCCGAGATGATTGCACAGGCCATGGATAGGGTGGCCACTTCCATTGTCCCCCCAGAAAGGCTGATGGAGCGACTGGAGCAGGCTACAGAGTCCATCTGCCAGGCACACAGGGAGGATATGTTGGCGTCCAACATGGACAGGCGGGCGGCACTGGCGACTCTGGGGGAATCACTTTCCATGGAGTCCCAGCGCCACAGGGAAGCCCTGAGGGAAGAACTCCGTCACCTCAGGTCGACCCTGTTAGAGCTTGAGGCTTCATCCCATAGAAGGACAGAGGAGCAGCTGGAGCGTCTGACATGGACGCTCTCGGCCGAGATGCAGGCAACTCGTGCGGAGGTCAGGTCATCCCGGGAGTTACTGCATGGGGACCTCCGCATGATTATAACCCAGAACCAGAACTACCAGACCCGCCTGCTTGCAGCCATGGAGGAGCAAACTCGTGCTTTGCGTGGGCTGCCTCCCATTGTCACACCATCTTCTGAGGCAGCTCCCCCACCTCCAGAGTCAGCTGCAGGGTCTGGGCAGAGCCATAGCGACTCATCTCCCACAACAGAGTAGCCGTGTGGGCCACGAGCCTATGGGGTGTTTTCCTTTCCCATGATCCACACAGGTGGATTGTGGCGTGCATCCTGTCCTCGGACCTCATAGGTGGCCCCCCCCCCCCCGCCGGCCCTTTCATGGCCATTTTTTCTCTTTTTCATTTTTATTTTGCAAGAGTGTTGCCTTGTGTGGGTACCTGGGCATACACTGTATTGTGGCTGGGCACATGCAGGCTTGTCCTGAGTTTGGTTTCGATGCTTGGGTAGCAGACATCCACACCCCTCCTGCTTCCGTTTCCATGGGCTTGCAAAGGGTGTGCCCAAGTGACAGCAAATTACACGGTGACATTGGACTCCCATGAGCTGTTGGCCAGTCCATAGTCAATACTGTGTAGACATTCATAGTGTTCATTGTTGTTGCACCTAACTATGCATGATGGTATGATATGTGCCTCTACTTACATATGTTGCTCATGTTTTGCAGGTATTTCACACAGATCTTCACAAGGGCATACTCTCTGGAGTCACACTACATGTCGGTAGATGTGCACTGACACTTTAGCATGGCGCCATCACTGTACACCTGGACGGTGAGGACATACCAGCAGATTCAGGTAATGAGACTACCATTGATTACATGCAATGTGTCTTGTTTGGGTGGGCTTCAGGGTGGGTTGGTGTGTAATTTGATAGAAATTACTCTTACACAGGTGTGTAGTAGTGGCCCCAGGGCGGTTAGCTGCTCAAGTGCGGCTATGTTCCATTTTGGGCACTGCTATTTGTGACACTGGTGTCATGTTGTGATGGCCAGTTTGTTTGCTGTCACATACCATGACATGGTGTCCTCAGTGGCGGGACTGTGAAGGGAGTGGGTGACATGGCAATGTTGTCATGTAGTGAATCGCCTGTGGCAATGCATTTTAGATTGATGGAGTTGTGTCTTTGCATTGTGATGCATAGCTGGTGTATGTGTAGCTAGGGGTGCACACATATTGACACTTCCATGTTAACAATCTCAGGCTGATGTGTATCTGACAGTTCATTGTCAAGTAATTTTCAGACATTGTCAGGTAGAGTCATCATTGATTGTCAGATGGTATGTGCCAGAGCAGTGTGCACTAGCCAGCACTGTGATTCCTAGGTGAAGAAGTTGGCCACCAGTTGCGTACGGGCTGCCTCCCCCCGTGCCCTTTCCCCTCCCATGCGCAGCGGGCGTGCATGTGGTTGTGGATGTGGGGGCACCACCATGTCCACGGGCAGGCCCCGGCGTGTTGCAACGTTGTGCAGGACACATGCTGCCACTATGATCCTGCACACTATTCGGGGAGCATATAACAGCTGCCCGCCAGAACGGTCAAGGGAGCGAAAGCGTGACTTCAGCACTCCGAATGTGCGCTCCACTATGCCCCGTGTAGCAATGTGGGCTGTGTTGTACCTTACCTGGGGTGGCGTGGTGGGGTTCCGGATTGGGGTCATCATGTGGGGGCTGATAGGGTAGGCACTGTCCCCTGCGGAGGTGGTGATGGGTATCATTAGTGGTGTTGTGTCATGACCCAGTATCTGACATGCATGCATGTGGAGTGGCATTCATGCTCACCAAGCAGCCATGTATCTCCATGCTGGCCAGCCTCTAGGTCCCGGCATAGGGTAGACATTCTGTAGATGAAGCTGTCGTGGGTGGACCCTGGATAGTTGGCATATACTGATGTGATGATTCCCTTGCCATTGCATACAACTTGGACGTTGATGGAATGCCAGTGCTTGCGGTTTCTATAGATGTGCTCTGTTGCCCTGGGAGGACGTAGAGCCACATGTGTGCAGTCAATAGCACCAAGCACTTTGGGGATTTGAGCCACACCATAGAATTCCTGGATGCACGTCCGCCTTTCTGCATGAGTCCTGGGGAGATATATGTGCCTGCGGACTGAGGGCCGTGCAGTGATGATGTTCAAGACCTGGTGTAGGCAGCGTGACTGCGTGGCCTGTGACACACCACCCACTATGGCACTTGTCCGCTGAAAGGATCCAGTGGCCAAGAAGTGCAGTACATTCAGGACCTTCTGCAGGGGGCTGAGTGCTTGGGAGCACAGGGTGGGTGATGTGAGGTCATCCTCCCACTCACTGACCAGGTCCAGTATGATGTGTGCTGGAAACCTGTACCTCCCATACACCTGGTCATCAGGCATCCCGAATAGGCTGGTTCTGGGTGTGAATATTCTGGCCCTGACTCTCCTCCTCATCCTCCTTTGGTAGCCCACTGCCACTGCTGCTAGGAACGGTATGTTCATCCTGGCATCTGGCTTGTTTATTGAAAAGTGCGCAAATTAATGCCTTGCGCGTGTAGTAGGCAGCGTGTGAGCCTCGCACCCCTGGAAACGAGTTCCCACTCCAATCGCTTGTATATATTCCCACGCTGCAGGCATACAGGTGCGCTGACGTACTTGCCTGTGTAAGGGGCCGCGCGGCCCTGAAATACACGTACATAGGCCAATGGCGTGTACGCGCACTTTTGGCCAATTACACGCGATGAAATACACGTACATAGGCCAATGGCGTGTACGCGCACTTTTGGCCAATTACACGCGATGAAATACACGTACATAGGCCAATGGCGTGAACGCGCACTTTTGGCCAATTACACGCGATTACACTCAGACGTGCAGGATTTCCACGTGTGCTCCGTCTTCACGTGCTGAGTGGGGAACGCCCGTGCGGATCACGTCAGACGCGCTCACGCGATGAGGGACTCTGGTCCAATAGAATCGCGTATGCGTGCTGACGCACTTACGCGCTAAGGGCCTTTCCTCGGATTTCACGCTGACGTGCAGGAATTTCACGTGCCAAATCACTCCGTATCAAGCTGGCCACCCGAAAACACACGGAACACCACGCTCCTGCCCCGAAGGCCGAGTTACTGCCCCCCAAGTGCCCTGAGCAGCCTCCCACGTGCTATCTGCTGCTGCCTGCCTGCCTGCCTGCCTGCCTGCTGCCACCGTGCCCTGCCATTTGGTGCCTGCACATCAGCCATCTGCAGGGGTCCAGTTGCTGTGTCCACCCCTGCTGGAACTGAAGACTCCCAACTGGGATTACATCGCTCCACAGCCCAGCCCCAGGACCCAGTTGCCCACCCACACCTGCCTCTGGGGTTGCCATGTCGGGCACTTCTACATCTGGCACCAGTGGCAACCCCAGGCCAGAGGGGCAGAGGGGCACCAGCTTCACTGCCACCGAAGTTGGTGTCCTGGTGGAGCATGTCCTGGGGCAGTATGATGCCCTCTTTGGATCGTCCCGCGCCAGCAAGGAAGGACGGGAGAGGATCTGGGCCGACTGTGTGGTTGCCATCAACGCGGAGGGGGTGGCAACCCGCAACGTCTTGAAGATCAAGAAGCGCTGGGAGGACTTGAGGTCCAGGACCCTTGTGAAGGCCCGGCGCCTCGTGGAGGGGGGCCGGGGCCACATGAGTACCATCCAGAAGAGGGTCCTGGAACGCGTACGCCCAGCGCTCCACGCCCAGATCCTTGAGAGGGAGACCCGTCTGGAGTTGAGCGGTAAGTGTCCAAGCATCACTGTGTGAGACAGGGCATGTTGCGGTGTGCTGGTTCTATGATACTTGCCTGTATGTGTGCCATGTGCCATATATGCATGTATGTGTGCTGGGACATCATGGTACTGCCTGTGCGACCAGTGATGTGTGACCCACATGGTTGTTGCATGTGTAGAAATGCGGCATGGGGAGCACTATGCAGATTTGGGACATGAGAGCATGGCAGTCTCTGTACCTGGACATGGATGGGGGTGAGGATGGGTGCTGATGCCAGGTACATATATGGTAGCCATGTCTGTGTGCCTGACCTGCATGTCTGTGACTTGTGCATGCCATGGATGCATGACTCATGTGTGTGACAATGCACAGATTCAGTGACGCACCCACCTTACCCTTGTTTTGCCTGTGTTTGGTGTGATTGTGGCCAGATGGATGTGACTGAGGTGTAGTGTGTGCATGTGATATGCATGAGCCATGATGCATGTGAGTTACATTTCATTGAATGTTTCAATAGTCATTTGGACATGCATGGAAATGTGCATGGCATGCACCATGCCTGTTACTGTGTGTGTTTCGCCTGCACTGACCCATGTGTTGTGGAGGGACATGATGGAAGTGTACTTTGACAGGGGTGCTCATCTGCTATTGCTTCCTGTCTAGGGGACCATTGTACAGTAGCCTGATGCTTGTGTTCTTTGTCTCCCTCTACGCAGCGGCTAGTGAAGAAGAGGGCGGAGACGGCGCTGTGGAGCAAGGCGGCGGGGATGCCCCCACGGCTGCAGCGGAAGGGGTGGGTGAGCCCCCACAGGGGCCTGCTACGGCGGGAGACGGTGAGGAGCCATCCAGGTTGGTGGTTTGCACAGAGGAGGAGGAGGCCGACACTGGTGCACACATGGGCCCTGGTGGGAGCATCCCTGCTGGTGCAAGTGGTGCAGTCCAGGGCCAGGGGCAGGAGGCAGCACAGGTCACCGTGGAGGGGCCTGTGCATGTCGCTGTCCCTGACCCTGTGAGTGCACCACCATGCACCAGCAGGGATGCCCCGTCCCAGGCCCGTCCGCAGGTAGAGGGGATGTCCATGTCAACTGACTCCCCTCCACCTGCGGCCGTGGGAACCCCTGGCCGCGTGGAGCAGGTCCTGATTGGGGTCGCGATGCGCACGGCTGTGATTCGTGATGCCGTGCGTGCTTCCCGGGAGGAGCACGCACGTCATCACGAAGTGCACCGTGCCGACGTGGCCCAATTGGGATCGGCCATGTTCGGGGGGTTCCTGCATGTGTTGGCCAATCTGACGGCCCTCTCCTCCTCTGTGCAGGCTATCCACCAGTCGTTCTCCTTGCCGTCTTCCGGCCCAGATGCCACCATGGCCCCCTGTGGACCTGCCCCAACCAATGCAGCCAGCTCGGTGGGGATCCCATCCCTGCCGCAGTTGGGAGTCGGAGGTCCAGCAGGGGTGGACGACACAGCAAGTGGACCCCAGCAGATGGAAGATGTGCCGGCATCATCGGGCAGGGCACGTGCACGACGGCGTCGGTGGTTACCATCAGCCTGGATGCCGTCGTGCTGGCAGAGGCAGTGGCGTCGCAGGCAGCAGCGGGCTCGACGTGGGAGGCATCATGGCTCAGGGCCATCAAGATCGGAGGGGCAGGCATCGGCCGGAGGGCAGGGCAACCCTGGCATGGCGGTGTGTTCCGTGTGGGAGGAGTTTGGCCAGCGGATAGATGCGGAGCGGCAGCGGGCGGAAGAGGAGCGGCTCGCCATGGCCAGGGCGGAGATCTCCATGCATCAGGCATTGAGGCGGGCTGCGTGCCTCGAGGAGGCTCGCAGGGAATTTGGAGAGCACATGGGGTTGTCCCTGCGAGACCTCGGGGCCAGGACTGAGTCCCGCCTCCAGGACATAGACATGGAGTTCGAGGATGCCCTGGCCAACATCACCAAGTGAGCCGCAGGACTAGCCCGCTGCCTCTGTATATAGTTTTTTAGTTAGTTAGTGCTAGGTTTCCTTTATTTGAAATTTTTTTTTGGACCGCTTGGACAATGGCCACTTCTTTGTACATATTTTTTTAGATAGTTAGTATTAGGTTTAATTTGTGGTGTTGGGCTCATGGACCCTTGAACAATCCTGTAAATATAGTTATTTTTTTTGTGAGATAATTTATTTTTACTTTCATATTGGTCACACCATGTCGTAATGGTTTATGTTTCATTTCATTCTACTTGTGTTTACTTTGGACAAAATCGATTCTTTTTTCTATCCTTTGTTTTTTGGTTTCTCATTTTTGTTCCCGGACATGGACCTTTTATTTGCTTTCCCAGATAGTTGTCAGAGTTTACTTTATTTTTATTTTTTAATACATTTTTATATTATCTTACACTTGTGTCATTTTTTCTTTGATTTCTTACATGCCATGATATGGGTTTTGACATTGACTTGCACCCATTGTGTATGTGTGTGTGGCGGACATGTGTTCTTTTGCTTAGTTGCCTTTGGGGTTGTGTCATGTGATTGCATTCACTATGTGGGTGCATGCAATCCTTGCCTGGGTGTTTGTGCTGGGTATGCTGGTCATTACTGCCATTATTGTGTATCGTCAGGACCAGGGGCCAGGGGGACATGGGTGGGGGCCTGGTGGAGGGTGCCCCAGGTGGATGGGGGGTTGGGGGTGGTGGGAGACATGGGTTGGCCATGGGTGGGGGCCTGCTGGCAGGTTGCCCACAGTGCTGGGGGTGGTGGGAGACATGGGTTGCCCATGGGTGGGGGCCTGCTGGCAGGTTGGCCACAGTGCTGGGGGTGGGGGTGGTGGGAGACATGGGTTGCCCATGGGTGGGGGCCTGCTGGCAGGTTGGCCACAGTGCTGGGGGTGGGGGTGGTGGGAGACATGGGTTGCCCATGGGTGGGGGCCTGCTGGCAGGTTGCCCACAGTGCTGGGGGTGGGGGTGGTGGGAGACATGAGCAGGTGTGCAGGGTAGTTCCCTGTGGTGTGTGCTGCCTGCAGGGGCCGTGGAGGGTGTACAGGTAATGCCTGGGAGCACACAGCCAAATCGCGTGTGCAACTTCCCGCGCACCCCTCGAATCCACGTTCCCTGCCATATCGCGTGTGGGACTTCCCGCGCGCCCCTGAAATCCACGTACCCGGCCATTTCGCGTGTGCAACTTCCCGCGCACCCCTCGATTCCACGTTCCCTGCCATATCGCGTGTGGGACTTCCCGCGCGCCCCTGAAATCCACGTACCCGGCCATTTCGCGTGTGCAACTTCCCGCGCACCCCTCTAATCCACGTACCCGGCCATTTCGCGTGTGCAACTTCCCGCGCACCCCTCGATTCCACGTTCCCTGCCATATCGCGTGTGGGACTTCCCGCGCGCCCCTGAAATCCACGTACCCGGCCATTTCGCGTGTGCAACTTCCCGCGCACCCCTCGATTCCACGTTCCCTGCCATATCGCGTGTGGGACTTCCCGCGCGCCCCTGAAATCCACGTACCCGGCCATTTCGCGTGTGCAACTTCCCGCGCACCCCTCGATTCCACGTTCCCTGCCATATCGCGTGTGGGACTTACCGCGCGCCCCTGAAATCCACGTACCCGGCCATTTCGCGTGTGCAACTTCCCGCGCACCCCTCGATTCCACGTTCCCTGCCATATCGCGTGTGGGACTTACCGCGCACCCCGGTATGCACGCACACGTTTTTCTCTCTGCGCGTGTCTGTGTTTGTGGGTACCCCTTTGTACGTCATTTGTCCAGGAGGGCAACAGTATTGTACATTGGTTATGTCTGTATATAGGTGCTATTTGTTGGCGCGCCTTTTAGCGCACATTTCTTGCAGGCGCAGACACGCTACCGCCTGCTTTCTTGTGGCGGTCGTGTTTGTGCCTGTTTGTGCCTGTGCGCTGCTTTGAGCGTGCGCTTTTTTGCCCTATTCTATTCCATGAATACGTGTTGTATGCGAGCGTGTGGGCGTTCCGCGCACTTGCCTCCTGAACTTTCCCCGTGCCGCCCACATTCTTCCCCATTCCGAGTGTTGTGCCCCATTTTATTCCCCATTCCGAGTGTCCCGCCCTGTGTTCCGCCTACTTTAGAGCTGTGCGCTGCGCTCGGAGTGATGGCGCAGTGGCCGTGGCGCACGACGTTGGTTGACCTGTGCGCCGGCCTGCGCCGCGCGCTTTTTCGGCGCACGTCCTCTGCTTTTCTTGCGCACGGACTTCCATGAATCGACGTGCGCTGGTTTCCCTGCGCTTTGCGCTGATTTTCGGCGCAGCGCACGTATTGGCCCCTCTGCGCCGGGATTTTCGGCGCACATTTATTCCATGAATCGGCCTGAGAATATCTTCTACATTATCATGTGAGCGTGCTCTAGGAAATGTAGAATTTAAGTGTGGGGAGCATCACTGTTTGCATGAGTGCAGCCAAAGTTTCACATTCTCTTTGAAGGAGTGGAATGTGGGTAGTGCTCTTAAAGTGTCTGGTATCGAGCTCCAGAGTTGGGCTGCCCTCACTAGAAAACTAGAGCATTTGCTTTTTTTTTTTTAGTGTGAAGTTAGGGATTCTGAGGGTGTTAGATTGTGCCTTTCCGATAGGTCATTCAGAAGTGTGTTTGCTGAATCTATTCATCAAGTATATAGGTGCTTTGTTGGTGAGACATTTGTAGGTAAGGTTTAAAGACTTGAACTTAATTCTGTCATTAACGGCCAGCCAGTTGATAGAGCGTCTCTCCTGGGAAATGTGCTGTGATTTAGGTATGCCTAGTGCAGGTC